>NW_024497852.1:1388198-1524029 GCF_017590055.1 Onychostruthus taczanowskii
GGGGACAGCTCCAGGAGGCTGAGGGGACAGCCCTGGCTGAGGGGACACAGCCACAGGCTGAGGGGACAGCTCCTGGCTGAGGGGACATGTGCCCTTGCTGGGTAATGGCTGAGCCCCCCACGTGGCCCCTGATCACAGACAAAAACACCACAGAGTGCTTTGGGCTGAAGGGACCCCAAAGCCCACGCAGTGCCACCCTGCCACGGGCAGGGACACCTGGCACTGCCCCAGGCTGCTCCAGCCCCCCGGGCACGGCCAGGGATCCAGGGCAGCCGCTCAAACAGCCCCGGGCAGACAGCTCTGCAGGATTCTGGATCCATCCCTTCCTGCAATCGCTATGGGCCACAAGTCTGATGGCACTTGTGTCCCTAGGGATACAGGGAACCATCCCAGGAGACTTTTGAAGGCCAGGTGAGCTGTAGGGCTCCCATAAAACCAGGATTCCCACCGAGGTGCTGGCTTGCCCCTAGAACTGCATCCATCTTTCACCAGGCACAGGTGGCTCAGCCTCACCTGCCCCACAACCTCCCCTGCTCCTGACCTGCTCCTGGGGTCTGTGCTTCTGCCTCTGACCCCGGGCATCCCCTCTGAGCACTCTGCTGTTTTGGACCATGACATGATCTGAGCTGTGGTAACACACGAGGCAAACCCCTCACCAATAATTTCAAGACCGAGCCCGTGGTTTGGGCTGGAAGGACCTTAAAGCCCATCCTGTTCTCCCAGGACACCTGCCACTAGACCAGGTTGCTCAGAGACCATAACTTTAGCAAAGCACACAACCTCTTCTAGCCAGGTATCAAGTCTCTGTTTCCTCACCCAGTGTTATTCCAGCTGATCATGATTACATCCCATTTAGCTTTAGTTTATTGTTGTTGGTATCATTATCATTACTTTTATTTTTATTGGCTCTTAAGGAAGAATTTAATCTTCAAGCCTTCTCAGATCACAAGAGATTCTTAGCAGCAGCAGTGCAGTTTGGCCATGTTAGAAATACTTTATAAAAGAGAAAATAAACAAATAAAAAATAATGGTGTATAAATCCCTTTTTAATTGCACCTAAATCCTGAAACTCAAACTCCTAGTCATGAAGGAAAATCCTGTAATTAGGAGTGATTATCACCTTTTAGTCCTAGGCAGGAGGGAGGTGGGATGGGAAAACCTTATTTCAAATGCTATTCTTTTTTTTTTTTTTTTTTAATAGAACAAGCATTTTTTTTCCCTTTAAAAAGAGCCTTGGGACTGAGGGATGTTTTTTTGGCTACTGTTGGCATCCAAGTCAGAAGAGCCACAGCTGGTCTCTTCCCAGAGAATTCTCAAGAGTGCAGCATTTGGGAGTAGTACCCTGGTACCTACGGGGAGGGAGGAGACTCGGAAGGGGAGGGGAGAATACCAGCACTGAGGGTCCGAGCACTGAAATCTCAGCATTTTAAGAAAAAAAGAGAAGGACAGACAGAGAGAAAGAGAGAGAGAGAGAAAGAGAGAGACAGATACTGTGTCAATACTGCACTGGATTTCTCAAAAATCACACAGCTTTAATACCTGTGCCCTAGGAAAGCCACTCCTTTGGCAGCTGCTTGAGAGGTGAGGACGGGCAGGGAGAGGCATAGCCAGGGAAAGGGCTGGCATTCAGCTCTGCACAGGGAAGCACCAAGCACCACTGGCACCACTGACACACTGCAAACCCCCTGTTCGCTCTCCCATGTGCCTCACCCGCTCGGGATGCGCACATGGCAGGCAACAGGAGCTTCTTGGGGATAAACAGGGAGATGAGAAGAGGGAAAAGAGGCTTTTTCAGCTCCAGTGTCACTGGCCAGATTGCTGGCTGCTGTTTGCAATAGCTGCAGCTGCCAGGTGTGCCCCGGCACTGTTGCAGTGCCTGCACAGCTGCACTTCTCCTGCCACGCTCCTTCAGGAAGGAGGCTCTGCCTTGGCTGTGCCTGGCTGGGCTTTGAGGTGCCTGCAGCAGTGCATAGATCCGGGAAGGGAGCAGGACAGTGGGACAGGCAGAGCCAGGAGGCAGCTGCCAGGCTGCCCTTCCCTCCCAGCCCTCCCAGGACGAGGTGTCACCTCCTCCACGGGATTCTGCCAGGCTCTGCCTGGCCACGGGCTCTCCAGGCACTCGTGGGTGCTCCAGCGTGGGATCTGGGAGCAGCAGGAAGCTCTGTCAGCGCCACTGGGCTGGGCTGACTGCTCCTGGTGCTGCTGGAGGGAACTGGGCAGTGACCATGAGCGAGCTCCCATGGCTGGGGAAGCCCCTGGAGCGGGGTCAGGGCTTTTCTTTGTGTGCAGGAGGTGGAACAAGAGCCACACCTCAAGAAATAAATAAGCAATAACGTGACCCAGGGTCTGCTCTAACTCTTGGAATGACCCCCTGGGTTCTCAACCATCTTTTCCACTTCCCAGATCCCTCCCTCCCCCAAAACAAAGGCTTGTCCCAAATAGCAGGGCTTCCATGGACAGGCGTTAGAGCTGTGTGACCCCTTTCCTCCTGGAGGGATTGAGGAGTTCAGTTACCACCGGGTGGGCAGGAACACTGGCTTCTCACAATGCGTTTGGAATAAACTACAGCACAGCATAACCAATCAAAACAGAAACAGGAAATCAAGAGAAAGCAAAAAACCCAACAGAACCAAAAATTTGGAAAGTAAGAGTAAATCCACTTCAAAGAAACCAGAATTGTATAACGAAAAGAAACTATACATATTTATATATCGAAAAAATAATTCATAATTAATTTAAAAAGTGGCATGCAAAGAAGATTGTTACATTCTCCTATCATGCATCAGGCCCAATGTCCAAACGGCAAGGTAACCATGACGACAAAGAAGTGCAAGAACTCAGCAACATTACCAAAGGATGCATAGAGAGGCCCACAATGCAACTCAACTCATCTCCGTGAGACCCGGGAATGCGCGGGTCTCGCTCATCTTAAAGATTTCTTGCTTTTTCTCTTTTCATTTTTTAATTTTTTTTTTCATTTTTTTTTTTTTCTCTTACGAATGTAAAAATGTGGGTAAAGAAAGTAAAAAAGAAAAAAACCACACCAACCTTCTCGTAGCTCTGAGGGATGTTAAGGGGGTTTGATGCGGAACACAATGACATGAGGAGAAGAGAAAAATAGGGGAAACACAGAGAGAGTAAAAAAAGGCCTTCTCAAGGCTGTCAGCTGCAAATTGATTGATTTTTTTTTTCTCTTAACCAAAACAAAAAGAAAGGAAAAAAAATGAAGATAGTAACGACCCTCTTTCCTGCCTTCCTAGCGCTCCCCCTCCCATCCCTCTAAGCCCCAGCAAGCTCCGCAGGGCGGCCAGGCTGGGAGCAATCCTAGCCCAGAGCCAGCCCGCAGGGTGCTGAGCCCAGGCAGGATTCTCCCTCCCTGCCTCGTGCTCCTCGGCAAGGGGAGCGGAGCCCCCCGGGCAGAGCAGCCCCCCGGGAGCAGCCCCGCTCCCCGCGCCCCCCGGCCCCGCACCCGGCCCTGCTCGCTCTCACTGCGCCTCGGGACTGAGTGAGGAGAACAGAAATCATCGGAAGAGGGAAAAAGAAAAGCAAAACCAAAACCAAACCATTTCCTTGCAATGTTCAAACTTACAACTCCTATCCCGGGTGGTCTATAGAGACAAGCGTGTTATGGGAGAAACAAGTCAATTGGAAACACAAGAGTGCTCGAGACTCTTTTAAAACAACAAAATAAAAAAAATTAAAAAAAAAGGGAAGAAAAATGTGCATGAACTCTCCCTCCCACCAAAGCAAATCCATTTCAGAAATTTGTTACCTTTCCACGATATTAACACACAAGAAACAAGGAATTAAACAGCATGAAAAACACCCAAACCACGGGCCGAGCCGGCACACGCTGTGTTCTGCACTCTCTCGGCAGGTTAGTGCTGGTTTGCAGGCAGGCCCAGGTACACACGGCCTAACTGGGGTAGGAACAGGGCTATCACCTGCAGCCCTCTCATCCAGGTGTGGAGACAACACCGTGTTACAACCTTTGTCTCCTGGGCAGTTTCCGAGTGGCCAGAAAAGTAGAGGAAATTTATAAACAAAACAAGAATGAAAAATCCCCACATTTTTCCTGTTTCTTTTCTTTTCTTTTTTTTTTTTTTTTTTTTTTTTTTTTTTTTTTTTTTTAAAAAAACCCCCATTCCAGCTAAGCTGTCTGCAATGGATTCAGCCCTGAATTAGTATTGGATCCAGACTGACACTCCCAAAAGCGGAGTTTCGGGGCCCAGGCGACAGGGCAAATTTCAAACGCAATTTTCCAGCTGGCCACAAAAGGCTATTTAAAAATTTAGCTTGGAAACATTAAATTATTAAAAGCCTTCTCTCCATGTGCATGTGATTTAGTGAGCGTGAGACACGAGAGAGAGAGAAAGAGAGAGAGAAAGGAGTGCACACAGGAGCATGGCTCTGCATTGGACTGCAGATTAACGTGAGTGTAGGTGGGAGGCGCCTCCTCTGTCGATGGGATGGAAATGGGAACAGTTTGCTGGGATGTAACTTTTCTTTTTTCCTCCCAACGGATTTTTTTTTTTTTTTTTTAAATCGAGAAGGACCAGCCCTGCTCTCTCATTACCAAAAGGGCTTTTGCTGTGGAAAGATGTTAAACCAAAGCTACACGCAAAATATTACAGGTTAGAGAGATCAAAACAAGAGAAAGTGGAGAGGCTGCTGGCCCAAGGGGTGGGAGAACATCGAGGGGACACGGAGCAGAAGCCAATCCCCTGTCATCTGTTCCCCTGCTGGGGGTGAAGGGGGCTCTCACCGAGGCAGGGATGGCTGCTGGTGTCCCCAGCTCTGCGCCCAGCATGTGTGCCCAAGGAACCAGGGACAAATTACTGCTGGCAGAGGGAAAAGCAGCTGGGGCTGAGGGCAGCAGTGCCAACGCACCCTCCTGCTGCAATCTGGGGGCCTCCAGGGACACAGAGGGGTGCTGCCCTCCTCTCACAGCCACAGCAGCAGAACTGGAACCCCTCTGGGATCCTTTGGGAGCAAGGGCCATTCTCTGCGGGCGGACCTGGCCGACTTTGGGGCGCGCTGCCTTGGGTCACGCTCGGGTGGGTGAGGCAGCCCTGCCCTGCGGCCCCACAGGCATGGGGGAGCAGAGGGGAAGCCCCGGGCTCGGGAGGGGTGGGGTGGGCCCGGAGGAGGGGGCTGAGTGCCGCTGAGCCGCTGTGCTCCCTACCTCTCACGTAAAGGTTAGCGGGGGACGAGTAGCGCACCCCGGCGCTGTTGCTGGCCACGCACTCGTACTTGCCCTGGTCCGTCTCCTCGCTGCTCTCGATCTGCAGCCCACCTGTGAGGGGAGAAGACACGGCAGCACAGACACATGGTCAGGGCTCTGCTGGCTCTGCAGGCTCTGCTGTTCCCCCCCCGGGCTCACGGGCAGGAGCGCGGAGCCCCCGCGGTGAGAAAATTTAATCCCCCCTCTGTAGCCAGTGCTGCTCTTTGTCCTGAACTCATCAGCAAAGGCACCAAGTTTTTGTGGCTTCTGCAATGCAGGCGTTCTGCACCAGAACTCCCGAAATCAGCCTCAATAATCCATATTACTGAGATCCCCAGAAATCCATCAGCAGGCAGTTGACTTTCCCTTGCTCAATTTGAAGCAGTGACCATAAAAGTGAAAGGCTTTGTCACCCACTGCCTGGGGAATTTCTATCACTGCTGCCTTTGTTTTGTGCCCAATACCTGCTCCTCAGGAAGCCAAGGGAGATAAGAGCCCTGTGAAAAGCACCTTACTGATAGTAAATATTCCCCAGGGAAGACCCTGTAAATACTGCATTGGAACTTCAAAATTGCCTGCATGGTTTACATCATCTGGGCCAAAAGGATTAAGGTTTTTCTTAAAGTTGTATATTATTGCAGGCTACAAGAATATACCCAGAGCCCAAACTAAAGATTCCTGTCAGCAAATATGCAGAGAGATGCAGCATGGAACTACATGGAAGAAAATTGCCTCATTTACCTCAGAAGGCTTCATCCCTGCAAAACTCCAGTTAAAATACATACGACATAAATAATTCAACAGGCTCTCAAATGTTTTATGTATTAGGAGTACATGATTATACTACAGATATGGACAGAGCTCACATGTGGTAAGACTCTTAACTCCCATCTCTGGAAAAAAACCCCACCTAAATATGAAAACCAAACAATTCCAGCTCAGTGTAATAGTATTGATAAAATCTTAAGTGAGAGGAGTGCAAATGAGATCATTGTTGGTTGCAGATAGAGCCTTTTCAGGAAGGAAACAGCAGTGTGTTCACAGAGAGGACGCAGAGCTCACGTTCCTCTGCATGTGCGGGTGGGAAGGATGCTGCTGGGGGGACGTGGGGCTGGGAGAGGATCTGGGACAGGGCTGGGGTGTGAGTGCAACTCCCCACAGCATCCCCTGTGCCTGGGAGCTCCCAAAGGCACCACAGAGGGAATTCAACCCCAAAAAACCCCACCCAGACCAGCATACCAAACAAAATCCATTCCACAAGAATCTGCGGGTATTTCAGCACAACGGGAGTTAAAACCCAAACTGGCTGGAGCTTCCCACTGAGCACCCAGCTGAGCATATTTCACATGGAATTACAGCTCCAGCTCTGCTGTTGGGGAGCTCCACTTGGGTGGAAAGCTGCTGGTGAGTTTTCCCAGAAATTTCTGTTAATTTGGACAAATCTGTGGGTTGTTTCCATTGGTTCCAGATCCATTTTCTGCGCTGCTCATGAGCAACGCTGGCCTGAGGGTACCCAGGGGAGATGAAGCCCCACTGCAGAGCAGGAAGGGAACCAAGGACTGCAGTGGGCAGCTTTCCCTGGGGAGCAGGGACTCACCCCTCCCTCCCTGCCCGCTCCTCACCCCTGCTGGCCAAGGCAATGGCAGAAATGAGGCTGCAGAGAGGGTGAGGAGCGTTCACCACTTGTCAGGAGCCAAGAGACATGATGTGTGAAAACGTAAATCTCACCTACAGCACCTCCTGTTGCTTTTACCAGCAGAGAATTATGGAATTTTAAATGTGCCAGTGGAGAGTAAACCAAAGCAAGGTCTTCCAAGGGGTGCACACACAATTCCTCCTGCCTTTCAGCTTGAGGTCAATTTTTGACTCCATTAAAGAGACAGTGCAGAAGCTACTTACCGTGGATCTTCCCCAGAGAAACCTAAGGGTAAGAGATGGGGAGGAGGTGGAAAGAGGCTCTGGAGCCAAACAAATGAGTAGGCTGAGATGGTGAGTGCTGAAGATCTGCCTGAGCAAAGGACTGCAAAACTCATCACCACCAGCAGCTCGGCAGCACTTTGCACCGACCAAGAGAAAGTCCTAAGTATTTACCAAGCTTTGATAGCATTTAATGCTCGAGATAAACTTCAGTCCTTCATAGTCCTGGAGAGATTAGCTCTTAAAACTCTGCCATAATCTGAGGCAGCGCAGCTGGAGACGACGTTAGAGTAACAGCATCAGTATTACCAAGTGCACCCAGCAAACAAAAAAGGACATTATAACCATAGACAAAATAAAGACAGGTATAAAAAAAGAAATATCCAGAGGTGAAGCAGGACAGGAAAACGTAACAACAACACGAATCTGTATTGAGCACAGGGCAATGAGACGGGATCTGTGTGGAGAGAAGTGTTTGGAGAGTGGGTGAGTGAGTGAGCTGGGGTGTCTTACCTCGGATCGGTGTACCTTCTGCAAAGAAAACAAAGAAAATGAGTGAAATGACTGCAAAACCCCAAACACCTGCACTGCCCGTGGGAAAAGGACCTGAGTCAAGGAAGACAGTTCCCAGTAGGAAACTTCTTGGTCTGTCTCACATTACAGGACACTGAAGAGGGCTTGGGGTACTTTAGTGGGGTGTCCTTTTCAGCAGCCCAATCCAGCTGGCTGTTTGCAGAGCCCCCCGAGGCTCCTGGCTTCAATGGCTCCATTTTGGTGTGGGAATGCAAAGAAACCCCTCAGGCTCTCAGCTAACATCACTGTTTGCTGCTCACTGGACACATGGTGACCCTGCATTTACGTTCCCCACTCTGGGGACCCCAGGGCTGTGTCAGCCCAGGCAGGCAGAGGGACACGTGGGCACCTTGCACCACATGGAGCTGCAGGTTTGGTCCCACCCTGGCTAGCAAATCCCCAGCTCCAAACTTCAGCTCTTGGCCCAGACGTGTGAGCTCAGTGCATGTGCTGCTCAGGACCTGTGGCCATCCCCAGGGCTCTGCCCAGGGACTGAGGCAGGTCTGGGCATGAGGAGGTGACAGGGCTGCCTGTACCTCCTGCAGTGGCTCTGCAGCCACGCTGGGGCCAGCAAGGAGGGGCTGTGTGGGGAGGACAGCCCTGCTGCTCTTGCCTGCTGGCTGCCTCTCCCTTGGGTTATTTTATTCTGAGCCCCTCCTGTTGTCTGCCAGTGCCCGGCCTCGGGCAGGGCTCCCAGGGGGGAGGCAGTGACAGTCAGGGCTGGACCCCTGTCCCCCACCTGACCTCCTGGGCTTGCAACCAAACCATCTTCCTTTGAAAACACGGCAGGTCCTTTTGCTCACAGTGGCATTCAGAACTTATCAAAGAAGGGGATTAGTTGGTGGGTTTTTACCCCAATCCTGAGAACAGGGCAGATCCCGCAGGGCCAAGTTTGCCTCTCGCCAGGGAGAGATGCACGAGCTGCTCTGCAGTGGTGGCACTGCTGCCACTCTGCAGCACTGCCAGCCAGGGCTGTAGAGCACCTTAAATGACAAATTCCAGCCTCTCACCCTCTCCTCTCCCCTGGGCAGGAACAGCAGAGTTATGATCCTGCTTTACACATGGGGAAAACCGAGGTAGAGGTGAAGCAACCTGCCCAAGGTCACGGAGGGAAGACTGGCAGAGGCAAGAACAGGAGTCAAAGCCTCCCCCGTGCCAATCTTCTGCCTTAATCACCAAAAACCCCTTCCCTCCTTATCCTTCAGCCCTGCTCATCCTTCTGCTGCGGTTCAGTCCTCCATTCTCAGGATAGAAGGTAAAAATATAGAGATACTAAGCAGAGTTCACCTTTATTTTTCAAAGGAGCTAAGGGAACAGAGGCATTATGGTGTTAGGGATTAGACTCTAGTTAGACTCAGCTTCTAGTTATGAGGTTAGGTTATTAGCTAGAGAAAAGTTAGCATCTAGTTAGGGTTAGGAACTAGCTAAGGTTAATGAAGCAGGTTATTAGCTCTCAGGACAGAGGTTGGAGAGACAGCGCTCGGAGGAGGTGGGGGAGCATGGACTTGGGCACATCCCCACCCAGGAGCTGGCAGGAAGGTTTAAAAAGCAAGAGAGAGAGAGAGAAAGCAGCAAAAGGTTATAGATCAATTCAGTGGAAATAAAAACAGCCTCTGATCCATCCTTCTGTCTCAAAATTGGAGTGAAAATCTGCCATCTGTGGCACCAATATGGAACAAGGCTAATGGCAAGAGGGTAGAGAAGGGGAAGAGATCCCAACATCGCCCGTGGCTCAAAAGCTTCTCTGGCCTTGGCTAAGCCTGGCAGTTTCCTGCAAAAGTTCACTCTAATTGACAGCAGAAACATGCTGGAAGTTAGAGCTGTGCAAGCCCAGGCACAAGATCAGCATCACCTGTGGTGTCACTGCAGGGTGTCACCCCTGCTCCCCCAGCACCGGCTCTGCCCTGGCAAGGGGCTGCCAGCAGCTCTGGGCACAGCCTGGCCTGGGGACAGGGCTCTGGCACAGCAGGCAGTGCCACCCTGCTCCCCAGCCCCAGCTGTGGCACAGGGAGGGGCAGGGCAGCTTTGGGACCATGCCCCACACCAGCACTGGAGAGAAATGAGCTGGAGCAGCCCTTTGGTGGGGCACAGACACAGATGGGAGATTTTCACTGCTGGAGTTTCACATCTAACCCGCTCCACGCTCAACACAGGGGCAGCAGGAGGGTGCTGCAAGAGGATATGACTGCATTAATTGTTCTGAGGGACTCTGACAGGTCCTGCAGGGTTTGACATGGGGCTGTAGGGGTGCAGTCAGTACCTGGCTTCCCTGGTGCCCTCTCCAGGGATGAGCACGTGCACGAGGCTGCCAGGGCCTGGGGCACCAGCTCTGCAGGAGGACTGCAGGGGAAGAGCTCACACGGGATGCTGACTTTTGGAGTGAAAAGCTGGTTGTGAGAGGCTCCATGCAGACTTTTCCCACTGCCTTGCACAGCCTCCCTGGCTCTCCTGATCTGCCTATCTAGGGCAAGTTCTGAGGCTGCATGAGCCCAGATGGCCAGCCCAGGGTTTAGCAGCAGAGGCAAAAGGCAGCTTAAAGGCCCTGCCTGTGGATTACAGAGGCCCAGGATGGTGCCAGGCAGAATTCCCTGTCAGGTGTCCCCCTGTGCCACTGGGGCTGGGGTCTGCTCTCCCACCACCCCCTCCCCTGCTTTCCCACACGCCCAGCTGAGCCTGGGCAGGAGGAGAGGACGACAGTCACCGTTGCCATGGCAATGCCAGAAAACATCCCCACCTTCTGTCAGGCCACGTGTGGGAACATGTGTGTGCTGGGCTGCTCTCCCCAGGGCTGCAGCAGCTTCTGCTCCAGCCAGCAGCAGCCACGGGGCTCTGCAGCTGCAGCTCCCTGTCCTGGACTAAGGGGGCAAAGGGGACTGGGCAGGGACAGGGACAGCAGCTCCTGCCTCGCTGGGGCTGCAGGGGGCTCTTCCCTTCCCCAAGCCTCCCCCTCAGCCACTGGCCTGTGATTTACAGCTTCGCTTCGGAGATGCTGCAGCCCCTATTCTCTCTCAAAATGCCAATAACCCCGTTAGATGTGAAACTCCAAGACCTCCTGCAGGTGTGAACACAATTATCACAGTTCCAGGGTACAAGCTATTGTGTAATTGGGGAATTCCAGGACAACTGTTGCTAAGATACCAAAAAAAAAATCTATCCAGTGTTAGGAGGTTCATATTTAGCTGTTATCTCTTTATATAGATAAATTAATTAGAATTATTATTACTATTCTTTTTATTTTTTTTTTGTAGCCTGCAATACCCCTGCAGAAATTAATTTAGAGGGCAGAGCATCCCTACTGAAAGAGTTAGTAGAAGAAATGCAGAGCATGCCTCTCAAGAAGCTGTTACAAAGGAATTAGTTTAAAGGGCAAGGGTTACAAATCTGCACATTAGCAGGTTTGGGGTTTTTTGGTTTGATTTGAACATTTTTTTTTAATTGAACAAACTTACCAAAAGTCTCTGAATGTTAAATAAAAAGTGAAAAAAAAAAAAAGAAAAGAAAAGCATGTTATAGCCAGTTATTCAGAAAACAGAAGACACACACAAGACACAAAGGTTTTAGTGTTGCAGTGCTGAGGAAGGTGGCTGAAGGCTGCCTCCCCTGTCCCCCCTGGATGGCAGCTGAGCAGAGGACACTGGCCTTGCCTTCTGCTTTAGATGTCCCAAGACAGGCAGAAATATCCATTTTCCAAGGCCACCTAAACTCTTGTCCAGCGTGGATCTCTAGGGCTGAGGTGTCCATGATGTCTAAGAGAAGCAGGAGCCCAGCCAGAGCTTCTTCCCATCCTCCTCTGACTGACAACTGAGCTTTGCACCCAGCCCAAGCCCCCAGGCATGACAAGATTTCCAACTGCTTGGCAATTTTATCTGGAGATGGAAAGGGGATGCAGAAACACCCTCTGGAGAAAAACCACTGTGGTTAGTGATGTGTCACCCCTCTTGATGAGAGTGAAGCCCCAAACGGGGTCCTGGGATGGTGGGAAGATGATGACCCTGGTCTCAGAGGTCTGTTTGTATTGGCAGCTAAACATTCAGGCTGAACACAAACGAGAACCAAACCCCATCCCACAGATCTCCTTCTCTGACATTTCACTTGTTCCCTTTAATGAGCTCATTTGCGTATTTGCCACTAACCCAAAATTGATAAAAATTGAGTTCTTCACACCCCTGGTCCTCCAGCATGGCTTCATGTCCAGGGGGAATCTGGGTGTCTGTCCTGCCCTGTCACACACAGCTCATTCCTCAGAGGGAACAGTCACTAAATCCCAGAGTGGTTTGGGTTGGAAGGAGCCTCAAAGCCCCTCCAATTCCACCCCTGCCATGGCAGGGACCCCTCCCACTGCCCCAGGTGTTCCAGCCCTGTCCAGCCTGGCCTTGGCACTGCCAGGGATCCAGGGCAGCCCCAGCTGCTCTGGGCACCTGTGCCAGGCCTGCCCACCCTGCCAGGGAGAACTCCTCCCTAAATCCTCCTAAAGCAGTTAGCAGAACTTTTCCCTAAATCCTCCTAAAGCTGTTAGCACAGGTGCAGCTGTGCTTTACCCAGAGCTCTGCCAAAGCCCTGCCCTGGGTGTCACCTCGAGGACCTTGGCTGGAGTGCCACTGGTGGGGGACAGACCCTGATGCCACCAGTGCCCTGGTGTGTGCTGGTGCCACCCTTCTGTGGCAGAGTTTGTTTTCTGGAAAGATGAATGTATTAAATTGAGACCTGACCTCAGCAGCTCGAGCAGGCCTGGCCTCCCTCACAATCCCACGCCCAAATCTGCCCTGACCCCCTTCCACGGCCACAAGTGCTGCCCCAGAGCACACCAAGGACCCCAAGGTCAACAGCCTGCTCTTCTGCAGGCCTTTCTTTGCAGAACACACAAGGCCTGGGAGCCACGGAAGCAGATGGAACTGGAGGGCTGGGAAGTCCTGCCTGCCCGAGGATCTGCATCCCCGACACACAGGCAACAGGTTCGTGCCCTGAAGACTGCAGGGATGCTTCAGGGTTCCACCAGTTTACTAATTTAAAGCAGCTGTAAATGAGATTAAATCTCAGCAGGTATCTTCTGTTTATCAGAAGGGTCAAGGGTTCACTCTGAGGTTAATAAATTCACTGGAATAAAAAGGCTCAGGTGGCTTCAAGGAAAACACCAGATCAAACCGAGCCAAAGAGTAAAGGCATTCTAGCAAGATGATGAATGTATTAAAAATAATCTGCCTGTGCATTACTCACACTTCAGATCATGGTCACAGAGCATGATATAATTCTAGTTTACCTCTCATTATTTATGCTGAGTGATTTTTTTTATTTGCATTTGCCTCAGCTGTTATGATAAAACAGGGAGGTCAATCTCATCTGCGTTCGTGGGATTCAACAAGCCATTCTAATTCAACAAAGCAGTTTAAGGATCTGCTTGTGACTTTGCTTCACTGAACAAGGAGGCATTTATGCAGGTGTGTAAAAGCTGCATTAACTGGAGCTATGCTGAAGCTTTTCCACCAGTGGCCCACAGAACTTTGTGTAGAATCTTCGCTAACCAGGGCAAGAGAAAAACCAGGTGCTGCCATGGCTTGCTGTGCAGATCCAGCAGGACAGTCAGAACTGATTTCTCCAGGGCCAGCAGAGATCTGGGCAGGAGCAGCTGGTTATCACTTTTCTGAAGAACTTGTCAAAGGTCTAATATGAACAAATCAACTCCAGCTGCCCAACCAATGCCTCTGCTTTCCGTCTGCCTACAACACTGCCAAAGAATACTTAAAAATGAACCATGGACACCTTTCCTCTAGGCTGGGTCAAAGCAGTCAGCCCCAGCAGCTTGTGAAAAGGATTATTTCCTGGGTTAGTTTTTGTTAAAAATTAGAACTTGCAAAACTTGTTTCATTTTTGCAGCTATCAATGGAAGTGTTTTATCAGTAGCACTCAAAAATAAGTCCACCTATGCCCTCCTTGCACACACTCTCACACAGAGAACTGGCAGATTGAACAAGTACAAACACAGCTCCTGAAACGTGAATATTAAGAGATGTCACGTTGCCACGCACACAGAACAGCAAACAGAAAACAAACAAGAGAGACAGATGGACAAGCAGATGGGGAAGGATGGAAAACTGACAAGAGCCACGGAGCTGGGGTACATCTGTTGGTGGAGATGGACTCCACGGGCAGAGGCAGCGAGGGGTCACTCCGGAACGTTCCCAGGAGCTCTCCAGAGGCGGCTGCAGGGACATCCTGCACGGTCCTGCTGCCCTTCAGCAGCAGCTCCCAGAGGCTCCTCTCACAGCCTCGTGCTGGGCAGCAGAGGCTGCCTGAGCCACGGACCCTCCTCCAGGCGTGTGGGGCCTAAAGAGCAGTGTCTGCCAGAGCGGCTCTCTGTTCCTGTGCCAGTTCTTGCCCTGGGGAGCAAACCCTCAGCCCCACGCGGGCCCCAGCTCCCCCTGAGCTCAAGAGCCCCGTGACCCAGGGAACTGTCTGCATGGGCACCATCCTGTTGTCATTCCCTCCGTGCCAGCTGGGCAGCAGAGAAGGCCAGGAGGGCTCCAAGTGGAAACTCCAACAGCCCTCGGTGTAAAAACCAAAAAACCCGAACGCCCCAACCCACAGCAGCGGGCCGGCGTGTCGCAGCCCTCTCCTGTGCCTCAGGACCCTCCTCACGCCCAGCAGCTCTCACCTGCTGCAGTGCCAGCCCTTACCTGATCTCAGCTGCTTTATCCTGCCGTTGCTGGCGCTGGGGTCCACGGGCAGGAAGTCCTTGAACCAGGTGATCTCGGGGTCGGGGTTGCCGCTGGCCGCACACAGCATCGTGGCCGTCCGCGTGCGCTCCACCACCTTCAGCTGCGGCCCCATGTCGATGTTGGGGAAGCCGGGAGGCAGCTGGTCCTCTGGGGGTGCAGAGCACAGGCAAGGGCTTCAGCAGGGGCCAGGGCTCGGGGAAGGAGCCCAAGGAAGGCAGCAGGCACTGCCCTGGGCTTCCAGCGCCGAGGGCTCCAAGAGGGAGAGCGCGTGGCACGGTGAGATTCACCAGCTTGGCCGTTTGGTGGGATTATGTCATTTACGTTTCTACGTTTAAGTGAAACCTTTTAAAACCCTTTGGGGAATAGCAGAATAGAATCAGAGAATCATTAAGGTTGGAAAAGGCCTCCCGGATCCCCAGGTCCACCTGCCTGCTAAACCATGTCCTCAAGTGCCACGTCAAGTCATTTTCTGGACACATCCAGGGATGGTGACTCCACCAGGCAGTCTGTTCTGTGGTTATTCATGGCTATGTTCTACGTTTATTCACTCTTTCAGTGAACTGGTGTTTCCTGATACCCACCCTGAACAATCTGGAGCAACGTGAGGCCATTTCCCTTGTGCTATCACTTGTTACCTGGGAGCACAGACCACCCCACACCTCTGGTGAGGGGGCTGCAGGGAGGGAGAAGGTCCCTGCTGAGGTCCCTTTCCTCCAGCCCCCTCTCCTGCTCCTCTCAGGATTTGTGCTGGAGCTCTGCAGGGTGCCAGGAAGCTCTGCCAGGGCAGGGCTGGCACTGCTGGCACAGCAGAGGCTGTGTGGGGATCCCTGCACTGCACACAGCTCCGAGCAGCCACAGGTAACAGGGACCTTCCCCTCCAAACCTCACAGCACAGAGCACTCTGCACGGGGAAACAATGGAAGAACCCACTGGGAAGGGCTGGGAGAGGAGAGGAGAATCTCCTCCTTAGCTGAGGGACCAGAGGGGACACCCTCACCAACAGCACGCCAAGTGCTGCCAGCCAGGGTGTGATTTTTGGAGTCATTAATCCCCTCCCAGAACAGTGGCACCTCCTGCTCCTGCCAGGGCTGCTTTTGCCTCCTCTAACCAGGGTGAGGAGGGCAATCCCAACAATGCTGACTCATTTGTGGCAACACCTACCAAACCCCAGTGTCTCCCCAGTGACATCTGACCCAGCCCCTCGCTCCTGGGCTGGGAGGGCTGTCTCAGCTCAGGAACGTGCATTTCCCCCCAAAAACGTGTCTGGGGGAGGGCAGCTTGGAAGGAGGATGCCAGCAGCAGGCTGAGATTTGGGAGGGATCCTCTGTCATCTCCAATGAGCCGTGGCAGGGAATCACAGCCTTGGGAGTCTGTGGCAGGGAATCCATCCCAGAACAGGTGAGGGAACAGAAGGGAAATAATGCAGGGAATTAGAAAAAGGTGGGATTCTTAACAAATGAACATCCATCACAAGCAGCCCCCCAGTGGCACCGAGGTGGGGCTGGCCTTGGCTGGGAGCAGCCCTGCCCACTGCAAACAGCCCCAGAGCTGCTTTCCTGAGGCTGGCACAGGATGGATAAGGAGGAAAGGAGCCAAACACAAATGGCACAACCCAGAGACAGCAGGACAAGGGAGAAACCCAGCGGTGGGTGCCTTTTCATGGAATCCCAGAGTGGTTTAGGCTGGATGGGACCTTAAATCCCATCCCATCCCACCCCTGCCATGGCAGGGACACCTCCCACTCTCCCAGGCTCTCCCAGCCCTGTCCATCCTGGCCCTGGGCACTGCCAGGGATCCAGGGGCAGCCCCAGCTGCTCTGGGCACCTGTGCCAGGGCCTGCCCACCCTGCCAGGGAGGAATTCCTTCCTGGTATCTAATCTAAACCATCACTCTTTCAGTTTAAAGCTGTTCTGGTGCATCTGAAGCACCTCTAAACCAGAATTTTGTATCCTAAATTGGGGCTGTTCACACGCACCCACAGCTAGGGACTGAGCCAGCCCTCTGAGCTCCCTGGGCTGGGGCACTGCAGGACCCCCCAGACCCTGTGTTCCTGCAGCCCCCAGCCCCCAGCAGTGGTGTCAGGCCAGCCCAGGGGCTCTGGGGTTGCTGTGCCTGTGCACAGCTCTCAGCCAGGCTTTAATGGCCCTGCCTCCCCTCCTCTCCTCGCAGCCGTGGGAGGGTGAGGAGCTGCATTGGCTGCAGATGACATCACCACTGCTCCCTGCTTCCCTCCTGTCCCTGGTGGTGCTGCTGCACCTGCTGCAGCCCCTGCCCCTTCCTGCCAGGAGCCAACTGCTGCACCGAGGGAACAGCCTGTGCCTGCAGGGGGGGTGTGTGTGTGTAAATGTGTGTAAATGTGTGTAAATGTGTGTGTGTGTGTAAATGTGTTTGTGTGTAAATGTGTTTGTGTCTGTGTGTGTGTGTAAATGTGTGTAAATATGTGTAAATGTGTGTGTGTGCAAACGTGTGTCTGTGTGTGTGTGTAAATGTGTGTGTAAATGTGTGTGTGCGTCTGTGTGTGTGTAAATGTGTCTGTGTGTGTGTGTGTGTGTCTCTCTGTCTGTGTCTCTCTGTGTGTCTCTCTCTCTCTCTGTGTCTGTGTGTGCACACATGTGTGTGTGTCTGTGTGTCTGTCTGTGTCTCTGTGTGTCTCTCTCTCTCTGTGTCTGTGTGTGCACACATGTGTGTGTGTGTCTGTGTGTGTGTGTGTCTGTGTCTGTCTGTGTCTCTGTGTGTGTGTCTCTCTCTCTCTGTGTCTGTCTCTGCTTGTGCACACACGTGTGTGTGTGTCTGTCTGTCTGTGTCTCTGTGTGTCTCTCTCTCTCTCTCTGTGTCTATCTCTGTGTGTGTGCACACACGTGTGTGTGTGTGTCTGTGTGCTGGGGGAGGCCAGCTACAACCATTATTACCCAGTGCTTCTAATTAAACAAAGCCCTTCATCTCGCAGCACAACGTGCAGAATTCCTCTGAGTTTAATTAAAACAACCGCGACGAGAGGCGTGATCAGCTCGGAGGCAGCTCTGAACACCCCAGGCTGCTCCGACTGCAGCCTCGCATTCCCTCCCTCCCGGGGAGCAGAGCTGTCCGTGCCCTGCCAGCTGGGCTCCCTGTGACAGGCAGGCACGGCCCCACTGCAATTCCCCAGCACTTCACACCCGAGCCGTGCCCCCCTCGCCCACCCCAGACACCCCCAGACTGCCCCGAGCAAACCAGGAATGGCTCTGGCTGGGAATTCTCCTCCTGGAAGCAGCCCAGGCAACTGCAGCAACAAAAGAACCAGACTCAGGCTGGAGATGCTTCAAGGGCACATCTGGGCAGCTGCTGCTGCTGCTGGAGCCGTGCTGGCTCAGGGGTCAAAGCTTTTCTGAGGTGCAGCTCCATCCCAAGGGAGCATCCCCACCCCTTGCTCGTCCCTGCCTGAGCCCCAGCCCAGCTGCTGAAACACCTCAGTGCCCCCCTGAGCACAGCAGAGAACGGGGCAGGAGGGCTGCAGAGAGGCAGGGAACAGAGAGCAGCACTTCAGCTGCCATTTCTAGCAAATCCCAGCCGGGGACACGTTCTGTGCCTGGGCCCAGCTCAGGCTGCCACACACAGCGAGGGTCCCCAGCCCAGCCAGGGGCTGCTCTGCCCCCTGTCACTCTGCACGGTGGCAGCTCTGGGTGTAGCTAATTAGCTGTGCTGGAAATGAGGATGATTAAGGAAGATAAAGCGGGTGTTGCTGCTCTTTTTCCCGCAGGGTGTGCACAGTTGTTTAATAATTTAGAGGAGGAGGGTGTGAGCGTGAGCAGACGTGCCATGGAGTCGGTGCAGAAAGCCAGGAGGATGCTCTGGAGGGAACAGGAGGAGGGATTTCTCACTCTGCTCTGGAGGGATGGATGCTGGCTGGTCTCTACAGTCAACTGTCCTCATTCAGGGGGGAAGAAGCAGGAATACAGAGATGGAGCAGCTCGAGTGACACAAGTTTTAATCAGTATCAAAATCAAAATCCAGCACTCCTGAACTCGTCCCTGTTCCTTTCATTATGTTTATGAACACTAGAGCTGCCCTCTCCCCAGGCATCCTGGCACTATGTGCCTTGTGAAATTACATCAACAAGTTATTTCCACCCATGTGTCTGTACCTGTGTCTCAGTTCTGTTACTGCCCAGCCAAAGACAATTTTAATGCAGGGAGGAGTCTCAGTAATGTGCTCTGTCTGTTGGTTCCATTTCCTTGGAGCTGCAAGTTCCACTCTGAAAGCACTGAGAGCCTAACAATGCTATTAAAATGTGTGGGCTCACGGGCAGTAAATGCACCCTTAGGGATGTGTGCTGCACCCCAAACCAGCGCAGGCAGCGCCTGTGTTCCCTCACTAACGTGTCCCCAGGTACCCTCCTTCTACAGGCATCTCAGTTGAAATTACTTTGATGTTATTCAGGAGCTACAGAATTAATCTGCTGTCAATGTCACCCGATTTTCAGGTCACTACAAGAAAAGCAAAACAAGTCAAGTTTGTGGGAAGACTGCCAGGAATTTTCCAAATGGCAAGGTAACATTTCGGAGGGGGCAGCTTCCCTCTCCCATGTGCTCCCCTGGGACTCTCTGCTGAGCATCCAGAGCTGCTTCTTGTTTACCTTTTGTGATTTAAAGCCAACAATTACAAAAAAAAAACCCAAAAAACCAACAAACCACAGGGATCTTGCTAGAACTTTACACATTCCCACACCAGATGTGCTCTTGGAGGAGGAAACGTGTGAGGGAGATTTCAGGCTGGAATTGTTAAAGAAATGTCTGAATTCTTCACGAAAGGAAACCAAGAGGGAAACACTAGAAGCTGTGGAAGTCTGTCCACAGCAGCCCCAGTGAGAGCCCAGGAGGGACAGCTCAGAGGGGTCCCTGTCTCCTGAGCCCTCTCAGCTCTGGCAGCACAGGAAAGCCTCCACAGCCCTCTCAGGCTACTAAAGATGTGGAGGGAAAGGATAATCTGCATACAGGAAGTAATAATAATCATCATAATACAGAGAGAGCTGACAGAGATGTAAATGCAGACACAGATGGAATCCCAGGGGGGTTTGGGACAGAAGGGACCTCACAGCCCATTCATCCCATCCTTCCACTGTCCCAGGCTGCTCCAGCCCTGTCCAGCCTGGCCTGGGACACCTCCAGGGATGGGGAGTCCACAGCCTGTCTGTCTGTAACACCCCAAGAGATACAGACACAAATCCCCTCCTTGGGAGTGGGCAGCTTAGAGAATCCCCACCAGCTGTGTGCCAAGGACCTTCCTTCCTGCCCAAGTTACAACGAAAAACAACAGCAGCTGGAGTCAGAGACAACTGGAAAATGCTTCCCAAATCCGCTTTCTGTCCTTTCCTGCGAGCTCTGCAGGAGTCAGGTTTGCATCACTCTGTCCAGCCAGCTGTGGGAAGAACAGCCAGTGTGCACAGCCCCACCAGACTGGGATCCCTGGAGAGGCAGAGCAGGAAGGACAAGGCAGCCAGCAGAGCTGCTGAGAAGGGACTGAGCGAGTTGAACAGTGTCCATCACAGCTCTGCTTCTCAGGAGCTCCCCAAGGTTTCCTCTCCTGCAGTTTCCTGCTTTCAAGGGAAGGCAGTGTGGGCTTCTACCAGGGTCTGATCCAGCAGTGACCATGTGCCCAAGTAAGAGGGGCCTATGTTCAATCCCTTCAGCAGCTGCATCTAGTAGGGAAGCGTGTATTGTTTTCTCTTCTGAAAAGAGGAAATATTTTCTGTGTTACTTGCTGCTAGGAGAGTGCACTGGTGTTGAGGAAATGCTGCAGTGCTGGTGCAGGAGGGTACCCACAGGCATGTCTGGGATCCCAGCAGCAGGCAACAGGCTGCACGGCTCCCCCAGAGCCCCCCGTGCTGCTTGCAGCAGCTGGGCTCAGGTTTCCACTCTCCAGAGTGTGCCAAGGTAACAGGTTCTGCAAATGACAGCTCCCATCCATCTCCAGGCTGGGGAGCAGCCCCCTCTCTCTGCTCAGCATCACTCTGCAAGTGAGAGCAGAGACAGGGAGGAGGAGGCTGAGCAGGGAGAGAAAAGACAAACAGGAGAGTGGGTGAGTGCAGAAGAGGGGAGGAACAGGAGAGGAGAAGATGCCAACATGCTCACTTTGTCATTGTGCAGATCAGTGCATTTGGCTCAGTGCTTTTAACTTTCCCAGCACTTGAAAACACAGATAAAGAGGAGACAAACTCTGCTGTGTGAGAGCTGAGGAGTGAGGGAGGATGGAATAACTCCAGCTGGGAGACAAGGGGGGGATATGCTACAAAATCTGCTTCCTTGATGCTCTTAGCATGGCCCTGGCCCACTCTGCAGGGAATTCCTGCTCCCTGATGCTCCATGAACAGACACCCCCAGGGCTCCAGGACACCCCACACCCAGCAGGCAAACAGAGCAGGGCAGCTGTGAGAGCAGAGCCACACTCAGAGGTGGGTTGCTCAGCAGGGCAGAGGCAGCCCCTGTGCTGTCAGCTGTCCCTGGCTGATGAGGATGATGCTGATCCCAGCAGGAAGAGCTGCACAAGGACAAGGACAGAGAGCCCTGCTCCCTCAGGATGGTCCCTGAGCTCAGCTCACCCCTGGGTCAGTCTCCACAACTCCCTGCTAGGAGCTTGTGGCCAGCTGGGATCGGGCTCTGCTCCCAGGCACCAGAGAGGGGAGCACAAAGCAGCTCAGGCTGGGCCAGGGCAGGCTCAGGGTGGACACCAGCAGGAATTTCTCCATGGAAGGGCTGTCAGGCCTTGGAAGGGGCTGCCCAGTTGGAGTGCCCATCCCTGGAAGTGCCCAAGGAACAATGGACATGGCCCTCAGTGCTCTGGGTGGGGACAAGGTGGGGCTGGCTCCAAGGCTGGGCTTGGGGACCTTGGAGGCCTTTCCAGCCTCGATGACTCAGAGGTACAGTGACCCCACACCCTGCAGCTCACTGCTGGTGGGCAGTGCATGAAAAGCACTGAAGGCAGCTGGAGGAGAACCTTCCCCTGCCACTGCCTGCAGCTCAATTCAAGGGGTACAAGCTTTGAATAGGACTGCAGGGGCCCTTCTCCCAGCCTGTCACAGCTCCAAAGGAATTCATGGAATAAGTGTGAAGAATAAGGCTCCCACCCTCTGGGATAAGCACAGTTAGAGACACTCCTGTCACACTGCACCGTTCCAAGCTCCTGACAGCTCCATCCCACCACCTTCCTCCAACAGAAGGTTAAATGCCATGCCAGGCACAGGAGCTGCACACACATCGAAGGCACCTACACAAATCTGTCAGGCATGACTGGACCACGGCCCCCACGCTCCCAGGCAGCCAAAATCCTGACAGCACTGAGCCCACAGCAGGGATATTCCCAGCTGGAAAGGGAGGCTGGGGGCTTTGCCTTGTGCCCCTCATGCCTGGTGTGGATTCCCTGCTGCACTTTGGGGAGTCACACACCGATTTTGCTGGGCACTGTGAAGGATGTGCTCGCTGCCTGTTCAAACACAAATATCCAAAAGGATTTGGGCTGCTCCTGGGGGGAACACTGGAATTGCTGACTGGCCCATGGGCAGAGCCACCCCTTGGCCCTGTGGGGCTCCTGCCTGGAGCTCCTGGAGTTGCTGTTAGTCTTGTTCACTGCAGAGAGAAGGGCTTTTACTGGTGCTGCCACTCAAACACCCATGGCTTCATCCACAGCCAACCAAATTCCCCTTGGGAGCTCTCGGGCAGCTCTCCACCACCCCATTCCTGCCAGGATCACCTGCACTGGCCTGTGGTTTGAACAGAGAACATCACTGATGGGTGTTCCAAACCCTACAATGGGTCAGTTTCTGCAGCAGCCTCGCTCAGCACTTCACACAGTGATTTCTGGGATCTCCAGGGCAATGACAGCAAACATCCAGAGGCATCCAGAGCAACAGCAGATTGTTCCCTCCCCCACATCCAGTTCAGGGAGCATATTTCAAACAGATGACATGAGGGAGGCATCCATGTAAACATCCTCTGTAACGGGGACAAGTGGGAAAAAGAACCAGAACAAAATGGAGAATGGAATTGTTTTCCTGGAGAGTGCACAGAGCCAAGGACCTCTGGGAAGAGGGGAGAAGTCCAGAAAGGCACAATAGGTGTCCTGCACAAGGAAAAACATTTGCACTGCTACCAAATGTGTGAAAGCCCAAGCAGATCCATAACCACCTTAAGCCCAGCCCATTCAAAGATTCCTCAGTGAAGGTTTTCCTGGAGCTACATTTCTGTGTGTGTAATGGGGAGCTCCTGGTGCTGCTCCTAAACCTGGGGAAGGAATTTTTGGAGGGGAGGAAGATCACAACAATCATAGGATAGTTCAGGTAGGAAGGAACCCCAGCACATCATCATCAAACCTCCTGAAGTGAGGTTGGTTCTGTTTCTTACACAGCAGTTTTATGTTCTGGGGTAAGAACAGCAAAGCGATCTGATGGGTCAGAACAAACCAAACCAAGCCCAGGAGGATTTTGTACCTTAGCCATGGATTTTTGACAGCCTTCCCACCCAGCTGGGCTGGTTCTTTACCTCGGAGGACGGTGAGCTTGGCGTGGACAGTGACCTCCCCATGAGGGTTCTGAGCAACACACTCGTAGATGTTCTCGTCCCGGGGGGTCCGCAGGGGCTGGATCCTCAAAACAGCACCTGCACTCTCATCAAATTCAATGGTCTGGGGACAGAGAGACACACACGTGGTCAGTGTCCTGGGAGGAGACCCCAGACCCAGGCACACACCCACTGCAAAGCCTCCAGCAGCCCCCTCAGCCCCCCAGGTCCCCCCACGGTCAGCCTGGCTCTCCAGCAGCTCCAGGTGACAGAGCTGTCCCAGCCAGACCCTGCCAGTGACCACTGACCCACCAAAGCCCCAGTGTGCATCCCAAAGGCTCTGAAAGAACGAGCCACAGTGATGGGGTGGGGGGTGCTCAGAGCACAACTGGGGTGAAGGAGGACAAAACAGACCAAAGGAAAACAGAATAAAAATGGACTCCTGCCTTGTTCCTCCATCTGCAGGGGCAGCTGACACCACAAAGCTCCTCTGAGCACACAGCTGCCTGGCAGGCCTGAGTCCCACAGCAAATTCCACAGGATGACCTCCCAGTCCTTGTTCCTCTGCTCTCTTTTCTATCTAAACAATGCCAATTGCTTGGGTCTGGTTGCCAACAACTGCAGTGTTTACTCCAGGCTGTCCCAGGATTCAAATGCTGAGCCCCAGATGGGTATGAAGGTGCATTTACAGAGCTGAAGTAGCACCAGCTTAGTTGGGGTTTCTCAGGAAAGCAGGAAGTTATACTATATCCCAGGAAGGAGAAAAACCCAACAAAACAAAATAAAAATCTTTAATAACATAATTGAGCCAAGCTCCCTCTTGCTTTGGAACAAACCCAGCTGTTGACATGGCCAAGAGCTTGCATTTCTCTCCTCCTGCTGTTAAAACTCCTCCCCTTCCAAATTTCCCTTTATTATCAGGTCTGAGGGTGGCCCAGAGGAGCAGGGGCTGCTTTGTGTCAGTCTCTCTTCACAGAGACACCAGCTTGCAAGGACATCTCTTACCTCGAACCTCTGAGAGTTCACTTTCTTCCCTTTCTTGTTCCAGGTGACCCTGGGCTTTGGGTCTCCAGTGGCTTGGCACACGAAGGAGGCCACCCCTCCTGACACACCAATTTGGTCCACAGGCTTTTTAATGAACACAGGGGGACCTTGAGGACAAGAAGGAAACATCATCAGTGGCAGTCTCAAAGACAAACTCTAATAAACACGGTTTGTAATTAATAGTAGTGTGGCTGCTGCTATTCTTAATGATCCCAGCTGAAATTAAACCTCTTGGCCTTTTTCAGAACAGCCTTTACCTCCACTTTACATATGAAGCAGCTCCAGCAGAAAATGATTAAGGGCCTGATCCTACAAAGAGATTTCAATGTTGCAAAACCTCTTTTACTCCTGAAAAGTGGACTTTTAAATTGTTTTGTACAGGGGAAATTGCCCTTGTAAAACCCATCTAATGAGCATCACCAAAAACTGGTAGAGCTGAAAACAACACTTAGAAACAGTGAATTGCACTTCCCAGCTCCTTGGAGATGACCAAAGCACCAAGGAACAGGGGGGATTTACAGGAACAAAGGCAGGGAAGGGGAGAAGGTGGGAGAAGGACCATGAGAGAGATGGAGCAGGAGCTGGCACACAGAGATCCTGAGGACAACGGTGCCAAAGAGGCTGCTGCCAGTGAAATCCCCTTGGTTGTGGCACCTCTGCTTTCCCCTGCAAGTCCCAGGTGCATTTACACAGCGACCCCTCAGAAGAGGCAGTTTGATGGGGCACAGCCCCCAGCCCAGAGCTGTGCTCAGCTCAGAACCACCCAGCTGTCCAAGCCCAGAGCAGAGCCCACCCTGCTCCCTCTGCTCAGCACCAGAGTCCCAGGAAAGACGTGGAATTCCTGCTGCTGCAGGAGGGAGCCACGGTCTCCTTCAGCCTCCCCTGAGAGCAGCAGCAGTGCAGCAATGCCTCAGCCCAAAGAACCACAGCTGAGCACAGAGCACCTCTCCCTCAGCCCCTCCCTGGTTCAGCACCATCCCACTGCCCCCAGAGCACCTCTGCAAGGGTGCCAGGGCTGCCAGGGCTCTCTGGGGTGCCAAGGGCCAGCAGCATTTGTGCAGAGCCCACAGTGCCTCTGGGAATCCTCCTTCCGCGCTCCAACCTGCTCTCCTTGAACGGCTTCCTCTCGTCTAGTTAGTTTAAAATTTATCGAAATATTTAAATCACAAGGCCACAGCTGTCTTCAAATAAAATCACTCAGATCATAAAGTTGCCGTCTGTTTTCTGGAGAAAGGCAGAGCACGTGACTGCCATGTGTGTATTTATCCCTTCATACACAAGGGGCTATAAAATAAGATGCAAAGAGCCTCCCACAGGGCTCGACAGGAGGGCAAATGGCAGCTGGGGAGAAGTCTCCAGGGTCTTTTAGGGGTCAAGAGACAAAAGGAAGCCTTCTCCCCTTCCCTGCCTGGCGTGGCCAGCAGTATATAAATAAAAGGCACCGAGCAAGCTCATGTGATGCAATCAAGCATTTGTTTCCATGCTGGAGGTAAATACAATTTGCTGGAGCTGTTTACGTCCCACCGAATGCCGTGTGTACAAAGCAGCGCATTTATAAATATCCAAATCTATATTTAGAGGTCAGAGTCTTCTTTGCAATGTTACAGCTAAAGGTTATCAAGCAAGTCCCGCTGGAGGAACTGGCACTGGGGGATCTGTCTTCCATCTGAGAAAGGTAAAACCCGAACTTTGCTCCAGGCTAAGATATAAATGCTCACTCTGCCCCTGACTTCCTTCCTGCCCTCACCTCCGCTCGATAGCTGAAGAGTTTGCAGAAGTCAATTCTGAAGGTACAGCTAAAAACATCCAGGGCTTTTAAGAACACTTTATTGATGCAAGTTCATTTCCTAAAATAAAAGCCCCTAATAAACCTTAATGTCACGTATACATTTAAATGGGTGCAGGCTGCACGATGAGAGCTGAGACGAGGAGAAAAACAAGGTTCTATTTCCGTCCTGAAGAACGGGATGGGGCTCCAAAAACCACTGCATCTGGGGCCACTGCTCAGCATCCCTTTTTGGGGTCTGTGTGTGGGTGAGGGGGCAGCTGAGCAGTGTGTGCAGGGGATTTTCCTGAGCTCCTGCAACTCCCGTGCCTGCAAGGGACTCTGTTAGACACGCGGAGCCAAATAAAAATCCCCAGCACCCAACCTACTGGATCCTACTACTCACTTGGAAAACGGCTGAGAATCAGAGCTAACCCGTTGGTTTGAAAATTGCCCAAGCCTCTGAGCTGCAGATTTGATTCCTCCCTCCTCATGCTCCCCCAGCCACTGCAGCATTTGTCTCCAGCCCACGCCGAGCACTGAGCAGCCCCCTCCTCTTGGGGGGAGAGAGCCAGGACCACCAGGCATGGTGCTGGTGACCCAGGGGGCTGGGAATCCAAGGTGCTGGTCACCCAGGATGCTGGTGATACAAGGTGCTGGTGATCCAAGGTGCTGGTGACCCAGGACGTTGGGAATCCAGGATGTTGGCAATCCAAAGCTGGGGCCAGCCCCTCTGTGCTGTGGGGCAGCCTCAGCTCTGCCCTGCCAGGCCCAGCTCAAAGGGAAACACGAGGTGAGAGCTCAGCCTGGAGCTCTGCCAAGGGCTCTGGGAGCCCCCACGGGCAGGGACAAGGTCCATGTGAAACCCCACCAGCCCACTCGGAGGTGCTTGCCCTCGTCTGGCAAGACTGCAGGAGCACGGCTTTAAATAAATAAATAAAAATCAAAGAAACACATTTTCCAGACAACATACTGACAGTCCAGGGGATTTTATAGCACTTCACCAACCTTCCCACACGGATAGCTGAGAACAAGCCAGGTTTGGAAAGGCTGAGTCTGAGTTCCAACAGTCCAGTGGTCACAGAGATAATTTTTCCCCCTTTCTCTGCTTGCAAAGTAGGAAACCCCCCTTTCTGTGCAGTATCAAAATAGGAATGGAAAAATCTGGAGCTTAAAAGAATTTTCCTACTACGAGAGGCTTCCTGCAGGGTCTGGGTCTCCAGAGGGAAGGCTGGCTGCTGTGTACCTGTGATCCTGCTCCACAATTAATGGAAAGCCATCAAGCCAAACCCCAGCTCTCCCTGCTGCCCACCGCCCACACACTTCCCAAAATCAGCAAGGGCCAGGCTGGAGAGCTGCCACGGGCTGTGGGGAGCAGAGAGAGAGGGAGATCCCTCCTGGTTCCTTTGTCCTGGGACAGAGAGATCCCTCCTGGTTCCTGTGCCCTGAGCTCCATGGGGACACAGAGAGATCCCTCCTGGCTCCTGTGCCCTGAGCTCCATGGGGACACAGAGAGATCCCTCCTGGTTCCTGTGCCCTGGGACAGAGACAGAGATCCCTCCTGGCTCCTGTGCCTGGGCTCCACTGGCACATGGGGTTCCCTTCCCAAACCACAGCCCGGGGAACCACGGGCAGCACCTGCCCCAAAGGGACACGGCACGCTGGGATTTTGGGGCTCAGGTGAGAAGGGTGGGGGTCTCCTCCTCATCCCCCAGCCCACGGGTGAGGGCTGCACACCCAGGCAGTTCCTCACCAAACATAAAGATGCTGCTGCCTCCTCTCCCCTCTCCTCCTCCCCGCTTCCATGTGACACCAAAGCAGGAAAAGTTATTCCAACACAGTCATGTAAAAACCACCCAACATCTCCCTGTAAGGATGCACGGATGACACCACGGGCTGAGAGCTTTGCAGCAGGGAAGCTGGGGACATGTGGGAGTGGGGAGAAGGAGGGGACATCTCAGCCTTTACACCCCGTGTCCCTCAGGAAGGGCTGCCACAGTGAACAGGCGGTGATGGACGGGCAGCGAGGGAGACAGCCCAGCCACCATATGCCTGTCTGAAACATCAAAAACCAAGACAGGGAGAGGGATGGGGAACCCAGAGGTGCTTTGAGGGGTGCGAGAGAGGCAGGAGAACAAATGAGCTTCACATATCTGAGCTGACAGCTGATGGGAGCAGGGGAGAAGAAGCAGGAGCCAGCCATGGACGTGCACCGCGTCCCTGCCCTACCCTCCCCACGCCCGGCCGGAGCTGGCCGCTCTCCTGAGGCACCAGGGGTGGGCTAGGGAGGGACCCGGGGGGAATTGAGGCTCCCTGACACACCACAGGACAGGAGCAGCTTCCTGCACAGCACCCCAGAACTGCTGCTCCCCCTGAGCTTTGGGGTGCTCCAAGGCAGGAAGCTGCTCCCACAGGGATGGGGACACGTCCCCTTCCACTCACTCTCCTCCTGGCCCCACAGGCTGCAGGGTGGTGTGTCTGTGCCCCAGTGTGTGTGACCCTGTCCCTGAGGGGGCTGCACAGGGACCCCCTGAACCCCTGCCCCACGGCAGGGACCTGGTGCTGTCTGCAGAGGACAGAGCTCCCCTGTGTGCTTCACCCCCTGCCCCTGCACCCCCAGAGCACCCCAGCCAGGGGCTGCAGCAAGGCAAACCCACTCCTTTCCAGCTGGCCCAGCAGGAGCAGCCTGAAAGGGCCCCTCGCCCACAGCAGCAGCAATCCACGGAGACAAAAGAAAGGCAGCACAAAACACGTATTTTAGAGGGTTTTTTCCCCATTTTTGGAGCCCGGGTGCCTGCTGGCAGCGCTGTGGAAGCCCACACAGAGCTCCAGCTCCTCCGTGGCCGTGACTAACCCTCATGACCCCCGGGCCGGGCAGGCTCAGCGGCCCAGGAGCACAGGGCCACGGCAGGAGGGGCACTGTCCTGCTGAGCCCCCTGCCACAGCCCGGCCCTCCTTGTGCCCACCATTCCCATTCCACCTCCAGCCAACGGCCCCGTGCTGCTGAGCCCCACGCTCCGCACGGCCCCCGGGAGCCTGTCCATGCTGCAGGAGAGCACAGGCAGCTCCTGTCCTCGCCCAAAACCATCCAGCAGAAGGAAATTCACCATTTTGTGCACACACAGTGCAGCTGCACCTTTGAGCACACGGGTAAAAGAGGAGCCCACGAAGCCACGCACGGGTGATGCTGTTTTGCTGTTTTGCTGTTAGCGTGCTGTTTCGGGCTCCAGATCATTCCCACAATTGGGATCCTGGCTCTGCTGCAAACTCGGCTGACCTTGGGCTCGCCCTTCCCGGCTGCCACACGTCCGGGGAGGTGACAAGCCTCATCCCTCACACCTGTCCTGCTCCAGACACCACACGCAGCTCGGAGCACGGCCTGGGAACACTCAGCACCCCAGGTGGCACCGAGCACAGCTGCAGCCTCGGAAGGCTGAGAGAAAAACAAAATAACCACAAAAAGCCTCGCCAGAGAGAACTCAGAGACCTTCCCCAAGAGGTGCTTCTTCGGGGAAGAAGATAAAAATTGAAATTCTTCTGGAATTTCCCAATAACCAAGTCCTGTCAGCTGGAATGAGACATCTCTCCCTGTTATTTCTCACCTCCTGCAGATTTCCAGAGCAACCTGGAGCAAATTTGATGGCCTTCCCACTGCCGTGCACAGGACTAAACCCCCTCCTTCTCCTCCTCTTCCTCCTCCCTCCTCCCTTTGGTTTCTGGAGCTTTCTGCTGCTCCAGTGGAACTCCATCTCCGTTTTCCACAGCTGCTGGTGGGCTCCCAGCTGGAGAAGGAGCCCAGGCAGCTGTGCTGTGAATTCCTGGCAGGAAGGTGGGGCTGGGCTGCAGCCACAGGGTTTGGGTGCTGCTCCAGGGAGAGTTTCACATGTGGGACAGCCAGAGGAGCAGCTCTGCCAGCCTCGGGCACAGGGGGACAACGCGGGAGCGGGAGGCAGGGAGGATGGGAGGAGCACTGGGAACGAGAAGACATCAGATGGAAAATGGCACAGAGGGGGATTCCTGCCTGTGCTGGGCCGGGGGCTGGACTTTGATGATCTTGTGGGCCCCTCCAAGCCAGGCCATTCCACTGTGCAAGAGAACTGGAGCAGGCTGGAGAGGAGGGAGGTGCTCAGAGCCAGAGCAAGGCAGTGAAGATTAGATGGAGGAGACGAACCACAGAGCAGATGAAAACAGGAGAGAGCAGCCAAATCTGAGGCAGATGGAGAGTGGGGAGCAGGGATGTGCTGCTTGGAACGGGTCTGTGCTCCACAGCAGCGGTGCTGGGGAGCGGGGGAGCTGCAGACAGGGCTACAGGCAAGGAACAGAGCTCCAGAATTCACATTTTCCTTCAGGACAAGTGAGAAACTGCAAACTGGGAGAAGGACTGGGGAGGAGTCTCTATGGAGACACTCGACAGGATTGAGGACACCCTTTGGAGAGGTCCTGCAGAGACTCTGAACTTCATGAAATCCAGGCTTTTACTGACAGATTTTGCACTTTTTCTTTCTGAGGGCTGTTTCTCAGTGCCTCACAAATAAAATTAAAACGAGGGTTTTCTGACAGAACAAACAAACAGGGAGTGAATTATATTCCATTTCCCCGTCAATAACTTCTCCCCAGCCCAGTCATCTTATCATCATAAAAAGTCCATTAGGCAGTAATTGGGGAGGCAGGGGGAGGCAGGGCTGGCCCAGGGAACAGGAGCACGCTCGCTCCCCAACTGGCCTTTTCTGGGAAGGCAGACAGGATAATTATAGGCTTCAGATGGAGACTTCCTCTTACTGTCAGCAGCTCTTGGCTCCCTTCAGGGAGATGGGACTGGCAAGGTTGGGCAGAGGAGGGTAAAAAAAGACTGAGGATGTTTTTTTAGAAGTGAAATGCTTCCACCTGGCTATTCCCCTGCTGCTGAGCCACCAAAGCCCTGACCTGCCTCAGAAGAGCTGGGCTCCCACAGGAGGCAGCCTCTGCAGGCAGGGGGAATGTCACTTGGAGGATTATCCCCTCTCCTTGCCTGCAAGGCCCCAGGGGAGGAAGGACAGCAGTGAAGGATGGCACCAGCACAGGAGTCAACACACAGAGAAAATGGTGAGGAAGATGAAGAACTCGTTCAGTACAGCTTCACCACACAGCCCCGCGCCCTGTGCCAGCTCCCCTGCTCCCCCTGGCTGGACTGAGGCAGCACATGCCAAGCTGCTCTCACATGAGGATGGTAATTTGGGATCTGGCACATCCACACAGCCTTCAGCTCCTGTCTGCAGCGCCCTGGGATCCAGACCCTTTGGGAGGGAGGGATGAGCCTGCAGCACCGAGGCAGGAGGGGACTGAGGCTACCAAAATCTGTTCCTAGTTCTGACATCCAAGGTGAGAAAAACCACGTTATCCTGCCTGCTGGAGGGGAATAATCCTTCCTTCTGGTCTGTTTAAACTGCTGGTTTTCAGGGATGGGGCCCTTCCTTATCACACGGAGCAGCAGCTGGGATGAAGTCATCCCGTTCTGACAGGACTCCTCCAGTCTACCAGTGCACATCCCTAGGCATGGAAAGGATCCACCTCTCCCCATGGCAAAAGGGATGAGTCCCAGCTCCAGTACTGGCACCTTGATCCAGCCCAGAACATTCCTCCAGCTGTGGTTTATGCAAAGGGTCAGGGCACGTGCAGTGACACACACAGGGGATGCAAACTGCTGGATGGGACAGGACAGGGAGCTGTGTGACCATTCCACAAAGCTCCTCCTCCCACGCCTCAGCTTCCCCACCTCCCTTCCCTCACCCATCCCACTGGGAGCACAGCAGCTGCCCCAGCTGCTGATCTCTGCTCCCACCCTCTCCTGGCACCGACCAACCTGGGGGCCAAGGAGTAGCGAGGTGGGAATGCAGGTGGACCTCTGGCCAGGATCCTCCTTCCCCTGCTGGCAGGAGAAAGGTGCTGCTGGTGAGCAGCAGGAGCTGAAGGAGATGAGCACTGCTGCAATGGGGGATGGCAGCCTGGGCTTCACAGAATTCACAGAATCACAGAATCCCTGGGTTGGAAGAGACCCTAAAGACCATGGAGTCCAGCCCAGCCCCAGCAGCTCAGCTGAGCCCTGGCCCCCAGTGCCACATCCAGGCTGTGTTAAACACCCCCAGTGATGGTGACTGCACCACCTCCCTGGGCAGAACATTCCAGAACTATCACCGTTTCTGTAGAAAACCTTTCCTAATACCCAACCTGTATTTCCCTTGATGAGGAAGCTCCAGCAAGCACAGGAGCGTGGCCAGCCAGGACCCTGGGGGTACACGTGTGCTTTCCACCAGCTGCAGCAGCATCTCATCCCAGATCTGTCCACAAGTCCCATAACAAGGCATAACAACCCAGAGCAGAGCCAGGGACACAAGGAGCTGTCCTGGCAACTTAATGAGGGCCCCTTGTCCATCAATGCCAGCAATCCCAGGTTGTTAGCACACAGAAGCTTGAGGCAGGGAGCTCTGCCTGCCCTTGCCAAATCGCTGAGACAGCTTCTCCTCCAGCCATGTCATCAGTATTGGCATCCTGGAGCAGCCTGTTCCACCACCCACCTAGAACAGACCCAGCTAAAAAGGATCTGGCTCTTTGCTCAACCTCCACTGCCCTGTTAGAGTCACTAAAGAACCAGAGTCCACAGGGGATACCAGAACATGAAAAAACGTTTCCTACGGGACAAGCCGGCAAGAAGCAAAAGCTTAAGGAGCCCAGACCCAGCTCCCAGGGGACAATGCCATCTTAATGCAGCCCAGCCGTGGTCCTGTGCCACTGCAAAGTGCCAGCAGAGTCAGCAGCAGGGGGAAAACAAACTGCTACAAGCTCCTGCAGCCCGTGGTCCTGCCCAGGGAGCGCAGAGCCAGACCCCAAGGATGAGGTCTGGGGGACCAGCTCAGTGAGACCTCACAGAGCTCTGCAAACACCCCGGGAAGTCCTGCCCTGCACCTCCAGCTCTGCAGGGCTGCAGGGCTGCATGCACGAGATGTGACCCCAGCCACGACTGGGCAGCTCACACGGGCATGTGGGGATCTTCTGGGGATGAAGGGCAAATAAAAGATGTCTGATAAAGCTCTGCCCTCTTACTCTGTAAATAAAAGCTGTATCACTTCCACTTACTGCTTCTTTCCTTCAGGCAAGAGGAGGAGTCCACAGGCACAGGTAAGGTGCAATTCTAGAGCCCAGAACTCGGGGTGTTGGCAGAAGATCATTACACCATTCCTGTCCGACCTCTGGGGAGAGACTTCAGCCCATATATTTCCATGGAACATTCTGGATATACAAGCTTGAAATACCTGGGTTTAAACAGTCTACTATGAGCCCGCACTGCTTATTGAAACTGGGATGTTGAGGAGCTTGGGACAGGAGAGCTCAAAAATGAGAAACCAGGACCTAACAAAGCCATGACTAATGGATGAGCACAACCTCTAACAGGGGTGAACTTCCACTCTTACCACACGAGTCATTACAATTTCTGTCTCTGAACCATACTACTCATCATTCAGCTCTGTAGTGGGAACATCAACACAAAAGAATCCAAAAAAGGAGACTTCAGCAACAGTGCTGAGAACTGACAGCAGTGGGAATGTGATGAATTCAGCTTTGGGACACTAGAGACCCAGTGAGCCAGAAAAACAGTGCAAGATGTGAATGAGAGAGAAATGGAAACAAGGAAAAGCAGCAGCGACGCCTTCAATTCTTCCATCAAAGACAGCAATGAGGAAGGTGAGCTTTTCTGGAGTAGGACAGCTCCTGTTCATGTCTGACACCTGCAAGGGATGGCTTCTTACCAGGAGGCTGTCCTGCAGCCCTTCCAGGCACCAGGAAGAAGATCCCTCTCCCTTTCATTGCCTCAAGTGGCAGCTACTGGAATTAATCACAATTAGCAGGTCCTAGAAGAAAAGGGGTGTATCATAGTACTCCTCCAGAAAAAAAAACCACAAACGCCCTCAAAAGCAAGCAGATCCTCCCCAAACAGGCAGATAAAGGGAAATGAGAGCTGGAGGATCTTCCTGGCTCCCTGGGAGATGACTGGAGCCAGTCTCAAGGTGATCTTTAAGAGCTGAACTGAAAAAAAACCTTACACCATCTTTTCAGAAATTCATCCAAACAAATCAAAGTCCAGGCTAAAGATTTGTAAGGTCTGTCGGCACTCCTAGCAGCATGCTCAGACTAATTTACAAATAAATCCATGGATTCCAACAGAGGTGAGGGAGGATGAGGACACAGTCAAATTAATTTGACTTTATTAATTAAAAAAACCACCAAGTTTCATCACCCCACCACTCTTTAGAGGTTGTGTGAGAGTGGGGGGAGCTATGCTCATTAATTATGCAGAAAATGCAAAACTATCATCCTCTGAATGAGTTTAAAATAAGGAGAAACCCTTTCAGAATGGGGAGAAATTACTCCCCAAGGCAGCTGAAATTTCTCTTGCAACTTCAAAGGACAATAAATTATTCAAATCACTCGCGCCACTCGCACGCTCTCTCACTCTCTCCCCTTCTCAATTTTATGCTCCTGAGTCAATTAAAGATTTGGAGGACTCGGAGAAACTTTGTAGAATGCTAAACCAGTTGCAGCTCCTTCTATTTATTTTTTTTTTTCCTTCTTTAAAGCTTTGCTTTTCCTCTCGGCCTCAAAAGGAAACAGGAATGACTGCGCGCGCTGCAGATGAAACGAGCAGCGCTGGTTTCATGTCTGCAACCACCGGGATGGGACCCGCTCGGGGCTCTCCATGCAACGATTCTGTGAAAGCAGGTCAGCCCAGAGTCCCTCCTGTCAACGCTTTAAATCATTCATCCCAACATCCCCCTTCAAAGTCAAGGCAGCAGACACCCAAAATGTATTTACGCTGCTCTCTCCCCGGGACTGGGCGCTGCCACATCCCGCAGCCCTCTGTCCCTGGGCTCTGCTGCCAAACCCCACAGGGCTGCTCTGGGGCTGCAGGAGAGCCCAGGCTGCCAAACCAAACCAAACCAAACCAAACCAAACCAAACCAAACCAAACCAAACCAAACCAGACCTGGGGCTCATCACACTGGACAACAGCACAGCAAGAGAAGCCCTTGCTCAAAAAAGCCAATCGAGGCTTTTTTGTAAGTAAAGTAAGGTAGAGGGGTAAGTAAAAGGAGGCTGGGGAAGTAAAAGGAGGCTTGGGAAGTAAAAGGAGGCTTGGGAAGGTGCAGTCACAGAGTGAGGATGCTCCTGACTCCCTGGCCTGCAGCCCGTACCCTGGTTAGCTCCCTGCACACAGCAGATGGTGTAAAACGTGACTATTTTCATGAACTTTAACAATCCCCCAAAAATTAAAGGCAGCTGCAGTGCACAGAACATCACAGCTTTCTAAGGTGGGAACTGGGACCAATTATGTTGCAAGAGAACATCCTTGACTGGAGGGGAAGAGTGGCACAGAGTAAATAAAACTGTTCTTGGGAGATTGTGTCTCACAGGCCAGCTCGAGCCCAGATTCCATCCCACGCAGGCAGGAATGACATTCCTCTGGTCGGGCGTCCTTGAAAAACCCTCTGCTTGCCTTCTAAGAATAATATTGGGCTTGCCAGGCCACAAAAGGGAGGAATCCCTCACAGATTCCCTTTAGTGACCCAGGAGAGTCGTACTGGTCATGAACAGACACAAGCACAGAGACCCTGCCAGACAGAAGAAAAGCCAACGTGAGCCAGGGCCTGGGGGAGCTCCGGAAAGATCCTGTCCTTCCTGGCAGCAAGTGCAAGAGCTGCTGGTGTGAAAAGCACAACCAAGGGGAAGAGCCACAAAGAAAGAAGCCTTAGCTTCTTGGCAAAGCCTGACACAGAGGAACAGCCCCAGTTTTGGCATCCAGGTATGAAGACAGACATTTCCTCCATCCCAATCCTTGGCAGGTGACATTTTCACACAAGCCACTTGTTTACACAACAAACAGATGCTCTTTTCCCCTAACTTAACCATCTAATGAAGCTGAGCAGAAAGAGCCTCTGGCTGGGAAAAGATCCCTCACCAGGAGACACCCATGGCTGGGTCCCAAACACCGTGGTTGCTGCTGTCCCCAGGTGCTCCTCAGCAGAAATTAATCTAACGAGCATTCCCAGCGTGGGGCACAGCTCAGACCTGGGAAGTGACAGCCCCCTGCCCCCAAGGAAGCTCTTTCAACACATGATTTATTTCCTCTCTGGGTCCTACAGAAGACACAGACTTTCCAATTTGAGTTATCTTAAAAAAAAAAAAAAAAAGAAAAAAAAGAGAGATACATCACTTGATCCAGTCAGGCAAGGTTTAATTCAATCAGGCACTTAAACAAGGTGACATACAAGCTTAATTCGGTGCCCTTGAGTGAGACAACAACCAGTCCAGAAGCCTCAGCAAGATCACAGCTGGCACATGGAGAAGGCAGTGAAGGGAAGGGGCAGCAACAAGGACAGGGAGGTGTCCCCTGCCTACAGAGGCAACTGGTGCACGAGGAACAGGAGCAGCAGGTGGATCTGGGCAGGGGAGCAGTGATCTCTGCAGGATTCAGCTGCTGTCTCCTCTCTCAGACCCCACTCACTGCAGGGACAATGTGCAGCTCCAATTCCACCATGCTCCAATTGACCACAAAACCTCCTCTGTGCTCCCACTTTAAATTCCTAAATTCTGCTCCCCTTCCAGCTTTCCCCAAGGGGGAAAAGCCTTTCTGCAGCATCCCCCTGGCTGCTCGGCCCCTGCAGGTTCCATGTCCTTTTGGGGGTGCACAAACAACCAGGATCTGTGCCCCAGCCTCACACACTGTGCCACCTCCCCTGCCTTGGGGCAGCCCTGCTGGGCTGTCCTGGATCCACCTCCAGCACTTCAAACTGAGCAGCTTCCCCCACCATGGAGAGATTTCCCTCCCATGATGTCAATTTAACATGTCTGTCCAGTCCTAAGATGGAGCCCCCTTGATTTCTGCTCCATCTCACCTGACAGCTGCTGCTCCTGGGCTCCAGAGCTAAAAGCTGTGAGCTGTGCAGCAGGGGCTGATCCTGCTGGGAGGGGTTGTTCAGGAGAGGAGGCACATACCCCTGCAAGTGGTGGCATCAGGATCTCAGTGAGCCAACCACCAGCTCCTGCCCCTGCTGGCACAGAGCACCCCTTCCATGCCACACACCTTTAACGAGGCTCCAGCTCCCGAAACACAGCCTGAACATGGACCTGGAGGAGCCCCCCTGCCATCCCATCACAGCTTTTCCATCACCTCTGGGAGTCCCACGTGGTGCAAACCTGGCTGCTGTCTGTGCTGGGCCCAGGGATGCTCACGGAGCCCCCCTCACATGCACCTCCCATGAATTACTGTGCTCTGCAAATTAATGATGGAGCAAGGGCAATTAAAAGGGAAGAAAGCCAGGGTAATGCATCATAAAAGGGGCTTTATTCTTTTATTTTGTCAATTGCAATTTAGATTTAATTATTTATGGTAATACTTCAGAGTGTGCTAGTAAGGCTTCTATACGGTGATTTATAAAAGGAAGGAAATGTAAGTAATAAGTAATGTTCCCTGCCCTTAAATCCTTGCTGGGGTGGAGAGAGCCACGCACCAGCCTTCTGTGTATGCAAAGTGCCAATTAGCAAAGTGCTATTGTAAAACACAAAGGTTTAATCAATGAGAAAAATCCACTTGAAAACAGCGAGCATGCTGATTCCAGTCAGAAGAATGGCCACATTTCCATGCAGTAAATGGCTTTTGATGTGCAGCTGAGGAGCACTTGGAGCTGGCACGTGGTTCCTTCGGGTGGCAGAGGGACCTGACCACTGCCCTTGGCCAAAGGCAGCTGTGCCCTGCACACCTGGGCAGGAGCAGCTCCTGCCCAGCCACACAGGATGAGAGCATTCAGGGTGCTCACCACAGAGGCTTTATTGCTCTGGGGGTGTGAGCAGGAAACAGCAAGGCTTGGTGCTGTGCCCAGGTCCATCAGCAATTTGGGAGCTATTCCTCTCCCCAGACTCATCTCCAGGCCTCATCTGTCTCTGCTGCCTGGCTCCTCTCAGCTCCAAGGGGCACATTTGGCTGTGCAGCTCCTGGGGAGGCCTCCCCTAACCTCCTGCAGCCATGCCAATCCATGGCACTCACACAAACAGCAGCACTCTCAAGAAAAGGATAATACTTTCCATTTAATGACACCACTGAAAATAATCATGGAATCAGTAATTTCCAGTTCCATGGCTGCCTTTGACCATATGGAAGAAACAAAGAAAATGTCCATATTCAACCAAATCAAAAAGAGAAAGAACATGTCGGTGTCACACCTTTCAATTATTGTTCTCTTCAGCCTCCCAAGGAGGAACAGCAGGCAGAAAGTACTGTGGTGCTTTGGATTTTTAATTGAAATGGCAGTTTCCTTTAAATAGAATGCTCCTGCCACAGAAAGATTTAAATCACTGACTGAGATCAATTAGCCTGGGAAACAAGGGAAGTATTTTAATGGTCCTTTGATTGCAGAGGCCACAGCTCCTCCAGAGCTGCACTGGGAGAGGAGGCAAGTCCCAGCTCAGCCCAGGCTCTGCTGCACCGGGCTCTGCTCCCTGCCCAGCTGGGAGGTGATGCCCCCCAAAAGCCACAACCCCGGGGTTTCCCATCCCCAGCGCGGGCTCCCCAGCCCAGGGGGGGCACCAGCACCGTGTGCCCGGGGGGCTGCAGGGCCTGGGGTGAACTGGGGCAGGAAACGGGGTCAGCTCCGTGGCCAAATGGAAGCCGGCCAAGGGATTAGGGAATGTGACAGAGCCCGGGGCCATCTGATGGGAGAGGACACTGCCAGAGCAGGGACAGCTCCTCACACAGCTCTGCAGCTGTGACAGACAAAGCTGTCTGCTGTTTGCAGGGCTCAGTGGGGAGCAGCTCGGGTGCTGCTGGCTGAAATGGCATCACCCGGGATGCAGGAGCCCCTCCAAAGCCAGGATCCAACTCAGTGCCCACTCATCTCTCCAGGCTGAGAGCAACAGCTCCAGAGCAGCTCAGACAGCTGGTGCCAGGGAGCATCCCCACGGGCACAGGGCACGGAGGGCTGGCATGCTCCACAGGCCAAGAGGAGACACAACAGCTGGCCCAACATCTGCACAGCAAGCAGGTAAGAGCAGCCCCATCCCAGCAACCTGCAAAGCTCCTGCACGGACATCTGTGAGCAGCCAGAGGGAAAAATGCACAAAGCCTCACAGTTCAGGATCCAAGGACACTGCAGAACTACAGGAGAGAGAAACTTGGCTGCAAGCAGCAAGGTGTCTGCAGAGCAGGGACAGATTTCAGCGGGGCTCAGGCCACACCACTGGTGCATCCTGTGTCTGACCAGCACCAACCCTTCCTGAGGGCACATTTCCCCCAAAAGGGCTCTCCAGCAGTCAGACAGCAGGTGGGATCTCCCAGCTCTGCTGGAATCTCTGAGCAAACCTCACCCCAAACATGAGGGACAGACAAGATGTTTGTTCCTTCCCAGGAAAATGAAAACCACAAGGGACCTGAGGTCACTCAGCCATGGTTTGGAGAAGCCTTGATTCTGCCACGTCCCTCTCAGCACTGAGCACACAGGCCTCCTGTGCACTCAAAATTCAAATGGACCCCAATTTTCACAGGCACTCAGGTATCAATCAGGGCTCTCCTTATACAGAGGCTGCAGAACACCTGAGCTCTCCATCCACGCCTGCAGAGCTGAAGTTTGCTTTGCAAACTGATTTTGCCAGGCGTTGTTACAGGAAACCAGCGGCACGAACAAGACCCTGGAGCCCTGACTCCAGATTTCCAATGACTCCCCACTCCTGCCTGCACTGCACCAAGAGCCAGGAATGGAGATTCCCAGTGCCCCTTTTCACAAGCCAACAAAGGCACCCTGAGCCCACAAAGCAGCACCCACTGACTCTGGGTGCTCAAAAAGACCCTGCACAGCATCAGCTCCAACACCAGAGCAGGACCCTGGATAAATCCTTGGGCACAAGGCTCGTGGCAGCTCCTTGCCACACTCTGCAGTGCTGCTGCCACTCCACCCATCTCAGGGTGGAGCTGTGGGTCTCTTTCTGGACACCAGTGATACCATCTGAGGTGCAGACTGACCCCCAGCCAACACTCCACCCTGAACCTCCCGGAGCCCAGCTCACCTGCCAGGCTTATGAAACAAAAAAGAATAAAATCCAACATTATCTTTCTGCAAGTGAGTGTTTCTCTCTGCAAAGGGGGATTAAGCATGAACCCAGCAAAACTCAGAGAGAGGCAAGGGCAAATGCATCCCCAGTTGCCTGCTGCAGAGAGGACGGGAAGCACAGCTCCAAAAACATCTCCCAGCAACAAAAGGTCGTGGATCCATTCATTCCTGTCACCGTAACAAACCCTGATAACCAAGTGATTACGTGGAAAGCTGTCAAGGGCTACGCTGACCAGAGCAGCCCCCTCACCAGCTTCAAGCAGCTTTGCCAGGAAGGGAAAAAACCTCATAATTCAATCAGCTTGAGAAGTCTATTCCCTCTGATCCCAAGTGATCAGCCTTCATGTCAAAGGAACATTACATTCAAGTCGCTGAAGATTTTCACTTCTTTTTTTTTTCCTTCCCCTTTTCATTTTTTAAAGCAGGAATTGAAAGGCAGCAAAGATAAAAACTGTGTTGAACTGGAACTGGTTCACTCAGGGGAAGGAGAAACATAATACTCTTTCTTGAAATGCTGTTTGGAATCCAGCCCCAGAAAGTAACCTGACAATGGTCAGCAGTGTCTGACAGGTCCTGAAAGGCAGCAGCAGGAAGGACAATGTGGGAGATGGGGTTGGAAGAAGGTGGGGTAGGCTCTGGCAAGAGCTGTCAGGCAGCTTCCCCCCTTCTCTGCAGCTCTTTGGCAGCCCTGGGGGCAACGTGAAACACCAAGCAGGCTGTGAGGACCCAGCTGCCCTGTGTGCCTCCGAGGTGGGGCTGGGAACAACGGGAGGGCACTGGTGGGAAGTTAAGGATGTTGGGAATTGAAACATTGGATCAGCCCCTGAGCTTCACGTGTCCAGCAATGAAAAGGAGAAGGAGAGGAAAGGAGCAGGGGGACAGCAGTCACTCACTCTCAGCAAGGCAGTCCATCAGCAGCACGGAGAGGACGTTCACGAGGGACACCAGCGAAGACATTCCAGGGCTGGGAAGGATCCTCATCCTCTGCAAAGGCCCTCGGCCCCAGCCGGGAAGGCTCCGGCTCAGCGGGAACTGCAGCGTCTCCCCAGCCTTGTCAGCACCTGTGGAGCACAAAGGGACAGCTCTGAGGGGCAGGGGACGGGGCAGAGACACGGGGCACCTTCCCCAGGGTGGCACTGAGGGGTGGCACTGAGGGGTGGCACTGAGCAACCCCCTGAAAGGGCGATTCTTCCACAAAAGCACAGGGCGAGGAAGCAAAGCTGAAACCTCACACAAGAAAAACCCAGCATGGAAGGCAACAGATCCCCCCCAAGAGAGCAGATGGGACAGGAGACGCCTTCGCTGGGTCCCCTTTTGTCTGCTGAGGATCCTCCTGCCCAGACAGGCTGTGATCCCCCACCACAGCAGCCCTGGCCCCGAGCTAGGTGGCACTGGGGGTGTCCCAAGCCCCTCCTGCACAGGAAACACACACTGGAAAGGCTCCAGCAAGGCTGGGGTTGCACAGCTGCTCTGCACGTCTGAGAGCCTCTACCCCACTCGGTGCCTCAGTTTCCCCATTGCACCATACGGAGGAACTGTGCTACTGAGCTACACAAAACTGGAAGGGAGAATACCTGGGGCAGGGGGGCCACAGCTGATCCTGGTGGATCAGGCACACGCAGCCTCCACAGGAGGTGGGAGAGGTTTTCTCCTGAGCAGTTCTGCCCTGGATGTGGCAGAGCGTGGCAGCAGGACAGAAGCAGCAGATCAGCAGGGCTGTGGCAGGGGAGATCCAGCTCAGCACCAGCCTGCTCCCCTCGCCCTGCCAGCACATTTCCATGGAGACAACTGCTGGCTCCAAAGGGAGCTCCCTGCTTACAGCTTTGTCCTGATCCCTGTGCAAAGCTGGAATGGCATTAAGGCAGCTGTGTTCTTAGCCACCACCCCAGTCCTGTGTGCCAACACTGGTAAACACTTCAGTCACAGAGGTGAGATCTGCCCCAGAAGGGCTGAAAATAGAGTGAGAGCTGCAGCCACAACCTCCTCACGGGGTCGGCAGCTCAGAGGTTTCCCATCAGGCAGGCTGAGCACGGGATAATGGAACAGAGCTGGGCAGGGATGCTCTCAGATCTGACAGATTCCTTCCCGCTCTCGTTACTCCAATTAGAAATCAAACCCAAGGTTTATCACCTTTTGGAGGAAAGCCAGGTAGGAGATATTGTACAATGATCAAAGGCTTTGGAAGGACTAAGGGGATAGTGAGGCTGCTGAAGCTCTCTGACACACATCGGGGTGGGAGGCCGTCGGGACAGGCAGTGTGAAGGGGCATTTTAATCTTTTTCTGTCCCATTAACTCTCCAAGGCTGAACTGTGCAGAATTAAAAGAAAAGCCAGGATAAACAAGAAGTCCCCATATGTACTCAGCCCTAAAGAACAACTTTTCAGAGAGAGGCTTTGGACTTTGAGGATTACAAAGCCTCTGCTGTGTGCTCTGTGCTAGCCCAGATCCACCGAGCTTCAGCGCTGGCTCACGAAAAACGAGCACAAATACTGAAACAAAAAAGAGAAAAAACCCGAATCCTATCGCTGGGAATCTCTTCAAATGTTTGTTCTAGACACACTTAGAGAAACACAGAGAGGCTCCAGCCAGCCCTAGCTCGGGGTTCGCAGGGTTCCAGGGCACAGAACAACGCTGGGGCTTCTTTTGTTGCTGTCAGGGGCCAGCAGAGAGTGGGAACGCCGTGAATAGCTGTGGTGGGAACTGTTAATTAAACTGGGGATGTGGCACCGATGCCAGCACAGCAAATGGAGCTGTGCTGCAGCTCCCTGGCTCTCCCTCCTTCCTCCTTCAGTCACGCAGCTCCCCGTTCCCACCAGCAAGGCTGGCAAGCAAGACAGCAAGAATGCACCCAACTATTTGAGGTGCCTATATTAAAATAAACCCAACAAACCATGCTGGCTCAGCCACCATTTCAGAAACCCCTATTTTCCTTTATCAGAGCAGTATCTCCACCCCCACCAGTGCCAGAAATGCCACCAAACACCTCCTTGAGCCTCGTGTGCTCCCCAGCCATGCACCAATGATCTTCCACAGCTGAGAGCAGCCAAGAGCCTGCCCTGCTCCCCTCAGCACGTCCCCAGAGTGCCCCCAGGATGGAGCTGAAGGCAGGGAGCTGAATGTCAGGGAAATGTTCAGAGAGAGGAGCCCGGCAGCACCGCCCTCCCACAGCCAGCACGGCTTTTCCTGCCACATGATGGGCTCTGAAGGAGAAGGTCTGGAAAAGGGGACCCAGAACAGCTCCAAGATGAGAGCAGGAGATGCCAGAGGGTGACACTTCCACTCGGGTGCTAATGCGGTTCCCGAGCCCTTGATGGAGACAGAGAGTGCTGGCAGAGATATCAGGACGTGTCAGCTTCAATCCAGCAGCTCATCCCTCAGAGCAGGGACATCCCTGCTGTGCCCCTGGACACGGACTGCCAGGACAGCAGGACTGCACCCACCTGGCTGCCCGCGGATGGCGAGGGCAGGCTGGGGCAGAGTTTGCTCTGCTCCCTTGGCAGGGCCCTGGCAATAGGAACAGCCTCACCCTGCACCTTGCCCTGAACGCCCTGCTGGAGCCCAGCTGCCACACCAGGAGGCTGGAACCCTGGGGGAGTTGTTCTGATGGGAGCTCAAACCCCAAGGGCTCTGCCAGCCATCGTGTCCCCTGATCAGGGCACAGCTTACCTGGTTCTCCCTGGAGCAGCTCTGCTCACCCTGCCTGTCTCTGAGCACCCAGCCAAGCTCCTGGCACCAGCCAAGCCAACATAATGGCACTTTTCCTGTGCTGCTCCACGGGCCTGCAAACCCTCACTAAATTCTCTGGCACAGGATCCCCTGCTACACAAGCAAACCACCTAATAGACCTCAATCCTTGCTAAAGAATGCAATTAAGTGAAGCCACGGCCCCCAGTGGGGTCAGATTTGTGCTAGATACGGTCACATTTCAGGAATAAGATTAATTCTTACAGTAAAAGAGCTCCTGTAAGACATTCATTCTTGTGTGCTGCCTAATCTCCAGCTCTAAGCAAGGCCATGTGTGCAGCTGGTAAGCACCGAGCACGGGGTCCTGGAGAGCATTATTAAAAATAATAAAACTGAGAAGTGTTTGCAGGGAGCAGCTTCCCAGTGCAGCTCCTGCAGCTGGGCCCGAGCCAGGGACCCAGGGGAGCGAGGCACAGAGGGTGAAATGCTCTGAAGCACCCACATTTCTTAAGAGCTTAAGTTCCCCTGGGAGTCAAAGGGACTTAGCCTAAGCTGCTAAGATGCTTTTGAAGATTTTCCCCCCAGCAACTCCCATTTCAGAGGGTGCTGGACACCTAACTCCCCTAAGCTACTTTGGGGATACAGGAGGAGGGGTTTGGCTGCCTTGTCCTCACTGCTTAGAGAGGGAAATGCTGCTAAAAGCGTGTGTCTGCACTGGGATGGGGCAGCACAGGGTTTCACAGAAACACAGAATGCTTTGGGCTGCAAGGGACATTAAAGATCATGTCACTCCAACCTGTCAGTGACAGGGACACCTTCCTCTAGACCAGGCTGCTCAGAGATGGCCTTGAACACTCCCAGGGATGGGGCATCCACAGCCTCTCTGGGCAACATTTTGCCATATGTTACTTGTTCCTAGCCCCCACGGAGCTGGTAATTGAAACATTTGCTCTGTGTTGGAAAAAAATCCAGGAGGGAGGAACTATGCATTCATTTCAGATTCATTACAATATGACAACTTGGAAAAATAAATCACAAAAAAAAAAAAAAAAAAAAAAGCACTTGGGCTTCTTTGTTTCTCCTGCCTGTGAAAAGGAGAAGGGCGATTTTAAAGAAATTCTCTGCAAAAAGTTCCACTTGGATCTAGGAGATGATTAAATATCTTCATTTTCAGCAGCTGCTGTGGGAGAATTGCTCCCATTAGACACATCAATGGAAGCAAACACCTTGCAGGCAGAGGGCTGCACTGAGGGCTCTTCCTTCCAGCAGCACCAGCTTCGTTTGTGCTGAGTATTAACAGAGGTCAGTGGGTCACTTCATTTCCTCCCAGCAACCTCTTTAAAGAGAGAAGGAAAAGCTTTTAGCACAACCACCAGCTCATCTGTCACCTCCCCTGGGGAGGGCAGAGATGAAATGTGAATTCACTGCCCCACAGTTCCAGCTTGCTGCTCTCCTGCGGCCGGGCCCTGGCAAGGCCGGCCTGGCGGGGCCGGGCCTCGGCAAAGCCGGCCTGGCGGGGCCGGGCCTCGGCTGCAGGGCTGGCTCCAGAGCCATGCCAGGCTGGGACAGGATGGCCTGGGCTGGACAGGACCCCAGAGACCCCTCGCCCACCTGCCCTTGAGGCAGGGACGCCCTCGCTGGACTGGGGCACGCAGGGCCCTTCCAGCCGGGCCTGCAGCACCCCAGGGACGGGGCAGCCACAGCGGGGCCAGCTCCACCAGCTGGGCAGGTCTCAAAACACGCCTGGTCCTGCCCAAAACACAGCAGGTGATGGAGCACTTCCAAGCCAAAAATGGATGGAGCCTTCCACCCCAAAGCTGCTGGACACAGTTTCTCCTCTGGGCTTGAATGCAGCCCCACGAGCCGCTCCTGCAGGCAGGCCAGGGGCTTGGCAAACACAATTAGAGCAGGCAGCAGAGATCCTTCAGAGTGAAGCATGGCTGTTTATCTATCACGGAGTCACTTAGATCTTAAAAAAATATTTACAAGAAAGAGGCAGAGTATTATCTTCCATGGGGAAACAAACACAGATGGAGGGAAAAAAAAGAGCTTTGATCAGGACTGTCTCGGTCCTATTCGCTGCTTTTCATCCCCAGATCTCCAAGTGCTTTAATATGACAGCATTATCCCTTTTTACAATGTGGGAAACCAGAGGAAACTGCACACTAAGACAGCTCGCTGTGTTTGCACGTACACACACACAGATTCTCTCTCTCTGTCTTTTTTTTCCCCCTGTGGCATTTCTGGTCCTCCCATGTGTGTGAAGTGCCCAGCGCTGTCCCCAAGCAAAGGGCACAAGGGGCACTCTGGGGCACAGCCCTGTGGCTGCTCGCTGCTCCCTGCCCGGGGGGGATGGCACAGCAAGGGTTAAGCTGTGGCCACCGCAGGACGAAGGAGAAAGGAGCCAGGAGAGCTCAGGGCTGGGCTGGGCTGGTCAGGAGGAATTAATTTCCTCCACAGTGACAGCTGTGACAGGCAGTGATGTGTCAGGAGGTGCAGCCCAGCACGGGCAGGGCACAGGGGCAGCGCCGCAGCCGGGGGGATCCACGAGGAGGAGGAGGAGGAGGAGGAGGAAGCACAGCTCCCCTGGCCTGGCTGCACCCAGCTGAGGGAGCCCATCCATGTCCTGGCCACTGTGGCCACAGCCCAGGGAGGACCCCAAAGGACACCCCTGCTGAAAGTCCAGATGGAAGCAACACCAGAACCCCCAGAAATGCCAGGAGCATCCTCCTGGCCCAGTGCAGAGCAGATGTGGCTTCTCTGCCGGGCTGGGCTCTCCTCCAGCATGCACAAAGGGAAGGATCTGACCCAGGGCCCCCCTCCCCTTCCCTGGCTGCCACACAAACCCTCCCCATCCTTCAGCATTTCCCAGCAAACCATCCCAATCTCGGCCGAGCGCCCCTTGGCAGCAGAAACCGTCAGCTAAATTGCCTTGTGGCTCAGGGTAATACTTCACGTTTCTTTTTCCCTGCCTCTGAGCTTTATTTATTTATTTAGGAAGTCATTCATCATTAGGCCCAGCTTAGCTGCCTGACAGACTGGGAGCTCCTTGGGGCACAGCCTGCATCCCATCTCTCAGTGCTGGTAAAGAACTGCCCATCCTGCAGCTCTGCCAGGGCCACCAACACCATCCTCTGACAGACAGCACTGCTACAACCACCAACATCCCCTCCCAAAGCCCCTGCTCCCCGAGCCTGGCACCTGGGCTGACGGGTGACACTGGGTTATGCACACAGCAGAGGGAAAAAAGACAAAAATCTCAACAAAGAACCCAAAGAGCTGCTTTTGCTGCCCACACCAGCAAAAGTGCAACAGCCTTTCTCATGTCTGGAGTCCAAGGCAGGGAAAAGCCTTTTTCTGAGATCAAATGCAGGTTCAGATCAGCTCCACATTCCTGGGGAGGAAAGACTGCCTGGCCCCACATGTCTGCGTGTCCAGCTAAGAACACATGAGAAAACCACTCAGCAATGGGAACTGGTGCTTCCCTGGCTTGCAGCACGGCACAAAGATGACCTGTACCAGGAAGAGCCCATCCAGATGGCATCAGTCCCTCTGATCAGGCTAATCCCTCCAGCTTTGGCTTTCTGCTCCCTTCACACAGAAATCTGGATGCCGCTGCATCTTGTGACCTTCTCCACCCTGCAAAGCGCTCTGCCAGGTCTGCACAGGGACCCCCTTTGTGTCCAGCAGCAGGGGATGACAGCCCCCTCCTGCACCCCAAAACCCCTGTGCAGGCAGGGGCAAAGCCCATTCCTGGGGCTGGCACTGCTGCTCCCCCCTGATGGGAGCTCACCTGCTGACAGACACCTGCCTGGCCTTCCTCCAGCTCCTCAACTCTCCTGCAGCCCTCTGGGGACTGCCTTCTCACAAAACAGCTGCCTCTTACCAAAAAGTCTTGTGCAAACCCTCCCCTGAGGACGAGCAGGGGGTTCCCAGCCCCACAGCCAGGCCAGGAGCACGGGAGGCCAGTCCCTGCCCAGAGATCCCTGCTCAGCGTGCAGAGTGTGGCAACCTGCTCCCTCCTGCTGGTGGCCAGGCAGAGCATCTTCCACCAGCCCGCGCCCGAGCAGAAGGGAGAAAAGAGAGGAAAAATCGAAAGGAAGGAAAAAACCACTCAAGAAAGTTAATTAGGAACACGAGGGTGCTTTATCAGTTCCGGCTGTGAGAGCTGGATGGGTGTAGGATGTCACCAGCCCCTGCCAAGAACGATCTTCCCATTCCCGGGACCGCCTCCTCTGGTGTCTCCATCAACTCCTGCTCCTCCTCTGAGCACACCCGGGGCACCTGGGCAGGCCCACCTGGGCAGTGCCACCTGGGCAGGGCCACCTGGGCAGGGCTACCTGGGCAGTGCCACCTGGGCAGTGCCACCTGGGCAGGCCCACCTGGGCAGGCCCACCTGGGCAGGGCCACCTGGGCAGGGCCACCTGGACAATGGGGTGGCAGGGGCACCCTCCTGCTGCTCCCCCCAGGGCACTGCCCCGGGGAGGGGAGCACTAACAGCCCCAGCTGCATCCAGATTTTGCACAGCTCATTTTGGTCCCCAGGTAGAAACAGTCCCCAGCAAAAGGAGTTATGAGTGAAATAACCCAAAACCTCCCCAAACTGCATGCAGGCACGCTCCTCACACCAAAAGCAAATTACAGAACTATCTCTAAATGCAACAGCCTGGAAGATTTAACCAGCCACAGGCAAGGAACCTGCTCCCTCCCAGCCCACTGAACCCAGAGAGGCCTCCAGGGAGGATGACAAAGTTGGTCTGGATTCACACTAAGACAGTGGAAAAGTTAACTCTTATCATTAGTTAATTCTTTCTCATGAATTCCAGCCCAGGAGCACCCCTGGCCCACATACAGGCAAGCCAAGAGCCTTGGGAAACACAAAAGAAAAAGAATAAATTTCCTTTCTAAGGCCTGTAAGACCTCATGGCCACCCCTGTGTGCACATGCCTGGGCACCAGGCTGCGAGGTGCTGCAGTGCCCTCTGCTCATCATGAAAAACAAAAGCCAGGAAATAAAAGTAGCGAAGGAAACACGCAAAGTTTCTCCTAATTGCTATTTGATGGTAACTGAAAATCGTTGTGGCAACAGTGCAACTGATGAGCTGTTTGCTTTCCTCACAGCCCGTGGAAGAGGCAGAGCTGTGCTCCAGTGAGGAGGGGACACAGAGCTGGGAGGGAGAGTGGCAGCCACCGAGCCACCCCAGCAAATCCTCCTGCGGGCGAGGACGGGTCTGAGCTGCAGGAAGGATAAAGAGCCTTGTCTTCTTTGTCCCTGCTGATTAGTGACCAGCAAGGAAAGCTCATCAAGGTCATTAGGAAGTGTTCTCTTCCCTGCGTGTTGCCTGCTCGGGAGGACACGGGGCAAGGGGGCTCCCACAGCCACAGGCCCAGCAATGCCTTCTGTGCACCCCAGGATCAACAGTGCTGCCACCTCAGAGTGCACCCCTGGGCACTGAGATGTCACCCCTGGGCACTGAGATGGCACCACTGGGCACACCTGAGATGTCACCCCTGGGCACACCTGAGATGTCACCCCTGGGCACTGAGATGTCACCCCTGGGCACACCTGAGATGTCACCCCTGGGCACTGAGATGTCACCCCTGGGCACTGAGATGTCACCCCTGGGCACACGTGAGATGTCACCCCTGGGCACACCTGAGATGTCACCCCTGGGCCTCCCCTCTGGAGCTCACCCTGCCTTCTCCCTCAGCATTCATTCCCTCCCCATGTGCCAGGAGCTCCAGCCCTGCCAGCCAGCACAGGGGGTTAAATTCCATAAAGAGGATTTGATTTTGAGCTTGCAAGACAGAAGATGAGCAAATCCCTTCCCTTGCTCTGGCAGGAATCCTGTGTCTCAGACCCACCAGCCAGGGGAGATTAAGAAAGGAGGAGAGAAAGAAAAAACCCCATCCATCACTTGCTGTCGTGATCTCATCTGAATTTAAGAGCTAAGCTGGGAGGATGCTGGGTCACTGCCTGGGCTGGTGGAGCCCTGCAGAGCAGTGGACACCAGAAGGGACTGGACAGTCTTGGGCTGCACTGCTCCAGGCCAGCAGCAGGGTCAGGAAGCCACATCCATGCTCCATGCTTGCCTTCCCTCTGATTGAATTCTGTCTGTCTGTCTGGGGAAGCCTCTGGCTCTTGTCACATCCTTGCAGAGAGCCCCAGCTGCAGCAGGTGCCTCCAGAAATCACCCTCATGCACTGACTGAAGCCCCAGAAACCACACCAAGGTGCAGCTACCTCGGGTGGCACAAGGCAGGGGTGCTTCCAAGCCGAGCAGCTCAGCCAGGCAGGGCTCCGCTGCCATCTTCGTCTTCTGTACAAGGTGCAAAATCAAGAGGCTGCTAACTAGGCAGAAACTGGGAGTAACACCATGCTCACAGTACTCCAGCTCCTGCCTGACAGCCTGAGCTCACCCAGCTGCTTTGCTTCTGCTGAATCTGGTACTGCTCCCCTTCTGCTCCGAGCAGCTGCAGAGGCCATCCAGACACCCCAGCCTGGCTGGGATACAGCAGCCCCTGCACAGCCCAGGCATCCATCAGAGGTGGCTTAAAACATTTATAAGCATTTGGAGATTGGTGACATCCCTGCTGGAGCAGGCTGTAGGAAAGGAGCTCGTGAGAGCACCATGGGAGAACATTCCCATTAGCCAGCATCCAAAAAGCCTCCACCTGCTCAGCACGTCATCTGATATTTCACTTTAAACCAGCATCAGGGCTTCTCCTGACAAGCTGCTGAGATCACCTCGGTGTCTCTGTGGCAGTCAGTCACCAGAAGGATCAGGCAGGAGGGGGCTGGCTGAGCGTGGACTGCGATGTTTTTGCAGTGCCATGAATTAAACATGCAGTAAGATTTCCTGGGCAGGTGAGGACCATCCCCAGGCCACGGGCTGTGCCTGCCCAGGGAGGAGGGTGCTGCCTGTCCTCCACCTCCAGCAGGGAAGGCAGCACTGCCTCACAGCAGCAGATCCCTTCCCTCCTGCTCATCAGGGCTGCAGGAGCTTCCCAGGCCCCGACCCTCAGTCCACCTTCAGGGGCACCGAGCCAGGCAGGAACTGGGCCAACAACAAATCTCCCCTTGGACAGGCAGAAGCCACCATATTGCAGAAAATGGCTTCATTGTCACTGCACCATCTGGAGTCGCCAGGAAATGCAACTTTTTTGTCCCCATCAATTACCAAAGGGAGAAATCTGCTGTCCCCTGAAAGGCAAAACTTCCAGCTTTCTCCTGGGGCTGGGGAGGAGGTCTGGGAGCTGAGCCCCCCCAGCACCTTTGGGATTTATAACACCCTGTACCCAGCTCTCTCTGCTTTGGGAGCTGACCCTCAGAATCCCGGAGTGGTTCGGGTAGGAAGGGACCTTAAAGCTCCTCCTGTTCCCATCCCCTGCCGTGGTTCCCCTGGAAGGTGGAACCAGCCCAGCTCAGACCTGCTGGCAGCACTCAGGGGTTCCCCCTTGCTGGACAGCAAGAGTTTCCCATGGTTACATTTCCTAAGCCCAGAAGGGTTAAAAACCTCCACCCCATCCCTTTCCCCAGGAGCTGGGCACGGTGTGGCTGGTCCAGAGGGTGCTGGAGCAGCTGCCAGTGGCAGAGCACTGCTGGTGCCCATGGGAGAGGCTGTGTGGGCTGAGCCAGCAGCCCAGGGAACACAGGGACGGCAGCACCAGCACTGCAGGTTTTAGGAAGGTTTTCAGGCATGCATCTGCCTCCAACGACTTCCAAACACACTTGGGCCAGCGAGAGGGACTAATTGACCTTCCAACCTCCCTTCTGTCGTTACTTTCTGTGGTTTTACAACCTCTCTAAATGGTTCATTTATCCTGAGTGAATTCCTGCTGCATCCTGCTCATCAACCAGCTGTGAGCACCTCACTTGTGTCAGGGCAAAGCTGCTGCAGGTTCATGGATGGACCCAGCACAGGGCAGGGAACAGGGAAGAAAGTAGGGGGTGGGGAGAGCCCCAGACAACTCTTGCTGAAAGAATTTTATTAAGAAGCATCTTAAATCCCTCAACTTCAGGGCTGTTTATTGGCCTGAATTAAGCCCAGGCCCTGCAGGTGATACCTCGTGGCCAGGGTGCTCTTGCCTGGAAGGGGTCAGTGATTCCAGCAACAAGGACACCAATTAAAGCTTTTAATGATGCAAGCCCAGGACCTTGCAGAGCCCTGAGCTGCCCAAAGCTCTCTCTGCTAATAACCCTGGGCCGTGGCCGAGCAATGGGTGCTGGGCTGCCTGAAATATTTATGACAATCAAGGGTTGCTGCTTTCCTGCCCGTAATGAAGCCCCCACACGCTGCCTGAGTGGCTGTCACAGAGCAGCCTCCTCCCAGGGCTCCCAGAGCACCAGCACATCTCTGGAGCAGCGAGGCAGCCTGCCAGGGAGGGATTTTATTTTGTTTTCAAAGCCTCCCCCCAGCCCTTTCCCACTACAGCCTCGGCTCGAGTTCTCTCGTTAATCTAATTGTTCTCCTAATGAAGATCTGCAATTCCTCAAACATTAATTACCAACGGCAGCAGCAGCAGCAGCTGTGGAACAAGAGCTCCCTGTTCCTAATAATACGCTTCACACTTTCGCCTGCCACAGCTCAATTTAGCTTTGCGTGATTTGGCTGGGGGCAGATAAATAATATTCCAGCTATGGGGCTCAGCAGACAAACCCAGGAGGAGGCAAAGCTCTCCCCACACCCTGGAGCACAGCAGGTCCTCAGCTGGCTCTAGAAACCCCTGGTTTATTCCACCTGCAGCTCTGTCACGGCACTGTCCCCATCCCACAGCTCTGGGCAGGTGCAAAGGCTGGGCCAGCAGCCCCAAGCCAGGGAGGGAGGGAGGCAGAGCTGCTGCATCCCCATCCCATCCCATCCCATCCCATCCCATCCCATCCCATCCCATCCCATCCCATCCCATCCCATCCATCCCATGGATCCCATCCCATCCATCCCATCCCATCCCATTATCCCATCCCAAGCCCCCCGGCAGCACAAATGAGCCACAGAGGAGGTGAGAGCAGGGCACAAACAGCTCGGGCATCAGGAATGAGTCAGGGATGGAGGAGGACAGGGGAGGGAGAGCAGCTGAGGGAGGGCGAAGCTCCAGCCAGTGTTTGTTCCACTCACAGTAAAATGGAGAAGAAATGAAAGGAAGGTTGGTGGGCACAGTGGAACTCAAGCAGGACCAAAGCTGCGGCTGCCCCTGGATCCCTGGCAGTGCCCAGGGTTGGATGGGCTTGGAGCAGCCTGGGACAGTGGAAGGTGCCCCTGCCATGGCAGGGAGTGGGGTGGGATGAGCTTTAAGGTCCTGCCAAACCACACCACTCTGTGATCCTATGATTTTGGGGGGTAGTTGATCTATTCCACACCCCTGTTCCTCTGTGATCCATAACACAGTCATGGAAAAACACTGCTCGTGTTCACTGAGGTCGACCCCTTGCCATCCATCATCCCTGCACCCAAGGGCACTGGGGGGAGTGGGGAGGAAGCCGTGCCCAGGCAGAGCAGAGCTGCCAGGCAGGTCCCACCTTACAAAAGAGGCTCAAAACCACGGGCTGGGAGAAGCAGCTGGAACGAGTGGAGCCAGCAAAGGCTGTGGCAGCCCCTCTCGCCAGCACTGCACAGCCAAAAATACACAAGGGGAACAAAACAACGCACACACACACACAAAAAAAAGCCCACAAGAGTTTTCAATGACAAAAGCAAACAAATAGATTTGTGAATAAATATTGATTTGACAGGAAGTGAGACAAACCCTTCCAAAAACACTCGCTGGCACCGGGTCCCTCTCCCAGCACAATGAGCAGTCGTCATCATTTCCTGGGTGCCTCTGCAGCTTCAGCTGCTTTGCAAGGTTTTGGTTTCTGGGGGTTTTGGTCTCCCCTGTGCCTGGAACATCTTGAGAGATCCCCAGAAATAAACGCACAGCTTAAGGAGCCTGTGCTGGGCAAAGCGAGCAGCACAGTGAGCAAAAATCCCCACTATTCACCCCAATTCCTCTCCTGGGGTGGGCACTTAATTCTCACCAGCACTACAGGCTCAGCTTGGTGTAAAGGAGTGAGGTTCCCTGAGCCAAAGCTCAGGGCTGAGTCAGACCCGGAGTCAGAGGGCGAAGGGATGCTCCTTCACTGGCTTCTTCCTGACCACAAACACATCTGCACATTCCCTGATCCTCCCCAGACACACACCCGGCCCTTTCATCCCGGGAAAACCCCCCAGCCCTGGTGCTTTGCAGAAGTTCATTAACGTGCCCATGCAGGGAATTTCAGGCCTGGGCTCCCACTACAAAGCAGGCGTGGGGAGAGATGGGCACTGGCTCCTCCACGGCAGCACTGGGATGGTGGGGCAAGCCCAGGGCCAGGGACCTGCCCCTCCCTGCCCTGCAGGAGCCTTTGTGCCACCTTGGGCAACGTCCTGCTGACCCCACTGTGCCTCCTGCAGCCTCCCAGAGCCGCAGAGGAGCAGCACAAAGCACCAAGAGCAGCACTGCTCACACTTGGTGGCTTCCCACTCAATTCCCAGCCTGGCTCCGCTCAGGGAATCCAACTGAGGGACCAAGGTGGCAGATTTCACCCGAATCACCCCAGAACCACCACATCAGGGGATCATTGATTGATTGATTGATTGATTTCAGATCATTGCACGCTGGCTGGAGATACACCCTGGCCAAGGTGCAGGTGCTGCATCCCAGAGTTCCCAGGCACTGGGCAGACACGTGATTCTGGGCTCAGCATCTCAGCATGGATCCTGCATGCCTCCAAAAAGGGTTTTTCTTTGTTCACTTCCTCCCAGCACAGAGCCCCAGCGCCGTGCGGGGCCGGTGCCGCTCGCAGCTTTCCTGCTCATTTCGTTTTCAATGAGTGAATTAGCAGGCAGCCAGCTGACTTGAACATCCCCTTATCTCTGCACCAAGCTCGCTGCCGAGGATTTGCATAATTTTAATCTTTCCCACCAATGAGCATGAAAAAATTAGTTTTCCACTATTTTATCTTCTATTTGTGTTCAATAAACAGAGCTGGCGGCTTTGCTCCGGGGATTCATCCCGGGAAGGGTGAGGAAGGAGGAGGGGGAGGTTCCCATCCCAGCACTCGGCCGTGTGGAGGGTTAAACCAGAGCAGGCAGGCTGGGGGAAGGCTCTGCAAAACTGCTCCACAAGCTGCAGCTGGAGATGGATCCGAAGCCCAAATTTCCTCACCCAATCAAAAACCAAAAAGAAAACACCCGGTTGTTTTCTCCAGAGTCCCTCTCCTATCTCCCAGCTCCAGCTGTCAGGCTTCCTCCCATCATCAAGACCTTTGATTTCCCTCTCAAGCAAAGAGTTTGCTGGACTCACCCCAAGTCCAAGGCTGCAGATCCCAAGAACATCAGGACTCCAGGGATGGGGCGGGAAGTGCTTGAAAAATGAGGTCCCACCTGGAGGAACCTCCTTGTGCAATCACAGGAACCATGCAAATGTGGGGACAGAAAACTGCCAACGCAGAGCTTCAGGGGTTTTTAATTAAATGCTTTAGAAGAAAAGCACACCCCAAATATTAAGCTTGTCTGTATTAAAATAAGGCACTGAAAAGAGAATGGTCCTGTCTCACCCTTTCTGCTGCAGAAGAACATTTTGGGCAGCACGCAGAGGCAAGACATGCAGGTGAGGATTACAGCTTGAAATCAAAGCTGCTTGAAGGAAAAGGAAATGCAGAGAAAACCGAGGCTCTCCCTGCAGGTTCCCCACTCACGAGCAGGGTGGAAGGCACAAATGTGGAAACACTTTTTAAATGTCTTTCCTCCCTGTGGAGCCAAGTGCAGGTCAGGGCACACCCCAGCCAAAGGCAGGGGCACATCTCCACCACCCCCAGAAAACCTGGACTGGCTATAGCACCCAGGTGTTGCAAAATGTAAAATTCTCTTAAGTAAGAATGTTCTTTGATGTTTGCTCTTTGTATGCTTTCAAGTCTAATCAGCAAAAATGGAGATTTAATCCATGAAACAGAGTAGCAAACAAGCTCCAAGTGATATCCAGGTGGTAGAAAAACAAATTACTTGTCGGTAGAAGTGCCTTGTTAAAGTTTAGGGTGGACATGCTCCTCATGATCTCAGACCTAGAGGGAGGTTAACAAAGCTTGGAGAGAAGGATGTACCACTGATAATGGATGCAAAGAATGCAGAATTTACAGGCCACAAGGACATCTGGCAGGACTCCAAAGATAATGAAGAAACTAATAAAGCGCAGTCAGCAATTGTGCTGAAGTAGCTCCAAGTGGGGAAAAGGTAATTCTGGCAGGGGCAGACCACCACCACGACTGCTGTGGGCAGCACAGGGAGGGCCCAAGGGCTGGTTTGCCCAGAATGCAGGGGTTAATGGCAGCGGGGTGACTCACAGGGCTGTCCCCACCTTCGTGGGGCTGGGGTCCCCCAGAAGCACCATGGAGAGCAGGGGGGGTCAGGAGCCCGGGGTGCAGTGCTAGGGGCAGCTCCACAGCCCCAAGGAGCCCCTTTCCCTCTCCTGCACCTCTTCCCACTGGTCCTGCCTCCACACAGCCTCTGCCACCAGCTCAGAGGTGCAATTACCTTCCCTGTGTTCTCTATTTACGCTCAGGAACCATATAATCTTCCAGACCAAAAACATAATTAAAGAGTCCGAGTGCCTCGGGATGGAGACCTCTCTCCTGCCACCACTCTTATCTTCTCCAAAAATACTCCAGCCCAGCAGCCCGTGCCAGGCTCAGCTCCCAGCAGGGCTGAGCCATGGAGGAGCAGCAGCCCTGAAATGCACCCAAATCCCCCCAGTTTGGCCAGGAGGGGCTGCCTGCCCCCCTGGGAACCAGCTGTGCTGCCCCTGGGGTTCCCAGGGGTCGCCTGGAAAGGTTAATTCAGATTTAACTTCTAATGCACTTTATCTAACCAATTTCAAAGCCTTGGGTAGACAGACTAATTGAGAATTAAGGGACCTGGATGAGCTCTGCTCTCCCGGCAGAACCAATCTGGAGTTGCACCCAGTTTATTCCAGACAAATCCAGCGTCCAGAGGAGATGGAGAGGCACAGGGAAATAGAAACTTGCACAAGGGAATTTCAGACCCCAAAGACTTTTCCCCAGAAATGGAGGTGGAGGGACAAGAACAATAACACAGAGAAGGGCGAGGGGAAAAAAAGAGAAGCAAAACCCAACTCTGAAACAGCCCTGGGGGAGAGCCACTCGCCCAGACTTGCTGTAATTACACTCCCACTGCTGGGTACAAAGCTCTTGGCTTGGCCCTCTCATAAAGCTGGAAGAAGGAAGGTGAAAGGAATATTTTTTTAAAAAATATATCCTGAAGGGTCAAAACAACCTTTTAAGTTGTCAACTAACAAGTTCAAACAGGACTGCAAGCGCTGCTTTCCATAGCTTCCAGGGAGAGACACCCAGACCAGCCACCTGAGCTGCAGTCCTCCAGCCCTTACAGCTCTTCTGACAGCCAGAAAAATCAAGGTAAAGGTACTGGCAATGGGCACCAAAACCACTTCCCAGCAGCAGCACAGCCTGGGCACCGTGCTGCAGCACAAGAACCAGAGCTGCTGAGCTCCAGCCCAGCTCCATCACCCCACATCCTGGGCAAACCCTGCTGCCTTCCAGCACAGAGCTTCCACATCCTTCCCTGTAATTAAGCCCTTCCCTGCCAGCACAGATCCACGGCCCAGCCACGGAGCAAAGCTGGCCCATTCCCTCTTCCCTGCTCTCTGGAGCAAAGCTGGCCCATTCCCTCTTCCCTGCTCCCTTGCACCTTTGCAAATGGTTCAGCCAAACCCAAGCAATTCCCCAGGACAAACAGCTATTTTAGAGCCCTGCTCCTTGCAAACCCAGGGCTGGCACAGTGAGCTTGGTGAGCTTGTTTGAGCACTGCCCAGCAGCCAAAGCACACACGGAGCTCCCAGGAGCCAGGCAGGCAAGGAAAAGCCAAGGGACCTCACAGCTTCTGCCTTCACTTGTTACTCTACAGGAAAATTTAAGTCTGCTTTGGTGTAACCCTGTCCTGAGGCTGCTCAGGCCATATGCAGCCTACAAGTAAGCAGGCAGCACTTGAAGGAGAGAAAAAAGCAGCATCCACAAAGCTTCTGGTGCTTATTTCAGTAAATCCCCACCTTCCTCAGCTCCCCTTGGCCTCCTGTGCCAGGTCTGGACACCACTCACACCGCCCCAGCGCTGCTGCTGCTGAAACCAGCGGCAGAAAACTTCCAAAAACCTCACTTTTACTGCTCGAAGTGCTGGCTGCCTTCCCCTGCTGGGCTGGGGATGTCCTGATGGGGTCTAGCACAGCTCAGCCTGGATGCTCCTCTTCCCTTGACTCTGAGGCTGTTTGATGTGCCCTTCAACACCCAACACAATCCTTCCAGCCAGACTCTGACGAATTCACCTGAAGAAGGAGCAGAGGAGTGTGGAGGTGCCCTGGTGGGGTGAGCCCCTGCCCTGTCCCAGCAGACCTTCAGAGGAGTCACTGCTCTGCTTTGGGGCTGGGATGGGCTTTACAGCTCTGTCCTTGCTGCATCCCTGGGCCACATCTGCAGCACAGCCCATGACAAAGCTGATTGCAGGTTCTGAGGTGATTAGAGGAATGGTCTGATGGGGACTTGCCTGTGTTTGGTCTCTGTGTTTTTCTTTTTGGCTTCTTACGCAATATTTACAAGGGGAAAAAGGTGTCTGAAGCAGCAGCTTATAAACACAAGCGTTTTTGTAAATCCTCCTCCCACTTCCAAGATTGTATCAACAAAAGAAAAGAGGAGGCAGAAAAAAAAAACATAAATAGGAGTTTCACATTGACAGAGTCTCTTTGAACAACTTTCAAAGAGCTCCACTACCTGTTCCCCCATTTGATTTTGGTTTTTTCAGAATATCTACAGCGTGTTCCTCCACAAACCAAAGGAATCCAGCAGCCCAGGTCCCTTTCTGAGCAGCTCCTGCCCAGGACTGGGGCTGTGCTGGGATGTTCCAGGGTTTGCTCAGGGGTGAGGGATTGCCCCTCAATGCTGAAGACCTGGAGCCATCCCCAGCTCAGCTCAGCTCTGCAGGGGCTGCTCCCCTCCCAGGCACAGCCTCGGCTTCCACCAAGGACACCCAGCTTGGAGAGGAGCTGAGCCCCTCTCAGTGGGGTCATCAGGAGTGAAAGCAAGCAGGAATCTTGAGCACACACTAAATTTTGGCAGCTGAAGTCATTTAAAGCATTGCAGCCCTTTGCTGGATGCCATAATCTTATTTTTAAACGAGCACTTCCAGGTACTGACCTCCTCCACCCAGGACTTGTAGGAACAGGTAAAGAAAAAAAGAGTCCCCAGATCCCATCACAAACAGATTGCAGAAACCAGGGAGAAATCACCCTTAAATCAGCCACTCCTAAGCCAAAGAACCGAGGCACCATCCAAGTCGGGAAATCATTTATTAGCCTGAGCCCAAGCCCAGAATTTCAGAGGCCTCTGTGGGGCAGGGCTCTGCCCACACTGAGGGCTCTGCCCTGCTCACAGCAGCCTGGCAGCTGCAGCTGCCTCGGGCAAACTCCAAGGCCAAGGTTGATGCAATGCCTACAGACATTTCTCTCCATCCTTCTAAACAGAAAATCAAGGGAAAACCCAACCTGCATGAGAGAGGCAGCCCAGGGAGCTGCTCAGCCAAAGCTGCAAGTGACAGCCCAGTCCAAGGGACAATCAAGGTTTGGATGATGATGGGATGGAAGAGCTGCACATACATGAGCACAGACCGTAAATAAACTGGAAATAAATCCCGTGGATGCGCTGACAGCAGCCCACAGACAGATCTTTACAAACTGCCTTGCACAAGGAAATGCCATTATATCAGGGTTTATGGGCCTCCCTGAGATGGGCACAGGCAGCTGTAAATCCTGCCACAGCAGCCACCAGGCAAAGGGCAAATCCATGAGGAATTCTTGGTGCCAACAGCACGGCTCTGCTCCCCAGCAGCAGGCTGGGGAAGGAGCACTCCCAGCTCTCCCAGGCAGTGGAAGCACTGCTGGACAAGGGCATTTTCATTCTACACCATGCCAGCCTGTGTGAATCAAAGTCCCCGTGGTGAATGAACTGCCCAAATCATTCTGCCTCAGTTTCCTCCCGTGCTCCAGGAATAGAGGATGCTGAAGAGCTTTTTAACACCACAAGTGTCTAATTCACTGAAGATGATTAAGTGCCTTAAAGATTTCTGAAGGAGCTGCTATAGGAAGGCATTAATTTAAATATCTAGTGGCATAGAACATAATGCCAGGCAGATTTTCTTCCATTCTTTTATAATAGCTTAATAATCCTCAAAATAGTTTCATTGTTAATACTCCTGTTGTGTATTTCGTGTGAATCAAAGTCCCAGCTTACCCTTCCCCTGGTGAATGAACTGCCCAAATCATTCTGCCTCAGTTTCCTCCCGTGCTCCAGGAATAGAGGATGCTGAAGAGCTTTTTAACACCACAAGTGTCTAATTCACTGAAGATGATTAAGTGCCTTAAAGATTTCTGAAGGAGCTGCTATAGGAAGGCATTAATTTAAATATCTAGTGGCATAGAACATAATGCCAGGCAGATTTTCTTCCATTCTTTTATAATAGCTTAATAATCCTCAAAATAGTTTCATTGTTAATACTCCTGTTGTGTATTTTATTAGGGCTTTTTAAACTGTAAAGTAAGGTAAACACTCCACATTTCTCTAACACCTACCAAAGAGCTTCTGAGGAAGAATCACTTAACCTCCACCAACCCCCGTGTGGGGGGACCCCGTGAGCATCATCCCCTTTTCATGCAAAGCACCCGGGATCCCGGGAGGCTGAGGGGCAGCAGAAGGCAGCAGAAGGAGAATCCCACAGACACCAGATTCCACCAGCATTATTGCCTCCTCTCCTGCCCACAAAAGGAGCAGCACACCGGGCACACCTGGCTGCCAGGGCAAGGACACAGCAAGTTTACCTTTCATTTTATAATTTTTATTATTTTACTTATCTTTTAAACCACGGGAAGCCTGGGGCTGTTAAAGACTGTCCAGACCCAAGGAGAGCACGGTGCACATGCCCTCCTCCTGCCCCCTGGCACTGCCAGCTGATGCTCCTGCTGTCTGCCATCCTCAGACATCCTGCTCTCTGTCACCCTCACTCATCACCATCCCAAAAATGCAAAATGGGCCCATGGAATACCCTGAGCTGGAAGGGACCCACAGACATCACCCAGTGCAAGCCCTGGTCCTGCTCAGCCCCAGCAATCCCACCCTGGGCATCCCTGGGATGTGTCCAAACACTCCTGGAGCTCTGGCAGCAGAGATGTACCAAGGCTGTGGCTGGACAGGACTGGGAGATGTTCAATTTGTAGATAAATCTCAGCTTGAGATAGGAAAAAAACCCCAACAAACAAACAGGTTTGGCTGTCTTGAGAGGGACAAAAAAAAAAGAAAAATGAAAGCTAGTAAAGTTTTCTAAGGTCTACAGTGAAAACCACCCTCCCCTCCAAGAAAATCTACAGAAAGAAAAATGCAGGATCAGCCAGAGCTGCTGATGGAGAGGCCCCAGGGTACAGTCAGTTATTGAAGTTTTGCAACATAAAGCCTAAATTATTTATTATTGTTATTTTTTTCCTAGAAAAAGAGAGGAACAAAGCATCTCCCTCCTCAAAAGTTAACAACTGTGCGACATCATCTCCACATTGTCTCCCTGTTTTATCGCCACAGCACAGCGCTGAGCAGATTCCACCCCAGGGCAGACACAAAACCACAGGGCCACGGTTTCTAATTATACCCTCTATTCTCGGGGAAATGGTTTATTTATCAGCTCTTTGAGCTTCCCTTTCATTCATTCTCAGCCCCAGTCCCGGCAGCGAGGGGCTCTCGACAAGAGGAAATTTATTAGGTTTTCTCCCTTCTCCACCTTCCCTGCTCTCCCACCCAGCCTCTCCCTCCTCTCCCCGCTCAGCAGCACCGGCAGCCTCATCGCTTTTAATTCAATAACTTGCAGTATAATTACTCCGTAATAACACCATTATCTTAACATTTACTCGGCAGCTGTGATCCCGTTAGGGCGAGGCGAGGAGGGAGAGGAGAGGGGATGCTCCGGGGACAGCGATGGAGAGGGGCCAAAGCCCCCGGCAGAGCCAGGGCTGCTGCAGGGCGGCAGGGGCGAGAGCTGGGCTGCTGTGCCCGCAGCCTCTCCCTTCCACCTCCCTGCTCAGCCTCTGCCAGCTCTGAGCCAGGGCTGCCCTGCAAGCACAGCTCTGCAGTGATGGGAAAACCACCCAAAGCCACGCTGAGCTCCAGAGCCTCCCAAAAACCCCTGGATCGGGGAATCAGAACGGAAACAGGGGTGGGCAAGAGGGAAAGAGCACTGGGAGGAGAGGACTGTCACAAACAGCATCATCTCCTGCAGAGCCACCTCTTCAAACACAAATATCAACCACCCATGCGTTGTCCCAGCTACCGCTGCCTACAAAGACCGGGTTTAATTTTTACTCCAGAAATCCTGCAGAAAATGGTTTCAACATTCACACAACAGCACATCTGGTAAATAGGGTAAGAAATTCTTCTAAAGCCAGACACTAAAACTCCAATAACTTGTGCAGCAAATGAGGCGGAGAACAGCCCATTTAGTATCAGCTCCCAGCCTGCTGGAGAGGCAGAATTGCAGCCCACGAGCCTTGCCCAGCCCTGACAGAGAGCTCAGGCGCTGGCACCTTCTGCCTCCTCGCTGCGGTTTGACTTTCTGAGATATTCAAACAAACAAGCCCACTGCATATTCAGGCAGAAATGTTCCTACACGCACCACTGAAAGAGCAAGTTCCTACAGCCCCTGCTGAAGGCAGATTTTGAAGCCTGCAAGGTGAGGTGAGGTTTCCGCAGATATCAGCTCCCAAAATCACACCCGAAACTGCACAAATGCCAGCGCTGAGGGAGAATTCCCTCTCGGATGTGTCTGTTTCACACACACGCTGCAGCAGAGGGGTAAACACCGTTTATTCTGATTGATTATCCATCGTGTAGTGCAGAGCTGTAATTCCATCAAGCCATCAAAGCGATTCGGCAATTATATAAATCACGGCAGGAACTGCGAGAGCTTTGTCGCTGGAAACTCAAAATGGCATTTCCTCACATCCTACTGCTGCACATTGCCTTGTTTTTTAATAATACACAGGCAGATTATTTTGGGTTTCAAATTTGTTTACATGCCTCTCATACACCAATTCACCGGGTATGCCAAAGCCAGGTCCCATCAGCATTAGTAAGACGTTTTACGCCGTCTTCCACTCCACAGGAGATTTCCAAAGCAAAGCCAGAGTGAAACGCAGGCGCTGTGACGAAAATCACACCCCTGCCACCACGGCCCAGCCCCCTGGAAATGGCTGAAGCTCAGCAGCCCAGCCCTGTGCCACTGACTCCCCTCCCCGGGCAGGATGAAGGATGCTACAGGGAGCTCAGGTTTCATTATTTATAACATGATACAAACCCTGTGCTGCTGAATAGACCTCGTGCACGGCCGTGATTATATGTGTGCATTATCGTAATTAAATCCACAATAAGGAAAATCAGATGGTTTATGAGGCATTATCTAGAAACTCTCACTGAGTTTTTACAGCTATTTAGTTGAAGTTTAGTGGAAGTGACAACCCCCAGCTCCAGGACATTCCCCATGGCAGCAGCTGCTCTGGAGGCTCAGATTCCTGCACGTTCCCTCCCCACTCCTCTCCTGCAGGACCTGGGCAGAGGAGAGCCCTGACAGAGCTCCCTCAAGCCCATCCTCTCCCAGTCCAGAACACGAGCAATTCCCAAAATCTGGGCAAAAGGCAGCAAACGTGGAGCCCCACTGGTGTCAGTGGGCTCGGGCTCAGCTGCAGACACATCCCAGCTCCTGGTGAAGAGAAAAAATCATTCAGGATTTGCAAGAGTTGATGGCAAAACTCCCCCTGCCTCCGATGGGAGCAGATTCCATTTCGCTCCTCTGCTCTCCCAGCCCAGCAGGAACTGCCCAGGCACAACTCCACTCGAGCCACTGGGATTATTTGCCTTTGGTGGTTTTCTTTCTTTAAAGATAAAAATAAATCCAAGCACTTGGCTTGAATTGTGGGCCCTAAATCAGTATCCATGATCTGACTTTTAGAGTTTTTGGGGGGAGAAAAAAAAGGAAAGAAAAAGCCATTCTGAGCTGTGGGCTGAAAAGCCACCCAAGATAAACCAAAAAAAGCACTAAACATTGAGCCATTAAGTGAGAAAAGACTACAACTTTGATGTGACACTTGGCTGTTTGCTGGCACTATAAACTATTGCACACTAAAAAAGTTTGTTAAATGCTCCATAAACTTTAACACATTGCCGAAACACTTTGAACTGAGAATTTTATTTGGTTATCCACAAACCACGCTTGGTTACAGGCAAGGAACAGCAAATGCAGATTTGTCTCAAAAAATTATTTCACTCTGAAACAGTGAAACGAATACAGGCAGATTTAAGAATTTGTAAGAAGGCACCCACACCATGTCTGTGTTAGGAGAGCCAAAGCCTCAAACAGGGGCTGAGGCTTTGGGGTTCCTCCCTTGTCAGTACCCCTGGCCTTTACATTTTCAGGAACAGCCAAGTCCTGGACATCAAGCAGAGCCAGGAGAATGGTGAAGCACCAGAAGAGTTCTGCAAATCATGAGGAAAACAGCACAGTGGAGTCCACGCTTCACCTTTTCCCTGTGTTTGCCTAAACTTGCATTTCCAGAGCAATTCCAGATCTAAACCAGAGTACAGCCAAGAACCAAAACTAATCTTAAAAAAAAAATCCCCAGAAGTTTTAATATTAATGGTTATTCCTTGCCACAAAGAAGATGTGTCTTTCTCCTGACTTTGACATTTTCTTCCCCAAAGCAGGAGGGAGGAAAATCAGCTCCCCAGAGTGGCAGCGAGGTGTGAAGCACAAGTCACCCGCTCCCATCACCTTGAATCCACCCGAATTTCACACTGCACCAGAGACACTTTGCAAAGGAATTTTTTGCCCAACAAAACTTGCTGAAAACCCTAAAATCCCCCACCTGTCTTAAGCATCACTGGCTTTGCATAAAACCTAAAACCACTTTTAAGATGTCACTCATCTTCCCTCCTAAGCCCAAGGGGAAGTGTGCCATGGCTCCCTGCTCAGGGACAGCGTGGATCTGGATCTCTCTGTCCCAGAGACAGGCTGGGACTGACACCAAACTCACCTGTGCTGGCCCAGGGACACAAAGGGGACACGAAGGGGACAGCCACATCCTCCTGGCACAGGGGCTGCTGCAATTTCCTCGTGGTTTACAACGAGTTGTTACTGCAGCGGGGACAGAAATTCATTCTGAATCACAACTGTACCTGGGGCTAAATCACTGGGATTTACACATCCCCAGCTCTCAGGGAGAGCATAAAGCAGGCGTGGGGCCATCACTCACGGGGATGTTGCTCTGGAACACGCTGTCAGGAGTGTTTCATGGCCCAGGAGCGGGATCCGGGCGCTCCACCCTCGGCGAGAGAAATGGACTCCTGGTAATGGACTGCAATTCCTTCCCCTGCAGGCACAGCCCTGCCACCATCCAACACTCAGGCTGCAGGCACCGGCGATTCCTCTGGCCCAGCAGCACCCAAAAGCAGAGCTCCAGAGCAGTTCCCTGTCTGGGTGAAGCTTCTCCCAGCTCCAAGGCAGCGCTGCTTGCACAGGGTGCACGGATGGGCAGGGGGCACAGAGAGCTCCTGCCTGTGGCTTGCTGTGGCATCCAAACACCACATCTAGCAATGCTGGAGAACTTCTAGATTCCACAAATAACCACGTTTCTCTCCTCCACACACACTCAGTGCCCCAGGAACAAGGCATGGATGGCACGAGAGCACTGCCAGAGCAGGACCCACCACGCTGCACAAGCAGAGCCCTCGTGGCTGCTGCAGCCCTTCTCCTGCAGGACAGAACCCACCTGGGCAGCTGGAGCAGCCTGGAGCCCTGCAGGTCCTTCCAGCCCCAGCCTCTGCGTGACTCTGCTTTTCCCTCCTGCCTGCATGCTGGGGGCTCCAGCCTTCAGCTCCAGAGCAAACACCAGGTCTTGGTTAGTGACATAATCCTCTGAATCCCAGCAGCTCCCATTTCACAGGACACAGCTGTTCACTTCCCTGCGTTTTTATAGTCACTTCTTCCCTCCTTCCCCCCCTCCCCCAAATTTTTCTGCCTTTTGCTGCTAAAGTTAAATAAACACATTTTCAGGACGGGAGTTGCAACTTTATCCCTTATTTTTCATTCCCCTGTCTTCTTCAGACCAATATTTAAAGATTTTGTGTCCTCAGAAACCTTGCAGACACAAGGTCTGCTGCACTGCCACGGCCCTTGGCCACCACTTTGATCAACACAGAGAAGAAACTAAAATTCACAAGGCAGTTCAGCACCTTGGCATTGTGCAACACAAGGAAGGAGCAAAGATCCCCCAACCCAAAACTCCTCATTTCATGTTCTGCAATACCATCCTCATCTCATCCCAGCGTTCCCTTCATTGCACACAAATTTCCTGCTCCTCCTTGCTCCCATTTTCTCAGTTTCTGATGGAAAAGGAGTAAAGAAAATCACCCACAAGGGTTATTTTACAGCACAGGCAGGGAATTCCCTGCCTGGCTGGAGCTGTGCCCGGGCTGCACAGGGCCCACGTCAGGCAGGTGAGAAGGAGCTGTGTGGAGGGCACGTCCTGGGGGTTCCAACATCCTTCCCATGTGGAACAACCCAGCTCTGAACAAACCCAGCCCCAAAAAAGCCAGCTCTGAACAAACCCAGCCCCAAAAAAGCCAGCCCCAAAAAAATACAGCCCCAAAAAGCCAGCCCCGAGACACAAACCAAAGCCTGGCTGTGCCCCCGGAGGTGCCCTCCCTGGTACAGCATTTCCAGGAGGCAAAGCCAGCAGGCACTGAACCTTCTGGGCAGATTTTACACCTGGATTTGATCCTGGAGCACGGCGCCTGCCCAAGATTGGATTTCACTGTGGCTGTTCCTCGAGGTCCCCATTTTGGCCAGCTCCTGGTGGCCTTCATGGCTATGAAAGCCTGCTGCTCCTGCAGGCAGCCAGGTGACATTTCCATGGACAGGGCTGGCAGTGGCCCCGGGAAAGGATCGAGTGCTGCATGCCAGAGACACCAGCAGGACACTGCTCCTGCACCAGGAACACCAGCCAGCTCCCCTTCCCAGGCCAGGCCACATCACATCAGCTTCTAAAAGTCAAGTTTTTCTTTCCTAGTCCTTCACTGAAGGAGATCAGCAGCAGAGGTGCCCCCCATGCCCCTGCAGAGCTGCCAGTGCCAGGGCAGCCCGTTTGGTACCTCAGGGAAAGAGATGGGCTGTGCAAAGTACCCAGATCCGGTAACAGAGCAGGGGGAGAGGCTGCTGCTTGCTTCCTTAAGTAAAGGATAAAGTTTTAATTTAAGCTGATCTCTGGGGAGAGAAGAAGGTTATTGAATCCATAGGAAGCAGCAGGGGATGAACCGAGTGACCCTGAAGCCAGGCACGAGCAACCAGGATTCCCAGGGGTGACAAAGCTGGGGGGACAGGCCAGCACCAGATTTGCTGTGGATTTTTTTCATCCCCTGCTCTGGACACACACACACATTTCCCTTGTGCTGCCTCACAGAGCAAACAAATGTCATCTCTTCGGGAAAACTGGAAAGACTATTTTCTTCCCAACCCTTCCCCCGCTCTGAATCCTCCCCCTTTGCAGCTTGCAGCAAAGTGCCCCTAATCCCCAAATTCTCTCTCTACCTGCAGGGAGAGCTGAAACCCTACCCGTCCCCTCCCCCAGCCCTCCAACCACACTAATCCATCAAATTCCCCGGCCTTGCAGCCCACCCCCAGCCCCGACAGCAGCAATCCTGGCACCAGATGTCCACTGACAAAGGCAGCACCAAGCATCAAAAAACAATTTGCCCATCACCCCTGTCCCGACCGGCCCCGGGCAGAAAAAAGCGAGTTCAAAGCCCCAGAAGCAGAGCAGCATCCCAGCATCCTTCTGCCACTCACACCCGGGCACAGGAGGGACCACCGCCCTCACTGGGGACACGGTGACAAAACCCAAGCCTCCTCTGAGCCCACCGAAGGGTTACAGCTCCCCTCTGCCATCAGGGATTTAAACCAGGGGTCACTGGTAGAAAACAAAAGGGATTTTATTAAAAAAAAAAAAATCATCAAACCCTGAGCAAGACATCTGTGCTCTGTCCACACGAGGCTGAAGCTGCATCAGCAAGGACTCCGTTCAGAGCGCTGTGCTGCTCCGGCACCCTCTGCGCCCTGCCAGCAGGGCTTTGTGGCCAAAGCAGGCTCAGATTAGCCCTCTGGATTATCTGGTTCTGCTCAACCTGCCTGCCAGGCCTTCGAGACAGCACCCCATCTCAGGGATCTGCCCACAGAAAGGTGGAGGGCAGGGTAATTTCCACTCCACACCCTCAGTAACCTTTTCTCCCTTTTTCCTTCACTTTGGTACCACTGCTCCCAGTCACTACATCAGCCTCCTCTGTCAAGCCCTGCTGGCTGCTCACTCTCTCAGCCTCCACCATGATTTCACAAATGCCATTTCAAGCTTTCCCACATTTCCCCCAGAGAAGAAGAGACGTGTGGGCAGGCACAGCCTGTCCCAGCCTCGCAGGAGGGACCGGCTGGGCACGCAGCAGCCTCGCCTGAAACCCACCCCAAAAATCTGTGTTAAAGGAGCCCAGCCGGGAACACCACCCGGAGAGGAACAACGCCCCGTTTCTACAGCTAATTAATTGCAGCAATCTTCCCGGCTGGCTTCTGAAACGACTCCAGCTGATGGTTTCTCACAGGGTGAGCATCCCTCCTCCATCCCTCCTCCCTGTCACGCATTCCCGGCCGCAGGGACAGCCCCTGCCACCCACGCTCCCTCCTCCTCCTCCTCCTCCTATGCCACAAATCCGGGGGAAATTTGAACTGTCATTTTCCCTCTTACAGCCAGGTTTAGTGCTGCTGCTACAGCATCGTTTTATTTATGGTATTGCTTCTGCCGTTGTAACGATCCTACATAAATTCCACATCCCGATTCCCTAACAATACTTGCTGCTATTATAATAATGATCCCATCTGAATGGCACAGGTGCCATTATCAGAAAATCTGTTTGTAATAGGGAAGCAACTGTAAAAAAAGGCATTACACCCAAATGAACTACTTAAGGATTACCATAACCAGGGGCCTTGCCTCAATTCCCTCGGCTGCAGCGCTGCTTCCTGCCTGCTCAGAAATAGACAGCTAGTCAAAATTAGCAGGTAAGTCATCCTGTGATTTGGGAGCTGGCGCTGCAACTGAGCACTCTGTGGCTTCATCACACAAATACAATCTACCTCCGCACAGATTTAATACAGAATTTTTGCAATGCACTTACTAAGTGCTAACGAGAGCACTAATCAGTACATGGAGAAATGGAAACACACCCTTACCCTCACCTCCCCATAAAAGTTACCTGAAAATAGCAAGGAAGGGCAGAACAGCTCCTTTAAGAATCCAAACTCACCCAAGTGCACACGAGATCATGCAATATTAAGGCAGAAGTCACTTCAGAAGTGGCATAAGACAGACAAGAAAAACCAAGGTCTTGCAGAGCTCTTGCAGAGATGTGAGTTTCACAGAGCTCAGATCTCCATCCCTGCCTCAGCCTGTGCACGTTCACAGCTCCCAGGTGCCTCCCGATTCAGGAAGTTTCACCTACCACAACAGTTATTACCCCTACAAAGAGTTCTGGAAGGGCAGCTACTCCTTCAAAGAGAGCTTCCAACAGATGTTTCCCCACCGTCAGCATTTGAGCAAACTCGGTGTCTCACACCTTCCACGGCCCCCAGTTCCACCAGTTCATCCTTCGCGCCCGCAAAGGCGGCATGAAATAAATTCAAATGCAACAAGATTGCACTTCCCCGGTGCCATGAGATGCGCTGCAAACTCTGCCTACCCCAAGAGCAAAGCCCTGCACGGAAACCAAGCACACCCAGGGTTCAAAACCTCCTCAAGAGGAGGGCAGAGGATGGCTGGGGGGCAGTGGCAATGGATGCAGTGCCTTTTATCCCAGGTGAGCCCTTGCACTTCAGCCCAGGTGAGCAGCCTCCACCAAGCTGTCACTACATGCGGGCTGCACAGGAACCAGAGGAAACCAGGACCAGTGGCTCCACTGCAGCTCCTGGCTGAGCGGTGTCACACAGCTTGTCGCTCCTACACCTGGCACGGCAGGGCAGCCCCCAGAACAGCACCAGGGACGGGCTTGTGCCACCTCCACCTCCTCCTCTGCACGTAGCCGGTGACACTGAGCCGCTGCTGCTCTTGGCCTGTGCCCACACGCCGCAGACAGGGAGCAGGAGCAGGAACCAGAGCTCCTGGATCTATTCCTGGCAGCGCCGCCGCCCTGCTGCGGGAGCTGGGCGAGCCTCTCCTCTCCTCTCCTCTCCTCTCCCCTCTCCCCTCTCTCTCTCCTCTCCCTGAATGATTCAGCCGTGCCACTCCAGCTCTTTTCCCCGGAGGACCCCAAAGCTCTTCCCAGCAAGGAGCTGCGTGTTGCTATTCCCATTCTGCAGACAGGGAAGCCAGCAGATTGCCATTCCCCCAAAGGCTGTTTTTCTGGCACGCTCCTTAGAGATTAAATCTAGTGAAATAGCTTTGCCTTACAAGAATCTGTACCCACAGGGCACTCAACAGCCAGGGTAAAGAAGGTGTTTGAAACTTGCTGTGATCAAGGTTAAGAAACATAATAAAACACCATATCCTGCTTTTCCAGCTCTTCAGGGTAATGAGGGATTTCCTCATGTATCTGCTGCAACTGTCACCTTTGCAGGAATTTAGTACTTAATGCTAAATTCACTCTCTCTCCGCACACTGAACCTTCAGCCAGTTTATTTTGGAACCTCCACCTCCCAAAAAAACCGATGCACATCTCTTCCAAGTCAAAAGCATAACTGGGCCTTCTCTGGTTTCAGTGCCTTTGATCAGTCCCTGCTGGGGCTGCCGGCGGAGGCAGAGCAGGATCCCACCGGCCTCACTCCCTGGGCTGCGCGGGGACTCGCCACGAGGGTTTGGGAGAATCCCGCGGGATTGCTGTCCCTCTCCCGTGGAGACAGAAGATAACCATCCCTTCCCGCCCTCTCCGCGGCTGCTTTCGGAGCAGGAGGGTGAAGGAAGGCGCCCGGGGAGCCGAGGGGAGCGAAGCCCCCTCGTCCAGCCCGGCCCCAGCGCCCCCAGCCCCAGCCAGCTGGAAGGAACCCACCCCGAACGACGGAAAGCTGCTGGAACAGCCTGATCCACCCCGACGCACATTTGTCACTCCTTCCTTTCCCCTGAGTAAACCCCGAGCAGCAGCGTTAGCCCCGAAAACGGCAGGGCTGGCAGGCTGAGCCCCACACCAGCACACACTGAGCTGGCTCCGCAGCAAAAAGCGTCTCCGTGCAGGTGGTTTGTTATTCTCAGAGTCTCTTTCCAGCAGATGTTCCCCTCTACCATGTGTGGCAATCCCAGAGCGCTTGAATTTGTGATTTTTCCTCCACTAAGTGACGTTTTCAGGAAAAGGGAAATGAAAGGATAACAAGATGCAGCTATAGGAAGATAGAGCTGTGCAGGCTAGAGAATTCTCTCTCTCTCTTTTTTTTTTTTTTTTTTTTTTTGGGAAAACACAATATTTTTTTTTTTTTTTGGAGAAGAACCATAATGTTAATGTTAGAAACCACTTTTCATATATAGCAATGATCAGCTTAATCTTTACACTTCTTTCCTTAGCTGCAGGAGAGTCCTCCAACAACGAACAATATAAATTTAAATTTAATTTCAGCTGTTGCTATAACTGCCTCCAGTCAGACCAACTGCTGCGAATTCAAGTCAGAGCCTTGAAATAAAAGTTACCTGAGTTACCTGCAACAGAAAAGTTCTTTGCTTGTGCCAAAGTGAGAAAAGAATAATAAAGGGATAAAATGTGGTTATTTCTCATGAAAGCTCCAGCTACACAGTTCCTGCAGCTAAATGCAGGTTTTTTCCCTCATCTATTACATTTCTAAAATTACACATTTTAGACAAATCTGCATCTTGAGTTTGAGCAGTAGCCTAATAGCACTAGCAAACAAGTCATGTAAAGCCGAGAAAATGAGCTGTATTTAATCCTGGGAACGGAGCAGAGGAGTTGTGCAATGTTTACAGTGAATAAACTCTGCCCGTTACTCAAAGGCTGCAGCCCGTGTCCGGCCCGAGAGCATCGCGCACTGTGCGGCCCCGGGCTGCCTCCAGCTCATTAAAAATAAATAAAAGGCATTTCCAGCACGGAAAGGAAACGTAGTAAGAGGGGGAATTTGGGCAAGAGGGCGAGCGGCAGGGCTGCTCCTTTGTGCCCCGGCACAGGGGCAGGCGGGATGCGGCTCGCACATTTTCTTGTTTCGCAGCAAAACGCCCCAGCGAGCCCTCGGCTGGGGAAAAGGGGGAGAGGGGAGAGGAAACGGGAGAGGGATGGGCAGAGCCAAGGGAGGGGGAGAGGGACGGGGAGAGGAGAGAGGAATTCCCTCCCCAGCGCCGCCCCGCAGCCCCCCTGCCACCTCCGCTGCCATGCCTGCCATCCCCGCTGCCATCCCCACTGCCATCCCTGCCATCCATGCCATTGCCCCTGCCATCCTCACTGCCATCCCCACTGCCATCTCTGCCACCTCCGCTGCCATGCCTGCCATCCCCCCTGCCATCCCCCCTGCCATCCCTGCCATCTTCACTGCCATCCCTGCCATCTTCACTGCCATCCCCCCTGCCATCCCCACTGCCATCCCTGCTCTTTTTTTTTTTTTTTTTTTTTTTGGAGAAGAACCATAATGTTAATGTTAGAAACCACTTTTCATATATAGCAATGATCAGCTTAATCTTTACACTTCTTTCCTTAGCTGCAGGAGAGTCCTCCAACAACGAACAATATAAATTTAAATTTAATTTCAGCTGTTGCTATAACTGCCTCCAGTCAGACCAACTGCTGCGAATTCAAGTCAGAGCCTTGAAATAAAAGTTACCTGAGTTACCTGCAACAGAAAAGTTCTTTGCTTGTGCCAAAGTGAGAAAAGAATAATAAAGGGATAAAATGTGGTTATTTCTCATGAAAGCTCCAGCTACACAGTTCCTGCAGCTAAATGCAGGTTTTTTCCCTCATCTATTACATTTCTAAAATTACACATTTTAGACAAATCTGCATCTTGAGTTTGAGCAGTAGCCTAATAGCACTAGCAAACAAGTCATGTAAAGCCGAGAAAATGAGCTGTATTTAATCCTGGGAACGGAGCAGAGGAGTTGTGCAATGTTTACAGTGAATAAACTCTGCCCGTTACTCAAAGGCTGCAGCCCGTGTCCGGCCCGAGAGCATCGCGCACTGTGCGGCCCCGGGCTGCCTCCAGCTCATTAAAAATAAATAAAAGGCATTTCCAGCACGGAAAGGAAACGTAGTAAGAGGGGGAATTTGGGCAAGAGGGCGAGCGGCAGGGCTGCTCCTTTGTGCCCCGGCACAGGGGCAGGCGGGATGCGGCTCGCACATTTTCTTGTTTCGCAGCAAAACGCCCCAGCGAGCCCTCGGCTGGGGAAAAGGGGGAGAGGAAACGGGAGAGGGATGGGCAGAGCCAAGGGAGGGGGAGAGGGACGGGGAGACGAGAGAGGAATTCCCTCCCCAGCGCCGCCCCGCAGCCCCCCTGCCACCTCCGCTGCCATGCCTGCCATCCCCGCTGCCATCCCCATTGCCATCCCTGCCATCCATGCCATTGCCCCTGCCATCCTCACTGCCATCCCCACTGCCATCTCTGCCACCTCCGCTGCCATGCCTGCCATCCCCGCTGCCATCCCCACTGCCATCCCTGCCATCCCCCCCGCCATCCCCGTCGCCCCTCGCCCGGCCCCGGGGCCTCTGCGGCCTCCCGAGACCCCCGCCCCTCTCTGGGCCTGCGCGCTTCGAGGGAAACATCATTCCCCGTTAAAACAATGCGTTCGATAATTACATTTTCAATCAGCCCGTCTGCGGCTCGTCCCGGCGCTGGCGGGGTGCGGAGGCTCCGCGGCGAGGGGACCCCAGGGCGGAGGGACCGCGGGAGGGACCCCCGACCCTCGGCGGCCGGGCCGGGCTGGGCNCGGGCCGGGGGCGGGCCGGGGCAGCGGGGCCCGGCCGGGGGGACCCTGCGAGCGGTGCCGGGGGCTCAGCCCCGAGCCCGCCCCTGGGGTCCGCTGGGCTCTGTCCCCCCGTGCCGCAGCCTGGGGGGCTCTCCGGCATCCCCCCGTGCCACAGGCGGCTCCCCGCTGTCGGGGGAGAAGCCCCCGCGCTGCGCCCCCCGAGCTGCGCCCCCCGCACCCGCTGGCCCCGGGGCAGCCTCGTGCCCCGCGGGGAAACTGAGGCACGGCGCTGCGATAAGCCCTGCCTTGACCTTCACGGCAATACAAAGCCCGGCACCCCTCATCTGCGAGGAGATAAACTCTCACCTCTAAAAACACCAAAAAAAAAAAAAAAAAGAAAAAAAAAAAAAAGGAAGCAAAACCCTCAACAAAAGCCACAACCTTCTTCATTTATTTTTCATGGAGCTGCACAGCCGCGCTGAGCTCTTGCAGCCATCTGTAAAGGGAGAAGGTAATTCCTAGCCTAAGGACTTTAGAGTTTAAATAAGATATAAACGCAGCGTGAGAGGACAGCCAAGGGAGCGGCAGGAGGGGGTGTGCAACAAAAGGGTTTCTTCAGAGGGAGATTAGGATATCACGACTGCAACGTATACGCCTTTGCATTGACTCTATATGGGATTTCAGAGCAGCTCTGTTATCTCCAGGCAGGAACAAAACACTCTGTACTCGCTCTTTTCCAAATCATACCAAAAAGTTGGAACCAACCAGAAAAAAAAGAAAAATCACAACAACAACAAAATTCCTTCTTCCCTCTGCTCCCCTCTCAATTTTGCCTTTTTTTATTTTTTTTTTCCTTTTCCATACAGAGAAATTTTTTTCTGTTTTTTTTTTTTTTTTAAAAAAAAAAAAAAGCTCTGGGTTGAAAATCCTGGGTCATTTGGGAATTCTCCGAGCCAGCGGCCGTAGCGGGGCTGAGCACAGAGAGGTTCTTGGCAGGCCCCGCGCAGAGAGGGCTGTGCTGGAGCATGTGCTGGAGAAGGGGGGCTGCGGGGGGCAAAAGAGGCCACATACATTTTTAGAAGAAAAAATAAAAACCAGGAGGGGGGAAAAAAAAAAAAAAATTTAAAAAAAGCGTCACCGAGGCCTGCCTGGCGCACACGCCAGCGCTGGGGGCTGGGAGCGCGGGAGGAGAGGCTGGGTGGATGGAAGTGAGGATCCAGATTGAAAACAGATGGGATTTTTCTTGCCAACCTGACATCCGAGACCGAGGGAGGCGGGGTGAAACTTCCCTTCGGAGAGGCTGGCAGCCAAGAGATACGGTGGGGGGGCCCCCCAAAAAATCCCAGTTTGGTTTGAAATCCCTTCTCGCTCCCGTTCGGCTGGGGCTCTGGGGTCAGCGGAGAGGAGCCCGCTGCAGCCGGGTTGTTTTTTATACTTTGAGGGGTTCGATTTTACCATTAAGGGTCTGATTCATCTGTTCCTGCCTGCTGGAGCCCAGCCCAGCCTGGCAGTTAATACTTGCCCTGGGAGACATTTTAGGGGCATTTTGCACTGCTGTGGATCCCTCTGCGTATGCTCAAAAGGGAAACCCGTGTCTGCGCACAGAAATAACCCCACAGGGCACACGGGCCACAACCTCACCCAGGGTGAGCTGGGATGCAGGAAACACGCTGGAGCGGGACTGCAAAGATCCACGTTTCTGTGTAAAAAGGCACCATAAAATGTTGGAGGACTTCACATCTCTTGGCACAGCCCTGGGCACCTGAGCTGGTGCCACCAGCAGCCCGAGATGTGCAGGTTTAAGGAGTCCAGGATTAAGGACATGAAGGTGCTGGAGCATGCCCAGAGAAAGGAAAGGAGCTGGGGAAGGGGCTGGAGAATTCCCGAGGGAGCTGGGAAGGGGGTCAGCCTGGAGAAGAGGAGGCTCAGGGGGGACCCTGTGGCTCTGCCCAGCTCCTGCCAGGAGGGGACAGCCAGGGTCGGGCTCTGCTCCAGGGGACACCAGGACAAGGGGAATGGCCTCAGGGGGGCCAGGGAGGTTTGGGTTGTTTCACCTAAAGGGTGCCAGGCACTGGGTGCCCAGGGCAGGGCTGCAGTCCCCATCCCTGCAGGATTTAAAAGCCCTGGGGATGTGGCACTTGGGGACAGTGGTGGCCTTGGCAGTGCCAGGGGAAGGGACGGACTCGCTGATCTGAGAGGGCTTTTCCAACCTCAAAGATCCCACGATTCCAAGCTGCACACAAATGATACAACAGCCCCAAAGTGCCTTAGCAGTGATTCATGCAGGAGTCAGTTTGTGGCTGGCCTGGGGCAGGGCTGAAGGAGGGGATCACACTGCGGGTCCCCCACTCCAGTCCCACTCCTCAGAGCCACCAGGGACTGGCTGCTGCCAATCCCACAGAAGAGGCAGAAGGGTCCCTGGGGATGCAGTGGACACACGAGTCTGTGTGATGAGGGGGATTTTTAGCCCATTTTGGGATAAAAATCGCTGCAAAAGGCTCGGTGTGCACAAAGCCCTGCCCAGCACAGCCCGTGGCACTGGCACAGCTGCCCCTCCACCAGAACACGGGTGTCCCCATGGGCCTGGCAGGGACGTGGGGTCCCTGTCCCCCCAAGATTTCACAGCCACTTTACAAACCAGAAACAAAAAGTTAATGGTGCGGGCTTGACCACATATTTTCCAGGGGCTCTGGGAGACCAGCTCTCCACAAGCCGGCTAACACACACTCTTTTCATTCAGAGCTTTAAATACCCAATTGTGTCTGTTTTCAGCACGCTCATTTTTAGCATTTTAATGATACGGTCCCCTGCTTTCACCCTCCTTGGACTGGCCCCAGCGTGGGGTTTTTTTCTTTTTTTTTCCCCCCTTTTTCCCCCCTTTCTTTTTAACATCTTGCAGAGCGAGAGGGGAAAGGGAAGAGGGTTAGCAAGAGGTCACACATTTCTCCTAACCCAAGTGTTTTTGCAGCAGGCAGGGGGTCCTGCTGGGGACAAAGAGGAGCAGCCCCTCGGGCTGTGTGTTGGCTGCCAGCACTGCCCAGGGCTCCATCCAGAGACAGACAGCAGGACAGACAGACAGTGCCCAGCCCTCGCCCTGGCACGGCCCAAACCTGCCTCACCACAGCCAGCCCTGCAAAGAGTGGGGTTTGCCATTGTCATCGCTGTCCCTCCTTCCCCTGCGGGCAGGGCCTTCCCCCTGGCAGGATTTTGCTTGGCTGAGCTGCTGTCCTCAGGGATGGGCAGGAGACCCCATCTGCAAACACACCTGGGCTGGCTCTGCATCCCCATCACTGCACTGACACAGTGCCCAGAGGGACCCAGAGGGACCCGCTCTCCACAAGCCGGCTAACACACACTCTTTTCATTCAGAGCTTTAAATACCCAATTGTGTCTGTTTTCAGCACGCTCATTTTTAGCATTTTAATGATACGGTCCCCTGCTTTCACCCTCCTTGGACTGGCCCCAGCGTGGGGTTTTTTTCTTTTTTTTTCCCCCCTTTTTCCCCCCTTTCTTTTTAACATCTTGCAGAGCGAGAGGGGAAAGGGAAGAGGGTTAGCAAGAGGTCACACATTTCTCCTAACCCAAGTGTTTTTGCAGCAGGCAGGGGGTCCTGCTGGGGACAAAGAGGAGCAGCCCCTCGGGCTGTGTGTTGGCTGCCAGCGCTGTCTGTCCTGTTGTCTGTCCATCCAGGGACAGACAGCAGGACAGACAGACAGTGCCCAGCCCTCGCCCTGGCACGGCCCAAACCTCCCTCACCACAGCCAGCCCTGCAAAGAGTGGGGTTTGCCATTGTCATCGCTGTCCCTCCTTCCCCTGCGGGCAGGGCCTTCCCCCTGGCAGGATTTTGCTTGGCTGAGCTGCTGTCCTCAGGGATGGGCAGGAGACCCCATCTGCAAACACACCTGGGCTGGCTCTGCATCCCCATCACTGCACTGACACAGTGCCCAGAGGGACCCAGAGGGACCCCTGTGACCCACAGTGCCCACAGTGCCCAGTGCCCAGAAGGACCCAGAGTGACCCCTGTGACCCACAGTGCCCACAGTGACCCCACAGTGAACAGTGCCCACACTGACCCAGAGTGACCCAGAGTGACCCACAGTGCCCAGTGCCCACATTGACCCAGAGTGACTCAGAGTGACCCACACTGATCCAGAGTGACCCACAGTGCCCACACTGACCCAGAGTGACCCACACTGACCCCACAGTGCCCAGTGCCCCACAGTGCCCCAGCACAGCTGTTTGGGACCAGGCTCAGCGGCAGCATCACCACCCTACAGCTGCTGCAGCACCCTGCACACTGCCAGCAGAGCCAGGCAGGCAGCAGCAGACTCACAGACCTGAGAGGCCCTGACCTGCCCAGTGCCACCTTCCCCAGGCACTGCCACCTTCCCCAGACACTGCCACCTTCCCAGGCACTGCCACCTTCCCAGGCACTGCCACCTTCCCCAAGCACTGCCACCTTCCCCAGGCACTGCCACCTTCCCCAGGCACTGCCACCCAGCCCTACCTCCCTTGGATGTGCTGCTGTCACAGAGGGACATCCTCTCTCTCCTCCCGTCCCCAGCAGTGCCAACACCCAGGGATGTCCCATCCCCTCTGCCCCAGCTCCACACACACCCCGTCCCCCCGAGCACCTTCCCAGGGCTCTTCAGCATCAGCCGCTCCGAGGATTTTTAGGTTTTTTTCCCGCCAAGTAATATCGAAATGATATTTATTAAATTTGCTCTCTAAGTCCCTCAATCTGCTCGGTAATACAGTGAATCTGCGAGGTGGTTTCACTGATCCCGCCTCAGTGAGACCAGATTAACAGAGATGATCCCGGCTTTGCGGCTCCCCCGGCCGGGAGGGTCAGGGGCTGTGAGGAAGGCAGAACCCGCTGGCAGCGGGGTGCAGGAACGCACGGGGGCTGCAGGACGATTCTGAGCCTGATTCCAGGGGGAAGGAGGGAGCACTCTGCATGGAAACCCACTGCCTCCACTCCAGCCCCCCCTGCTCTCATCTCCTGCTCAGGCACACTGACTGCACCGGCCCCTCCCCAGCACGACGCCCATTCAATCTCAGATCAGCTCCAGAAAGGTTCATCAGATCCATTATCTCTGCATTCAGTTAAATTACGAAAATCATTAAGATAAGGAGGCATGGAGCCTATTAGTTTCCTGGAGAGGATGCTTCACAATTCTTTTCCTTCTGCTTCCACATTTAATTACCTTAAGTTTCACAGTATTTAATTCCATTTATTAAACCTTTACTAGGTAAAAACAAAACAACAATAAAACCCACTGCTTGTCGCCCAGGGCTCGGACTGAGGCAATCCTCCATCCACGCACGGACACTCAGCCGAGCTGGAGCTGTGCTCACGGGGGATGCATCCACTAATTAAAAAATTAAGGATGTGCCCTGGAGTCTGTGCAAAGGGAAAATGAGCAGCGCCAGCCCGTGGGCACCCCCAAGCCAGGCTGGTCCCTGAGCCAGCTGCCAGGAGCTCAGAATAACCCAGAGGGAACGTGGGACTCCATTTATCCCTTTCTGCAGTCACAGTTCCTGTGCACTGCCCTGCCCCAGTGGGGATGGGGCTCCTGCAGGCACCCAGGGGATGCACACCTGCCCATTTGGGTCATCCCCCTGCACAGCTGCTGCTCAGGACACCGACAGCAAGCCCACGGGAGCAGCAAGCCCATGGGAGCAGCAAGCCCACGGGAGCAGCAAGCCCACGGGAGCAGCAAGCCCCACGTGCTCCAAGCAAGGTGAAGGGCAGCATCAGCTGCTCCCTGGCTGGCCCTGCCTTCCCAGAGATGCCAGCCAGCAGCACTGGTTCCTCTCGGTGGCTGTAGCCCTCACGCTGGGCTGGCTCTGCCACCCACACAGGACAGAGAGCAAACACACCCAGAGGCACAGCCAGGGAGGGGCTGGCTGCAGGGACACCAGCTGTGCCACCGAGGGCAAGGTGCCCAAGTCCAACCCATAGAGCACAGTGCAAGGGCTGCAAACCCACTGCCTGTCAGCACACAGCATCTCCAAACACCTTCCTGCAGGAGAATTCCACATTTCGACAATCTATGGACAACTGGAACTTTCTAGGAGAAGCTGGGGACAATCATGGAGCACCTTGAGCCATTCCTGAGTGTCCAAGGCCAGGCTGGATGGGGCTTGGAGCAACCTGGCCCAGGGGAAGGTGCTGGGGGTTGGAAAAACATCATCTTTAAGGCTCCTCCCAACCGACCAAACCATTCTGTGATTCCATAATTCAGACACCTCTCTCCAGCACTTGCCCAGCACAATTTACAAATGCTGCTGCCTTCAAGGCCTGTCCCATCATGCATCCAAACGGGGCCCCACAGCTCCAAGCAGTGCAGTTCCTTCCCATCCACATCTTCTACTGGATTAAACCTCAAACTTGGCCTGCATTTTGCATTTGGTTTCTAAATCATGAAAGCACTCTGGAAAAGTAGCACCAGGAAGAAAAAAACAACTTGCTAAAGTGTTCCCCAGCAGCATATCCACAGACTTTAATACAAAAAAGCTGCTGCTAATTTAAAAAACAAATGTTTAAGCAATCAAGCATGTTTATTTAATTTGTCCTTTCTGTGCCAGAGAAGGGCTGGGCTGCTGCAGCCACACGACGTTATCAGGAGCGGTGGTGAGGGCCCTGCCTGGTGGGATGGGGCAGCTGGAGGCTCCAGCACAACCCGGGGGCTCTGCTGGAACAATCCAGCCTCACAGCCCGACATGAAGACACCCACAGGCCAGGGATGAGGCTGAGGATCTGACCCAGCTCTGGCAGCCAGCACAAAGCAGGTTACAGCCCTGCTGTGGGCAGGGGCACCTTGCACGGTGCCAGCTCAGAGCTCACCCAGCCTGGCCCTGCACACGCCCTCCATGAAGATGCCAGCAGCTCCCCGCTCCTCCAGAAGCAGTGGATCCCAGTTTGTTTGCCATCACTGCGGGCCAAAGCTCTTCCATTACAAAGGCAGGGGCAGCTCTGCTTGCAAAGAGGGTCCAGATACACAGAGGAACCCAGAGCCCAGATGAACCCAGCTGGAAAGGGCCAGTGGTTGTCGCTGGGCACAGTTCCTGAAGAGCCTTGAAAAGCCTCCAAACCCACCAAAACCTGAGCAGCAGCCGCAGGACAGTGACTGTGGATAATCCAGGTTTCTCATGTATCCCAGAACACCTAAAAGGACCCGATTTTCAGAGTACAAACGAGTCCCCAGAGAGGCTGGAGAGCCCCGTGCTGCTCTTCTCAATGCCAGAAAGGCTCAGAGCTGGAGAGCAGATCAGAGTCTCCTTTCCCACTGACAGGAACAGGGATGTTCTGGGACAGGATGAATGTGCAGGGTTGTGAGGGAACCCACCACAGGCACCAACTCAATTTTGCCCATCATCATCACTGGCTTTAACAAATCCCTCCTGGGGCTGGCAGGTACTTTGTTAATTTTTCCCCCATGCAGCAGCAAGGATGACTGAGGAAATCCAGTGGCCTGTTGAATTGTTTGCCTCCAAAATAACTCGTTTATTTTAAAGCAGCAGAATGCACCAAATCCTCACACTGAGGTGACAGAGCTGGGAGGAGATGCCACACACACCACAGCACCTGGACAGAAGGCTTCCACCTCCTTCTCTGCACTGGGAAAAAGCCAGGCCCAAGTCTTCCAGTTGCCCTTCAGACATGGGAAAACTGAATAAAGGCATTTTTCACTCCATCCTGGCAGCGCTCCTGAGCGATTCAAAGCCTGAGCTTTGGTCTGCTTGAAGTGCAGGGAGGTTTTGGGTGCCCAGCCTCAAACACAGCCCCTGGCCTGGGATGTCCTGTGCATCCCCCTGAGGCTGGCAGCCAGCTGGGGCCAACGCAGGTGCCCGCATCCCCCTGGGAGCTGGAGCTGCTCTCCTGTGCCAGTGCTGTGCCTGCTCTCATGGCAGGATTCAGGATTCAGGACTTGCTGTGTGCCTTCCCGTGGGATTTCCAAGCAGCAGCCGATGCACACAGCCTCGTGCAACCAAAACCCAGCAGCCTCCTGAAGGAAAGGTCACTGGGGGCTGCACGTGTGAGAGGGAGAGCCCCGTCTCAGGCACAGGAGGGGACATGGCCTGCACAGCTCTGCTCCAGCCCCGCACGAAGGGGCTTCTCAAGCCACACCAGCCCAGCAGACATGGCACGAGGCAGCTTGGCCGTCTCCATCCCGTGAGGCCCCTACTGATGACCTTTATTTGTGATTTTTAAGCGCCATCTCCATTCTTTGTGGTTACTGAGAGTGTTTTCCATATGAGCAGCGCTGGAGAGTCTTTCAGAGCCTGCAGCCATCCCACACTGGAGCCTGCTGAGCAGCCAAGCGAGACCTGCAAAACCCCAGCGCAGGCTGGAAGCTGCCACGGAGAGCACGTGGGCAGAAATGGATCTGAGAACAGGGCACAGCCAGGCTGGGCACGGCAGAAATGGATCTGAGGAGAACAGGGCAGTGCCAGGCTGGGCAGGGCAGAAATGGATCTGAGAACAGGGCAGAAATGGATCTGAGAACAGGGCACAGCCAGGCTGGGCATGGCAGAAATGGATCTGAGAACAGGGCACAGCCAGGCTGGGCACAACAGAAATGGATCTGAGAACAGGGCAGACACACTTCACTCCTCTTCCCACCATCCCATCGGCTGCCAGCTGACAGATGAAGCTTCAGGTTAACAAATGCAATTTGTCAGAGACAAAAAGCCAAAGCATTTCATTTCTAGTGGCTTTTTTGTTTTTTTTCCTCATGGAATTGCTCAGACATTCAAAACTCAAAATGTCACGGTGTCACTTGGTGGCAGCTGAGGGCACAGAGCTGGAAAGGTCGGGAGAAGCTCTCCAAGAGTCCCCCCTGCTCAGTTTGAAGGGAGCAGGGCAGACAGGGCCACTGTGACTGCTGGGGACAGGGCCACACACAGCCCAGTGCCCCAGCCCAGCTCAGCAGAGCAAGGGGCACGCTGATGCCCAGTGCCAGGCTGTGAGCACCACTCCTGAGGGCAAACAATCCTCTTTGGCCTTCCCAAACTCCCTCCATCACAGCGGGCACCACCCATTTCCCTGAGCCTGAACTGATGGAGCCAAAGGCTTCCCCCACAAGCATCAGGGCATCTCCCCCAGGGCAGGGCACAGGGGCAGCCTGGGAGCAAGGCAGAGCCCCCAGACCCCCAGCAGGTGCCAGCGACCCAGAGCAGCACTGACCCCTGCCCTCCCGAGCTGCAGCAGGGGTGCCCAGAAGGTTCCTGCTGTATTAGCCCAGCAGCAGTGCCCAGGGCACCTGCCCAGCCCCGAGGGACACAAAAGCTGTGCCAGCACAGCCAGGGCTGCCCACAGGCCATGGGCACAGCCAGGGCTGCCCACAGGCCATGGGCACAGCCAGGGCTGCTCACAGGGGCCATGGGCACAGCCAGGGCTGCTCACAGGGGCCATGGGCACAGCCAGGGCTGCTCACAGGGGCCATGGGCACAGCCAGGGTTGATCACAGGCCATGGGCACAGCCTGGGCTGCCCACAGAGCACACGGGCACAGCCTGGGTTGGTCACAGAGCACAGCCAGGGCTGCCCACAGGCCATGGGCACAGCCAGGGCTGTGTTCCCCACCAGGACATGGGGCAGGGAGTCAGTGCTGGGGCTCCTGGCACCCCTCCAGCCCACAGGAACCTGAGACCTCCCTGGCAGGTGAAGCTGCTGCAGGGAACACAGAGTTACAGCTGGAGGTGAGGCAGAACAGGACACCCCAGGGCCTGGGGCCCAGCTATGCCACCTATGAGAGGGCCTGGAAATGCAGACAGGCAGTGCCCGTGGTGCCAGCTGTCCCTGGAGCCACCAGGCCCACAGACAGTGCTCAGGCTGCTCCTTCCCTGCTCCTCCTGCAGCCCAGGGCTCCATCCCTGCTCCTCCTGCAGCCCAGGGCTCCTTCCCTGCTCCTCCTGCAGCCCAGGGCTCCTTCCCTGCTCCTCCTGCAGCCCAGGGCTCCTTCCCTGCTCCTCCTGCAGCCCAGGGCTCCATCCCTGCTCCTCCTGCAGCCCAGGGCTCCTTCCCTGCTCCTCCTGGAGCCCAGGGCTCCATCCCTGCTCCTCCTGCAGCCCAGGGCTCCTTGCTGCTCCTCCTGGAGGGGGTGGCTGTGGAGCAGCTGGCACGGAGCTGAGCAGGGCCACGTGTCCCCTGCAGCACGGGCTGTTCTGTCCCTGTCCCTGCCAGCGCGTCCCACGCGCGGCTGCTGCTCCATCCTCCCCATCCCACCTGCCCAAGCTCCCCCAGGAGCCCCCCAGGCCTTCCCCAGCCCGTGGGCTCTCCTGTCACATCCCAGCACGGACAGAAGGCACCTCTGCCCTGCACTCCCCTGACCCACATCCTGTGGCTACGAGAGATGCACCTACGCCAGATGGAAGGGGATGGACAGACAGCACCCCAAGTGATGCCAGCACTTATGGCACTGCCTTGGCAGAGGGCACTGAGCAGCACACCCTTCTTGTGACTTCAAAAAGCCCAAGCCCAAAAATTATTTACATAGGCAAGATTTCATGATGTGGGGCTTTTTCACTCCTAAAGGACTACTCAGAAAAAAAATGGGTTTAAAATAAAGTGACTTCCAAAGAAAATCCAAGTTGAAAGCCTTGCTTTGATTTTATTTTAAGATTAAAGCTCTCTGCAGAGTGTTCTAGGGCCCTGATGTGAGGACCACAAGCTCCTCTGATACTTCCTAGAAAAACTTGCAATTGAGCCACCCGTAAATGCTCCTCAAGAGAAGGTTCAGAGGGCCTGGAGGAGAACAAGGCTCTCAGGGGACACGCTGCCCAGGGCACTGCCAGGCTGCCCTGCCTCGAGAGCATCTGTCTGTCCACAGGAGGCAGAGTGGGGCATGGATAAGGGACACAGCTCGTTCAGAGACACTGGAAAACGCCAAGGGTAAGTCAAGAACAAAGCACTGGGATGGGAGATCGGCTTACACGACAACACAGCCTAATTACAGCCTGGCTCTGCTGGGCTGCAAGACAGAAATCCAAGCCTTGGTGCTCCATGAGCTGACCTGGCTGGGGACAGTGGCTCTGGGGCACAGACCCCTCAGGGACAGCGCTCTGTCCCCCTGCAGAGAGCCTGGCAGGAAGGCAGGAGCTTCTCCCCAAGCCTCCCTCCCCTGCCCTTGGTACGTGCCCAGCTCAGGCTGCTCTGGCAGCGGGAGCTCACCCTGCCTGGGGACACCCCAGACAGCCCAGACCGAGCCTGCCTGTCCCCCCACCTCAGCAGTCCTGCCCCAGCCCCCCCAGACGCAGAGCAGAGTCACAGCCACGTCACCACCCAGGACAAGAGGGGCCAGCCCAGCCACCAAGCGCAGGGTGAGGCAGGACACTGGGGACGACGCCCCGGCTGGGTCACACAGGGACCAGGAAGACCCTGCCAGCTGAAAATGCACCTCCCACACGAAAACTGCAAGTCTTCTCCTCACCCCTTCCTCATTCCTCCTCAGCCAGCCCAAAGTCCAGCTCCTTGCCACACCAGAAGCCCAAGGCACCCGTGGGGTGCCCACCTGAGCTCCGCACCCTCGGCACCTCCCCGAGGCAGCCGGGACGAGAAGCCTTAGCTCTGAGGGCCATCAAGGATTTCATTCACCTTTCTCTCTTACTTCTAAGAAACACTTCAGTTCCTCCCACCTTCCTTCCTTCCCTCTTTTCAAAGCAACCTCACAGCTATTTTTAGAGCAGCACATCTCAGCGCTGCCGGATGGGTGCCACCCCCGTGTCACCTCCGCCGGCAGGAGAAGCAAAGGGAAGCTCCTGCTCTCCACACCTCTGGGGCAGCTGCTTTCCAGAGGGAGGACTGGAAGAAGCATGGAAGCTGTCATCCCACTGCTTGGGAGCAGAGGCTGAAAGCACAGCAGGTCTGTGTTCCTTCCCAACACCCAGCCAGCCTCACCTGAACCCCCTCACATCAGCACAGCCATGGGGGCACGCAGCCCGTGGGTCACAAACACCACTGGTGCTCCCACCTCACGGCAGCAGACAGGGCAGCCTGCTGAAACCGAGGTGCTGAGACACGAAGGTGATGGCTGGAGCTTTGTCCTCATCCTCCTGGAGGAAGCTGGACACGTGGTGAGGGTGGCTGGGGCTCTGCCCTGCACCCAGCTCTGTCGGCTCAGCCTCAGCCCTTGGGAGTGCCAGGTTGTGCTTTGGGCTCCTGGAAAAAATCAATCTTCCCATCAGCGTGGTGCAACAAGTCCCTCCAGGATGGAGTTAGCAAGGATCTTGCTTGGCTGCTCTCCTGGGGGCTCTGAGCACATCCCAAAGCAGAGCCAGGGCTTGCCCGGTGGAGCAGCTGTCAATTCCAGATGGATGGTGCTGGGGGACTCCAAATCCAGGGATTTTCCTCTTCCAGACAAGTTTTGCAAGAAGACAGAAAAAGGCTGCAAGTCTCAGGACCTGGATGCCAGAAAGGAACAGAGGTGGCAGGAAATCCCAAACCAGCAGAAAATTCAGCTTGTTCTGGGTCAAATGCAGAGGAGGAAGTGGAGGCACGAGCAGAGGCAGAGGAAAGCCCTTTCCAGGAGAGCAGCCCAAGAGGTCAGGTCTGTATGAGGCTTCTGGGGATCCACAACACTTCAATTCCAAAGGACAAAACCCTGGAGATGGTCAGGAGCTGGTTGCCCAGAGGATGATCAGCCAACAACTCTCCCTGCGAAGCGGAGCACTCCCAGTGGCACGTGGGACCAGCAGCTGCCACCTCCCACTGCTGCACTGGTGAAAAAATCCATCCAGGCACAGCAGATGTCCCCTCACCTTTGCTCTGGAGTGGGTGGCCGAGCTGGGACACGCTGACCCACCTGGCAGGGTGGGCAGGGAGGTGATGCCGAGCTCCCCCGGTCAGAGCTCGGAGAAGCTTTGGGCTAAAAGCAGCTGGGAGAGCAAGGAGACGAGCAGCGATGTGATGGATGCTCCCTGGGCAGCACTGCAGGGACAGAGGCTGTGCTGGAGCCCCAGAGCAGCCTGTCCCCCTGGGACCACACTGAGCTGCCGAGGTGGAACCATTCCTGGGGCTGGGCTTGGTCCTGTCAGCTCCTGAGCTCGCTCTGGACTAGCAGGGAAGAGGTAAAACCACGTGCCTTGCCACACACCCCAGCTCCCTGGGAGAGCTGCACCCCCTCCTGCTCAAATCCAGCTGGGAGAGGGGCAGGGATTTACCACAGGGAGAAAAGGCTGCCCAGCATGGGGGGATTCATGGGGTGGTGCCTGAACCTTCAGCCAGAGACAGAGGCTGCATTCAGAAATCCCTCTTGGGTACTAACAGGGACACCAGGTTATATCCAGCTGCCACCATTTTAGAGCCCTGAACCCAACAGCCATGTGCAAATACACCTGGGAAAAGCAGATTTGCTTCTTGCTTTATTTATCAGCCAGGGCTGGGAGAGCAGGGACACATCCCTGAGACACTTCCCTGGCTCCAGGAACGTGTTCATTATTGCCAGGCTGTGTCTGGCAGGGTGCGGATGGCTCTCAGATTACAGATGTTTATCAGTGAACTATAATAAAGGTGGGACAGTGACACCAAGATGAATATTATATTTCAGGGAAATTTAAATGAAATGATCCATCATGCCCAGCAGATCAGCACCACCTCCTGCCAAGCCCTGCACTGAGCAGAGCAGCTCTGGGGCTGAGGCTCTGCCTTGGAGCCCCCCAGTCACCTTGGCTCAGTGCTCCAGAGGGAAAGCAGCGGTGACAGATAAAGAGAGGCACTCTGGATTTCCAAGGACACTCGGATAAACAGCAGCGTGCAACTGGCTTGGTGGCAAGGGAGCTGCATCCTTCTCCAGCACGGCAGTGGGACATCCCCAGCACGTGGGGACAGCCCCTGCTGCACGGAGCCAGCGAGCCCAGGGCCCCAGAACCACCGAGCACCCCCAGAACCACTGAGCACCCAGAACCACTGAGCACCCCCAGAACCACCGAGCACCCCCAGAACCACTGAGCACCCAGAACCACTGAGCACCCCCAGAACCACCGAGCACCCCCGGAACCACCGAGCACCCCCGGAACCGCCGAGCCCCCCGAACCACCGAGTACACCCAGAACCACCGAGCACCCCCAGAACCACCGTGCACCCCCGGAACCACCGAGCAGCCCCAGAACCACCGAGCACCCAGAATCACTGAGCACCCAGAACCACTGAGCACCCAGAATCACTGAGCACCCCCAGAACCACTGAGCACCCCCAGAACCACCGAGCAGCCCCAGAACCACCGAGCAGCCCTCGGAAATGGAACGTGGCTTGGGCAGGATGTGGAGGGGAAGGGTTTCACAGAGTGGCTTTTCCCTTCAGTGGAATATTGCCACGGGCTCGGTGGAAGCAGGAGGTTGGTCCCTCCAGGGAGGAAGCTATCAGAAACCACTCTCCCTCCCAGCGTGGCTTGCCCACAATTTGCTACCTGTTGCATTTTACAATCAAGCAAAACACTGGAGGAACGTAAGAGGACACTGAAAAAGCAGAGCATGCGGGGCAGGGACAGGAATGCTCCGAGCTGCTGCAATCCAGCCACGGAGGCATTACACATTCATCTGAATTTTAAATACAGAGCATGATGACTGGCATCCTCACAACTGCCACCGCAGCCTCACACTACAGCTTTTATGGTAATTCACAGGGAGTTACCCACAAGGCACCGCAGAGATTTTCTTGGCAGCCATCCTAAACTAATTTTTATAGGTTAGTGTACGGTTATACATAAATGTTTAAGAAAAATAAAATGGCGACTTGGAGGGAAGGACATGGCTGGGAGGTTCTGTGCCGTGGCACGTGATGGGCCAGTGCGAAATGCCACAGGCCTGAGGTCCAGTGCTGGCCACCCGTGGCAGGGCCAGGGGACAGAAACACTGCACTGGCAGCACAAGGCCAGCCCTCTGCATCACCCCTGCCCCAGTGGGTGCCCAGAGCACCCCTGCCCTTTGCAGCATGCTCAGGTGGAGCAGGTCCCACCTGGCCAGCAGACAGCACCCTGCCTGCTCCCAGGGACCCGTGGGTACCTGCCTGTGGTGCTCAGCTCCTGTCCTGGGGGCACCGGCCTGGAGGGGATGGCAACAATCCCAGCAACGACAAGTTGTTGGTAGAAATCACAGCACCCTTCACAGAACTGTGGGATGGTTTGGGTTAGAAGAGGCCCTAAGGAGCATCTCCTTCCAGCCCGTGCTCCCAGCAGGACACACTGCCCAGCACCTTTGCTTCCCACATGGCCTGACTGTGCTGGACACGGCAACTTCACGTGCTGAGGGGAAAGTGTGAGCATCTCCTTCCAGCCCCGCTCTGCAGCCGAGCAGGGAGAGAGCTGGAGCTGCTGCCAGCACCTCGGGAAACAAAGAGACTCAGAGGAGGGAAACCTGGAGCAGTGCAAGCCCGGAGCAGCACCCACCTGTGATTCACAGGCACCAGAACAAACACTCGATGATGTCAGAGCTGACGATTAGCTTAAAAAGACACAAAAATCCTGAGCTGCCGCGGGTTGTGCTGCACGCTGACGCGCGTGGCAGCAGAAGCAGAAGGTCTGTCCATCCCTGCTGATCACAACGGCAAAATGGAGGGAAGCACCATCAAGACTTGCAGGGAAAAAAAGCTTTCAGACTTAAATCAGCCGTGGAATTACTCACAATGCTGATTTGGATACAGGGACGCCACGAAGAAAACAATCAAACAGCAGATCAGAGGGAAAGGTGGGGAGATTGAACTGCAGCACCACAAGGAGACAAAGCACCGGACCCCCGAGCAGGCAGCGATTTCCCTGGATGGGATCACTGCAGCCTGAGAAGCCACAGGCACCACGTCCTCCCTCTCACGCTCACCGTGTGCCAGCCCAGCTGGCAGCCTCCATGGCAGGGACAGGGACACTCTGCCCCAGCTCTGTGCCCCCTGCACACGAGGTCAGCCCTGTGATCCCACAGCACCTCGTGTGCCACTGCCACGGAGAGAAGGGAAAGCAGGAAAACCCCCACCACCACATCCCTGCAGACCGTGCCCAAGAACCCCAAAACTGATCAGAGAGGCAGGACCCCGGGCATGGAGCTGCCCAGGGATTCACCTGTGAACCCTTCACTCCTCAAACCCCAACAAGCTGCAAAATCCTCCTGCAGAGAGAGACCCTTCTTGCAAAACCCCTGCAGGACCTGCCACACGCTGCAAATCGTGTCCCCAGGCTGGGTGGGGACATCCCAGTTCCTCAGAGGTCACAGTCAAACTGCAGCCCCCTGGTGTGGTGTAAACCAGCACTGACAGAGCACTCACCTACGAAATGGGGCTGAAAACAGGGGATTCAGCTGCTGCTGTGCAAAAACAACCCTGACACGGCAGCAGGAGTGGAGAACTCCAGAAGCTGGGCACAAACAGCCACAGGCTTCCCAACCTGAGCCATCCCACAGCCCCGATTTAATCAGATTTATGCAAATGTTAAACCAATTTAGGTGTACACATTGTACGAGTTGCTTGGCCCAGTTTAATTTGATAGGTTTTTAAACCTGTTTAGACAAACTAGTATCTGCTGTCTAATCTAGAGCAGCTCTTGTTTTGTGCAAATGTTGCCAGGGAACTGGAGCATGGAGGTTCTGATGGATCCTGGCTGTACAGCACCAGCCCAGTGACAGCAGTGCATGGAAAGGAGGAATGCTAAAATCCCATCTCCCTCGGGGCTGGCCCGCACAGCAGGGCTCCCAAACCCCTCCTGCTGCACCAGGAGCTGGGCAAAGGCCGCTCCCACAGCTTGCCAGAGCCACGCTGCACGAGCCCAGCTGAGGCTCCAGGACCACAGCAGGATGGCAGGACCAGGATTTGGGGAAGCCTCTCTTCTCTGGAGCAGGGGACAGAACCCCTGAGGGGCCAGCACGTCCCAGGAAGAGGGAGAAATCTCAGTTTTGGGTTGGGTGCTGCTGTCCCCTTCTCCCATCAGCTGGGCTGTGTCACCCTCATGACTCCTTTGGCTCCAGAGGCAGCAGAGCAGCCCTGAACACCTGGATGAACACCTGGGTGAACACCTGGGTATGAACTACCCAAGATGAACACCTGGGGGCTGCCCCTCCAGGTGTGGGCACAGCCCGTGCCACGCTCCCCCAGCCTGCACCTGCCTCCTCCTCTCACCTGGGCATCCCAGGGGATGCACATCCCTCCTCCTCCTCCTCTCACCTGGGCATCCCAGGGGATGCACATCCCTCCTCCTCCTCCTCTCACCTCCTCTCACCTGGGCATCCCAGGAGATGCACATCCCTCCTCCTCCTCCTCTCACCTGGGCATCCCAGGGGATGCACATCCCTCCTCCTCCTCCTCTCACCTGGGCATCCCAGGGGATGCACATCCCTCCTCCTCCTCCTCTCACCTGGGCATCCCAGGGGATGCACATCCCTCCTCCTCCTCTCACCTGGGCATCCCAGGGGATGCACATCCCTCCTCCTCCTCCTCTCACCTGGGCATCCCAGGGATGCACATCCCTCCCTTCCTCGGCAGGGCAGCACCTCTGCCCTCCCTGGGCTGCTCCCACACCTGTGGGGGGCCCTCGGGAGCTGGTGGGAGCCAAGAGGCTTCACAGGTTGTAAAAGATAATAAATGAAGTTCAAAGAAATGCACACCTCCCAACCAGTTCCTTGTGGAGCAATGTCAAGAAGGCAAGGTGGCTCTGAAAATTCCTTTTTTTGGAGGATGCTGGGGCTGCAGGGGGACACGTGTGCAGGACAGGCAGCTCGGCACGGGCTGTCAGATGAGCAAATAATCCAACAGCACAGGCAGCCCTTGCAACAGGAACACCAAGCTGGATCAATTACCAAGGCAAGACAATGATACCCAAGCTAGGAAAAAAAAAGAAAAAGTCCAAAAGAATGATGTTGGATCAGACTCAGGACTCTAGAGGGTTTATGAGTTGAAAGACGGGGGCAAATAAAAGACAATTTCCAGTTTCCTAGGCTGATGTCAAGGAAAAAAAAAATTGGTCAAGTTATAAAGAAAATAATCAGAAGGAGAGGACAAGAGTAAAAAGAAAGGTCTAACAAACAGAGCCTGCAGATTGTTCCAGCTTATTGTGTAATAAACTTTGCAGAAAGGAAGCTGGACCGAGCGTTACTACTTCAGGGCTCACAGGTTTAAATTGACCACAATTTTTAAAAAGCAATACTGACATAGCCAGAAGCTGCCCAGCCCGGCTGGCTCCTTCCATTTGCAAATATAAAAAAAAATAAGTTATATGCACTGGGGGCTCTGCCCAGAGACCCAAAGCCCCCAGCTCCTGACCCCACTCCCACCATCCTCTGCAGGAAGCAAAGAGCTCCACGGATGGGCTGAGCTGGGCCAAGGGAAGGGATTATTTGAAGTACAATCAGGCACATTTTTCATGCTGTTGAAGCAATGATATTTAACAGAAGTCATTTACAGATTTCCCTTTTTTTGAGGAGAGAGTTATGAATAATATGCATGTTCTTCTCAACTCATATAAGAAGAATTTAAAGCTCAAAGTTCAGCAGCTGCGGATTAAACTACTTAGCAGTATCTTTTTAATGCAACTGAGTAACCTCTCTCCTTACCACACGCTCGCACTGCCCACACTGGCTCGGGTTAGATCTGCCTTCTCTTTATCTCCGTTCCTCCACCGGCAGTTTTATCTCCGCAGTGCAAAGGAAGAGCCGTTCCAGCTGGGAGCAGCGGCTCCATCCCTACGGCAGCTCGGCTCCCACGCGGCCACGTGGGGAGCGCCCACGGCTCCCCAGCCCTTTACTACCTGGAGTAACTCTGCTCCGGGGAGAGCAGCTGGACGCGCTGCCCCCCGCCAGCCTGGGGACCCGCCCCGGGGGGATCCCCGACCTCCCAGCGGCCTCAGTCGGGGTGGCCCGGCTCAAAGGCAGCCCTGGGGTGCCTCAGGACAGCCCCAGCCCTCTGTGGCTCCGAGGAGCCACAGGCACCATCCCCAGCAGCCTCAGTTTCCCTGGAGCGTGGCCACGTCATCTCCTCGCACATCCCACCTGGCTGGACCTCAGCTGCTCTCCAGCCTCATTCCCACCTCTGCTCCCAAGGCAGGATGAAGGGTCTAACAGGAATCCACGCTCCTGGAGAGACAGCAAAGACATGTTTTTGCTCTGCTGCTCAGGGAAGATGTCACACTCCTCAGCATCCCGGAGAAGGCAGAGCAAACCCGCTCCCCTCGAGGCGAAAGGGGCGCCCCAGGAAGAGGCTTTGTTTGCCAAACCTGCATTTATCAACCCAGTGAGCACCAGGGAACAGGGGCAGAGACACGGGGGGCACAGAGGGCCCAACCCTGTCCTGCCAGCGAGGCCAACGCCAAAAGACAACCCCCAAAGGGCCCGAGGACCTGCTGCCCGTCACCTCCATCGCCCCACGGCCGAGTGCATGAGCAGCTCTGCTGCAGGGGACCCCTCTCCCCCACAGCCCTGGTGGCACAGCTTCAGCTGGAAGCTCCTCTCACATTACTCAAAGTATTTATGACTTTTTCCCATTTGAAATATGGGCCTTTACCACGCACAGGAAGGAGGAGGAGAGTGCCAGCAAACCTGTTAATTTATAAGTCAATCTGGCAGGGAACAATTAACAGCTTTCCCACTGCTGGGTGAGCAGAGGGGGGGTTATCTTCCCCCTGGGGGGGGCAGGAGGGTCCTCTCCATCAGCACACGCCCTGCCCTGCTGAACCCGACAGGCTCCGTGCCCAGCGCCCCGGTCCAGCTCCGTTTCCCTCACTGGGAGCTCTCACAGCCCAATCCCCCCCAGCCAGACCCCTCCAGGTGACACGAACAGCTCCCCATGCCAGGCGCAGGCACACGGCCCCCAAAACAACATTTATGGGGGAAAACCATAGAAATCCCTGATAGTATTTTGTCCTGGCCAAGCCAAGCTGTGATCAGCGCCGAGAGCAGCGGGAGCGCCACGGGAACATCCCCTGCACACCCCGGAGGGGCTGGCCCGGGGAGGGGACAGGCGGCACTCCCCTCACCCCGCAGGGTGCTCCCGCTCGCAGGAAGGGCTCAAACCCCCCAGAAAAAGCCAAACTGATTCTTCCTCCCACCTGCAGGGAGTGCTTTTGTGGGAGCAAAGCCCCCCGGGACTGGGAGAGGATGAACACCCCGAGAGCAGAGATGTCCCCTGCCCGCAGGGAGCCCAGATCCCACCCTGCAGATGCCACCAGCCCTCCCCGGCTGTCACCTCCACACCCGCACTGCTCCCCTCATCCCACACTGGCACCGTCTGCCTGCCCAGCAGGGACTGGAACCGGATCCTCCTGGGGAAGCACAAACATGATTAATCACTACTCTTATTGAGGGGGTGGGGGGCTTCACCCTCATTGTGACAAATTTTGGCTCGGTGACACGGAGCCTGCGGGGCCAGCTCTTGCCGGCTGCGGGATGAGCCCGGGGCTCGAGATTTCAGCTGAAATCCCCGAGGGCAGATGGAAAACACCACCTGCTGCCACCCCAGGGGTGTCCCTCTGTGACTCCAGGGCTGTCCCCAGCGCCGGAGCCGATTCCCCTTTCAGAAGGGGGGGTTTGATGTAGCTCCCCCAGCACAGGGGAGAGACCCCCCTCAACATGGGGACTCGGCTGGTTTCGGGGTGATCCATGTCCCTTCCTCGCTACTGCCACTGAGCCACCCCACAGCGATGACAGCGGGGCAAAGCCCACCTGCCGAGGGGCTCGGGAGGACAAGGCAGCGCGGTGCCTGGGTGGGAGCAGGCAGCATCCCGGGGCGACACAGCCAGGATGTCACCAGGGTACGGCACCGCACCGAGGAGCGCTCCGATGGCTCCTCCGACACCCGCACCCCGGCGATGCCGCTCCGGGAGCGGCACCGGCTCCGCCGGCGGAGCATCCCAACGCGCCGGAGCCGGGGAAGCCCCGGACCATCGTGCCGAGCAGCAGCCGGCACAGGCGGCCCCACGGCGCTCTCCGCGCTGAGCACGGGGGTGATGCCCGAGCCCGCACACCCCGCGCGGGGCCGCACCCCGCACCCCGAAACCCGCGGGGACCGCGCTCGGGAGGCGCCGGAGGAACGGGGCGGGGGCGCGGCGGCAGCGGGGAAAGAGCACGGCGGGGAGCCGGGGGTCCTAAAGCGGGGGCGAGGCACCGGCAGCGGGGCGTGGGATGGAGCCGGGCGCGGACACATCGCGGCGCGGCGGGGCACGGAGCGGGGCGCGGGGCGGGCTCTGCCCAGGACCCCCCGTTCAGGCTGAGCCGCCCAGGCTCCAGCGCACCCCGGAGCCCCCGCCCGGTGCCGGGGCCGCCGCCCCGGCGCTCCCCCCGCGGGGCGCGGGGACACTGCGGCGAGCCGCGCTCCCGCCCGCCGGCCGCTCGCGCCGGTGATGTCATTCCCCGGGCCGCCGCGTGACGTCACCGCGGGGCGGGGCGCCCCGGACACGCCCTGCAAGGCCGAGGGGGGGCCGCGGGGGCCGTGACGTCACCGCGGGGCGATGGGGCGTGGCCGCGCCTTAAAGGCCCCGCGCACGTGGGAGCGGAGGCGCGAGGCCCGCGCGGTTTTTGGGGGGTCCTGCCCCCACACGTTTAACGGGGTCACCGCGGTTGGTGCAGCCGCTGTGAGCCCTGTCTTTAACACACCCCAGTGCTGAGTGCATTCCTCATGGGTGCCCCATCTCCCTTTTTTAACATTTGAAACACATGTTTTATAATAATATATGTAATATATTAGTCTGTATAATATACAAAATATATCTTAATTTATATGTAATATATATTTATAATAATATGTGTAATATGTTATTCTATATAAAATAATATGTGTAATATATTATTCTATGTAATATATAAAATATGTATTCGTTTATAATAATATATATACTGTGTAATATATATTTATTTATAATAATATATAAAATATATATTCATTTATAATAATTACATATATACAATATAGTTACAATATATGTTTATACCTGTTTACTATATATTCAATATCATATATATTTAATATGTAATTCCGCATGTTTCCCGTGTTTCCCCTACAGGCAGCCAGGGCTGCAGGAATGCTTTTGCCTGGTTTTCCAGTGCCGGGCTCAGGTCGTGCCCGCCGTGCCCCGTCGGGGCAGGCAGAGCTCTCCGTCCCCTGCTGCCCCAAAGCCCCCCGGTGCCCCCCAGGCTGGCCCGTTCCACCGGGTTCTGCCTGCTCTGGGAGACCCCCAGGGCTGCTGCAGGGCCCGGGGTGCCAGCATCCCCCGGGGTGTCAGCATCCTTGGGGTGCCAGCATCCCCCGGGGTGCCAGCATCCCCGGGGTGCCAGCATCCTTGGGGTGCCAGCATCCCCCGGGGGCTTTGCTCCTTCTCCTGCACGAGGAGCCCAAAGCCAAGGAGCTGCTGCTGCTGCGGCCTCGGGAGGGGACCAGGGGCACCAAGGCTGCTCTGCTTGCCCAGATCCACCAGGGAAATGCCACCAGCACCCCCCGTGAGCTGGGGGTGTGAGGCAGCACCAAGAACCTTCACCCGGGCCTTCTGAAATCATTTTCCCTGTGAGAAGAGGCCTTTCCCAAGGACTGGAGCCCTAGGGATGCACAGCAGTCCCTGGAATCCCACAGGGATCCAGAGGAGCCCCCAGGGACCCAGAGAATCCCACAGAGATCCGCAGGACCCCCAGGGATCCAGAGGAGCCCCCAGGGACCCCCAGCGACCCCCAGGAACCCACAGGACCCCCAGGAACCCAAAGGGAACCCAGAGGGACCCCCAGGAACCCAAAGGGACCCATAGGACCCCTGGAGACCCATAGGGCCCCCAGGGACCCCCAGGAGCAGCTCCAAGGTGCCCCACACTGCTGTGGGGTCCAGCCCCAGCCTCTCCCCTCCTGGGAGGGTCCCAGGCCCTGCCCCAGACCCCCTTTTCCCATCTTTTCCCGCAGAGCAGGGACCAATCCCCGGTTCTCTGCCACTCCCCCCCAGGCCGGGTGCTGTATCACCAGGGCCCCCCGTCCTATCTGCTGCATCTGTGTTCTTAATGGATGTATAATATTTTACAGTAATTTCCTCATTTGTCATGCAATCAAATCCTTTGATCAGACACGGGAGAAATGTAAATATCAATTATTAACCAGCCCATTCTGGTCTTGCTTGACTGGATATTTATTTTTTTATTATTTTTTGGAGGAAGGAATTGATTCATTTGCAATTCAACTCTCCAGCTCATTCTTAATTTGGATGCTTGCATTTCTGGATGGGCTGTATTTTTGAAGGGGGAGATATTTGATCACTAGAGCGATCGATGTTCCCATGTATATTTTATAGTGGAGAGATAGTTGTGTAGAAAAGTGTAAAATAAGTGGGGGGGTTTTAAATCCTGTGTGTAGAGAGCTGCTACACCGTGGTTCAAAATCTCAGTAGCCAAATTTGCTGCTCTACAGTCATTTATAGCCCTTCAGAGCGTTGGCATGAAATGGAGAGGTGGCCAGGAAATTTCTGGCAGAATATTTTTCCATCTGCAAATAGTTCTATTTTTTTATTATTTTCTCGTGAGAGTGAGGCAATTTGTATAAACACGTTGCTTTAGGCAAAAAAGGCTTTGGAAACGAAAATAATAACAAAAAAAGTAAAATAAAATTAGAAGAAAGATGAAACTCAGTCGCTTTCTTTTGGTTTCCCATTTGGAGATGGTTTTCCAGTCAAAGCTTTGGAAGTTTCTGGTGTCTGTATAGCCTGAAAAGTCAAGCTGGGGCTGTGACACGCATTTGTCCTGGCATTTCAGCATCCACGCTCTCCTGACATTTCACTGGTGCCAGTTTTGCAGGAGGTAATCCCCGTCCTTCCCCCCAAAAATCCCAATTTTGGCTTAAAGCTCAGGAAACTGGGAGCGCTCTCCTCTCAGCCAGGCTGTTTATTTGCTTTCTGGAGTTTTATTGAAGCTCTGAGAGTTGCATTTTGCAAGCTGTCTTCCTCCTGAAAGCGAGCAAGCTGCGCCTCTTCCTTAATCATCTGCTTTTGTTTGCTCGAAGGAAAATACCAACTATCTCATGACTTGCCATAGAGCCGTGAATGACTGCAGGGATGCGCAATTCCTGCCCGGCCTCATGACTAATGGCTGAGCTCTCAGGTGCACGTGGAGCCCGCGGAGATGTCCCCAAGCCCTGCCTGCTCTGGGCTTTTTTATCCATCTGCTGAAGAGGATGACAACATCTCCTCACGAGCCCAGCCGCGGCCGGTGCAGGGAAGCTCCCGCAGCGCTCCTGCAGTGTGGAATGGTCATGGAATCACGGAATGGTTGGGGCTGGAGGAACCTTGAACATCCTCTTGGTTAAGACACCTCCCGCTGTCCCTGGGTGCTCCAAGCCCATCCGTGTCTCACCCCAGGTGAGATCCAGGCCCTGCAGACACATTTTGTGAGGCTGGCCCAGTGTAATAAGGCATTTTAACATTGTTATCCTGGAAATCCAACTCACACTTCCCATCACCTAAAGGGATAAATGGTTTGGGCTTGACCTTGACGCCAGGGGTTTGTGCTGGAGCCAACTTTACTCCCAGCTTCTTTTCCAACCCTTTTTTGTTTCCGCTGGGATTTAATCCATGTAAAAGCTGTGTGAAGAGTGAGTCTGAGCTGCAGCCGCTGAGCCCAGGCACGGTCACTGGTGGGCTGTGAGAAAAGCTATTGATCTCCCGATGGTGTTTGAATTCAGTCCTCAAACAACGCTGCCAAACCAGCAGCTGCAGCTGGGCACCATCGACCCCAGCTCGCTGCTGCTGAACGGGCACTGCCCGTCCACAAACCCAGATCCTGCCCCGTGACCCCCAGCCCGGGCTGGGAACTGCTGCCACTGCTTCTGCAGGTGCCAGATGGGTACAGCCCTGTTCAATTTCCATTTCCTTTCAGCTCACAGGAAGGTTTTGGCCGGTCAGAACAAGCCCTGACTTCCAGAGCCTGCCTGATCCACAACCTCTGGGAGAAGGTCTCAGCAGCAGCTGAGAAACCACTTCAAAAAGCGTATCCCTGTCTGAGCCTGGGGTCTTTGTGAGGCAGAAACTCATCTCCTGATGGAACTTGTGGAGAAATTCTCCGTCGCTGTCATCCCACTGGATCCTGGCTCCCACGCAGCAGCAGTACCCAGACATGGAGGCTGAAGGAGCAGCAGGAAGGGTAAAGCCGAGCCCACCACCAGGAGCTCGCTCCAGCTTTGTGCTCTCGCCTTGCTCCCGAGTCCTTCACAGGTTGTGTCGACGGGAAACCAGCGAGGAATGAGCTCCTGCAGAAGCAGGGACACGGAGGAGTTCGCTGCCCAAACGCAACACAGCTGCCTAAGCTGGTACAGAAAATTGAAACCCTTCTCCCGTGCAAAGCAAACAGCGGCAGGGAGTGCCCTGGGAGGCTCAGCACCCTGCTGAATAGAGTCCAGAATGGTTTGGGTTAGAAGAGACCACAAAGCCCCTCTAATTCCACCCCTGCCATGGGCAGGGACACCCCCTGGCTGTCCCAGGTTGTGCCAAGCCCCGTCCAGCCCAGCCCTGCTCCAGCAAACCCGCCCGTCTCAGGCGCTGCCCAAAAACCTTGTGGCCACGAGAAGGAGCTCCCTGGGCTGCAGGAACAAGACTGGGGCACAATCACCCACCTGGGGTCATCTGCCATGGAGGCAGTGCCTCCCAGGGAGGGGGCTCGGGGCTGGGGGGCTGCAGGGAGCAGCTGGGGCTGGAGCAGTGCAGGGACACAGAAGGGACACAGAAGGGACACAGTGCAGGGACAGTGAAGGGACACAGTGCGGGGACAGTGCAGGGACACAGTGCAGGGACAGTGCAGGGACACTGAAGGGACACAGTGCAGGGACAGTGCAGGGACAGTGCAGGGACAGTGCAGGGACAGTGCCATCCCCAGCCTGGTTTCCAGCAGCACTGCTGCTGCCTGGGGACTTCTCTCGGGGTTCCAAGACAGGCACGTGTCAAACACGTCAGGCACGCTTCGGCACCGTCTGCTCCTGCAGAACAATAGTTACTCTTCATGTTAGTTCAGTTACAGATCAAATAATCTGAAAAATTCACAAGTGGCTGCGGATACAAATTAACTTAACAAAACATTTTGAAAATGGCGCAGTCCTGGGGAGAATACAAATGTGGCAGGAACCGGTGGGAGAGCAATCCAAGTGTCTGCACCGGAGTCCTCCCACCAACATTTTCCCCGCGTCAGATAGCACAGAAAGCAGCTAAAGCTGGATGAAATATAATAACAACGCCGTCCAAGATGGAGCGGTGCCATATGGAAGCCCAGGGAAGTTTTCTCCGCTCTTTGCTCCGCTGATGTTTTTCAGCTGTGTCATTGGTACTTTGCTTTATCAAGAACATTATGGGCTGAGTTCTGTCTGTGCAGTGAAAAATGACAGGCTGAGGTTTGCTCTCTATTGCACCAAAGTCAGCGGTGTTGCGGGAAGGTAAAGGACAGAAGCATTTGGCTTGTGGTCACCGTTTCGTAACTGCACAGCAAAAGCTATAAAATCCTGATGAATCTTTTGAGCTTTGGAGCCTAAAACAGCTCTTTGGTTTCCAGCCTGGCTGGGTGCAAACGTGGGTGCTGTGGATGAGGGCAGGAGCATCCTGATGCCCAGCGCTGGCAGGAACTTGTTACACACAGGAATTCTCTCCTGGGGAAATAACCCCCCAGCTGCTTCCAGGGTTCACTTCCAGCAGGGTGTTCCCAGCCCAGCTGCTCACTGGGGCTGCAGTTCACCCTCTGTGCTGTGGTAGCTGCATCCAGATCGCTTTTGGTGTGGGGAGAGGAGGCTGTGGGATAAAAAAGGCTTGGGCTAAATAAGGAAAAGCTGTGTGGGATGCTGCGAGCAGCCTCGCCGCAGATGGAACCCACTCCATATGGAAGGTCCAAACTCACCCACGCTGGGCTTTGGCTTTCCCCACCACGAGGCAGAGCTGATGGGGAGCCACAGCACGGTGGGGGGACCTCCCAGAGGGACTTCCCAGCCACCACTGGACCTGGTGCTTTATCCTCATCTTCCTGCTTCCCCTGGGCTTGTTCCCAAGCCACGCTCACTCTCCCCAGCTCAGCACAGAACGATCCTGCAGGACTGAGCCAAATCTTTCCTAAGTCCCTTTCCCCAGTGCACCCCAAGGTCCCGCTGAGCTCCAGTGCCCCCATTCCTCCTCCCCTGTACTCCGGCCCTGGAATCACAGAACGGTTTGTGCTGGAAGTGACCCAAAGGATCCTCTCCTTCCAACCCCCTGCCATAGGCAGGGACACCTTCCACCAGACCAGGTTGTCCCAAACCCCGTCCAACGTGGTCACCCCCCGCAGCCGCCTCCAAAATCTCTGCCCTCGGGGCAGCTGGGCGGGAGCAGGAGCCACCCCCGCTCCCGCTGCTGCGGGAATTACGCTCACTGCTCGTTATCCTCGCTCCTCCCAGCCGGAGCAGGCAGCGGAGGCTTTTTGTCTGAATGAAACGAGAACAAAACTGGATGGAACGGTGCGGGGAGATTAGTCATTAGTCATTTCACCTTCAGGAGCTGCTGCTAATTGAGGCACTCAGGTGCTGCTGTGGCTGACTCACCCTAGCCCCGCTGCTCGGACCCCCCTGCCGGGTTTGTGGGTGTCACGCAGCTCTCACCACTTGGGGTTTAGTCCTCTTGGGCCCTGGGAACCAAAAGGGGAGGAAGCAGAAGAGAAATGGGTTCCTCAGTTCCAAAGGGCCGTGGCAGAGCATGGCAGCGGGGCAGCCTCAGCCCGGGCTGCGAGCCCGAGGAGCCGTGAGGAGCGGGGATCCCGATCCCTGCGGGCCCTGCTGGAGGCTCGGCCCCAGATCCAGCCCCGAGGCTGCCACCGGCCCGCACCCCGCTTCCCTCCGCCGGGATCCCGGCCGAAGGATGCCCGGGGCTCACCCGGCCCTCATCACCGTGGCAGCCCGGATCCCGGGAGGGGCGAGCCCGCTGCCGCTCTCCAGGCTCGCTGCTCTGCCCGCACCCGGCCCTGCAGGGCCAGCTCAGCGCCGAGGGCACGGTAATGGCACCGGGGGTGGCAGCTGGCTGACACTGCCGTGGGCAGGGGCAAATGATGCTCCACCATCACCTCCTGCGGTGCCTTTGGTCAGCAGAGCTCCCTGACGGAGCTGGTGCCTTGTGTGTCCCCCCGGAGGAAATGTGTGTGTGCACAGGCAGCATCTGGGACCTGCAACATGATCCCATGGCTAAAAAAACCCAGCTCTGATCCTCAGGATTCCTCTCTGCAGGTCTGTGGCCTGCTGGAGTGTGAGAGCCTGGTGGGGAATCGCTGTGCTTGGGGCAGGGAGAGAAGCTTTTGTTTGAAGTGGGTTAAATTATCCTGAATATAAAATAGGAAACAGTCTACCAAGGCTGTGCCGTATGGGGCTCTGTGATCCCTGTGCCAAACAAATGAGGCCTTAATGCTCTGCCAGCCCTCGGGAAGGGAGAGATAACTTCATATATTTATCTTCCTTCCTTCCTTCCTTCCTTCCTTCCTTCCTTCCTTCCTTCCTTCCTTCCTTCCTTCCTTCCTTCCTTCCTCTGGTGAGCAGTGCAGTGAAGCTTTCCCCATCCTGGAGGAAGTTCCTGCATCCCAGAGAGCTGCAGGGTGGGAGACTGGACCAACCTCTTTGCAAACAGCTCTTTTTGAATTGAATTTCTCCCCGACGTGGGTCCTGACGCTTTGCTCGTGCACAGGGGAAGCAGAGTTTAACAGGGAATTTCTGTCTTTTATTTCCCTGCCAGCGCAGGCGGGTGGGCGGGCGAGGCAGTTGGAAGGATGTTTTCCTTTCGTTTTTCAGTCTCATTGGGCCGCTATATTTAGGTCAGTTTCTAATTTTCTGGGCTTAATTAATGAGCTGAAGTTTTCATGCACAGGCACTGCAACAGCTTGGGAAGTTCAGCCTGGTCACTGAGCAGGAAAAAAATTGTCTGTCTTCTGTTCCAGTGCTGGGAAGTGACCTGTAGATAACCCCAGAGGAAACATCTCTGTGGGATCACTGGGACACGCCAGCCCTGACCCTCGGGCACGCTGTGCATGACACAGGCTGGTACATGTGATGTACAAGTACATGTGATGCCACAGTGCCTACGTGGGGCTGTGCTGTGTGTGCTCCCAGGTACACCAGGTGCCAGTCCCAGGGACATTCCTGACCCTGGGATGTTCTCCCTGTGCCCCCAGGTACACCAGGTGCCAGTCCCAGGGACATTCCTGACCCTGGGATGTTCTCCCTGTGCCCCCAGGTACACCAGGTGCCAGTCCCAGGGACATTCCTGACCCTGGGATGTTCTCCCTGCACTCCCAGCACCCACCAGGTGCCAGTCCCCAGGTACCCCTGACCCTGGGGTGACCCCCTGAGCTCCCAGCACCCACCAGGCACCAGTCACACCAATACACCTGGATGCCATCAGAGGCACACAGGATGCTCTCTCTGGCATATCTGAGCCTCCAGAGCCCTGCAGAGGCCTCAGGCTGTTTCTGCCTTTCCCTGGAACAGGCCTTGGATGCCCCGTGGCTGCACACTGGGTACAAGCAGTCCTGCTCCTCCCGGCCTGTGCCCATCGCTCTAATCATGTAAAAAGGTTTCAGAGTGCAGGGTGGCCGTAAATCTTCTGAGTTTTGAGCCCCTTTCCAGCTTCAAGTTGCCACCTGGCTGCTTGCCAAATGGCTTGGCTGATTTTCCTCTGGACGTGCCAGCTGCTCTTGGAGCAGCTCCCAAGGCCCATTGTCCATTTGTCCATTTGTCCATTTGTCCATCCCACCTGCATGGCTTTCAGCATCACCCCTCTGCAAAGGGGGCTCAGGGGGTGCGGGCACAGCCCTGCCCATCCCAGGGTCACCCAGGCAGGCTGGAGGAGAGGAGCCAGAGCAGAGCCAGCCCTGGCATTTCCCCAGCTGAGCCCTCCCTGCAGCACCCGCGGGGTTAAAGCTGCCGAGGCCCTGCTGGACCAGCCCCGCCAGACCCAGCTCATCCAGATGTGTTCTGGCCGAGCTGCCCCACCTCTGCCAGATGTGTCCCTGCCCCCTCTGCCCCCTGGCTGTGTCACAGGGCCCCCTGGCAGAGGGGACACGCAGCTGCTGCCCTTGGCACCCCCACCCCGGGGTGGTGGAAAATGTGCTGGAGAATCGGGCCAGGACAGACGGGAATAAGGACTGGAAGGCTTTTGAGCCCTCCCTGCAGCACCCGCGGGGTTAAAGCTGCCGAGGCCCTGCTGGACCAGCCCTGCCAGACCCAGCTCATCCGTCCAGATGTGTTCTGGCCGAGCTGCCCCACCTCTGCCAGATGTGTTCCTGCCCCCTCTGCCCCCTGGCTGTGTCACAGGGCCCCCTGGCAGAGGGGACACGCAGCTGCTGCCCTTGGCACCCCCACCCCGGGGTGGTGGAAAATGTGCTGGAGAATCGGGCCAGGACAGACGGGAATAAGGACTGGAAGGCTTTGGTGGGATTATTGTGCAGTTCTCTTCTGCCCTGGTGTTGCTTCAAAACAGCCATGGCACTCGAGGCTGGCTTCCCTCCTGCCCTGGTGAGGATGTCACCTTCCCTGGCACTGCCGTGGGCACTGCCAGCAGGGTCACAGGCAGTGTCACACAGGAAGTGTCACACAGGCAGTGTCACAGGCAGTGTCACACAGACAGTGTCACAGGCAGTGTCACTCCCAGCAGTGTCACAGGCACAGGGAGAGCACAGCCCGGGGCTGAGCCCCCCCTCCCTGTGCAGCCTGCCCAGCACAGCTCCCTCACTGGTCCCAGTTTGCTCCCTGGGGAGCAGCAGGGAGAGCTCTCAGCCCGGGGGGGTCAGGGATAGGAATTCTGGACTCCAGGTGCTCCTGAGTGGCAGTGGCACAGATCCCCCCGTGCACACACAACACTCTGCCTCACTTCCCCTGGCACCAGCACCACCTTAAAATAGATCTGCCTTAAAATAACACCCTGCTAACCCCAGGCAGATGTGTAGTTTTTATTTTCCAGCAATCAGGAGGTTGGTTTGTTTGGTGGTTTTTTTTTTTTTTTTTTCCAATGAGAAACTATTTAGCTAGAAATAGACACTGGGAGAGGGGGTTGATGGCACCAGAACTACAGACTGCACCCCAAAGCCAGTGGCTAGGTGGCCCCTGAGCAGCCCCCAAACTGTTCTGAGTTGAAATCACTCAGATTTGTGGGCAAGGAGGACATTTCTGGCAGAGGAGGTGCTATAGCAACCATCTGAAGGTGCTTGGAAAAAGCTGAGAGGGGAAATAAATAAAATAAAAGCACTGGTGGAAAGCAGAATGATGGTACAAGGAGAAGAGGAGCAGGACATCCCCAGCCTGGTGCCAAAGCATCCAGTGGTATTTCTCTTGGGCGCTTTTAAACTAACAATTCCCAAAGAGCAGAATGGTGCAGGAAGGAAGGAACTGGGTCCTCTTCTATCCCAAACTCCCACGTAAATCCCCAGCTCCACGTCCCTCCAGGGCCTCTCTCATCCCCCTTTCCCTCCCAGCAGTGGGAACTGCCACCCCTCATCCCCCCGCACCATCCAGCCTGCATTTTGGGGCTGATCCTCCACCCCACCCAGCTCTTGGCTCTAAAAGGAAATGGAGCTGTGTTCTTGCTGAAAGCCTTGCTCCCCTGGTGCATCCCTTGCTCACGGGTGCTGTGATGTGCTGGGCACCACCCTGGCCTCATGCTGAGCAAGTGGGAAAAAATCCCAAATCTGGCAGCCGGGGAGCTGTGTCAGAGGGCTGGAGCTGCCAGCCGCCCTGGCCAGAGGAAAAAACACCTTTTGATGAGAACTTCCTCCATATTACATTTGATTTTGTTTTTCCCTTCCCCTCCCAGCCGTTCCCTTGCTGCCACGGTTTGGCAGGATTAATTCAAGATAAAGTTACCCTGAGTGACGGCCTTTGCTTTTGTGTTCTCCTTGTCTATTTTCCACCTCGCTAAACCTAGAAAAACTCCAGAGAAATTCTCCAGCTCCCAGCCTTGCCAGGGGGCCCCGGCTGAGCCGACACTCATCTGCCGTCTCGGCGTTCAAGCGCGGAAAGAGCCCAAACACCTTCTGACAAGGGTTATTTTTATTTCTAATGAAAAGCGGAGCCTGCTGTGCACAGGTGGAGTGGGACGGATGACAAGCGCCGAGGTGCACACATCAAAATGATTGAGGGCTCAGATTTCCCAGGGGAGACTCTTGGGGCAGTGGGGGAGACTCCCCCGGCCGCCGGTGTTTTATGGTTTCGCAGCCTGACTGGTGCCAAAATCCCCCCTTTTTTGGGAGGGGCGCAGGGTGAGGGGCTGTGGCTGCGCCATGGCTCAGGACAAGCCTCTGCTTTGCACTTTGCTGATCCCACAAGCGCGGGGTCAGTTCGTGGCACAAATGTGGGGCATAAAGCACAGGCCGGGGGCGTGAGCACGAGCCAGGGCTTGGCGTGTCCAGGCAGGGGCAGAACCTGCCTGTCCCCCAGCAGGGCCCACGCTGGCTTTTCCTCTGTGATGTGAGGCTGTCCTGACCTGCAGTGCTGCGTGCAGCCCTTAGAAAAGGATGAAACGGGTTTGGTTTCAATAATTGACTTTGAGCTCTGTGAGTGTCCAAGGCCAGGTCGTACAGGGCTTGGAGCAGCCTTGTCCAGTAGAAGGGCCTGGACTGGGATGATCTTTTAGAATTCCAGCTTGTCCCTGGTGGGTTTCAGGCAGGGGATGGTGACACACAGAACTGGAGCTGCTGCTGCTGCCCATCCCATGAGTTCAGTCAGGTACTGAGCTCTGTTATTACTTTTTTAACATTTATTTCTGGACTCGCAGCAATTATTTCTCCAGCAGGGTGGAGGTTATTAGGATAACTGCTCCTGTGGTTAGTTTAGATTAGTTTGAGATGGAGGAAGGCAGAGAGAAGCTGCTGCTTGGAAAGAGGTGTGGTTATGCACTGGAAAGGGCAGCTGGGGGAGAAGGCAGGGAAAGTCCTGCTGACCCTCGAGGCTCCGGGGCCACTGGAGGGCACAGTCCCCCTCCTTCCCAGGGAGGTGGGCAGGGAGGCAGCACCCTGACGCTCAGACCTGGGCAGCAAACCCTGCTGGCACGGCTGTGGGGCTCAGCCCCCTGGGAACCTGCACAGGTGGAGCTCTCCGTGCAAGCCCTTGACCCCACCGAGCCCAGCTGCAGCCCTCCTTGCACCCCAGCGAGGCTTTCCCAGCTCTCTGCAGGCTTCCACCTCCAGGCACAGGGGTCACAGTGTGTTTGTTGGCACTCCCCCTCCCAGCTGCACGGTGCAGCCCCAGTAAATGCCCTTTCCATCTTGCTCTGATCATTAGCCGAGAGCATTCCGCTCCAGAGCTCTGCAATAATGAAAGGCACTGAACTTGGGGATCTCAATTAACTATAGCAAATGCTCTAGATCCTAGGAAAATACTTTGCTCAAATTATACTGCAATAATAATCTGTACACCCATTTGCTCCTGGATTCTGTGCCGTGGATCTCAGTCCTGCTCCCTCTCCCACCCCGAGCTCCAGCCCTTCATCTCCTTCCTGCCCAAAGCACAGTCCCATCCCTCATCCCTGGGCTCCTCTGCCATCTCCCAGAACAAAATCGAGCCCTAATGCCGCATGGCACTCCACCTCTCTCCTGATGAATGCATTCCAGCTCTTAATGAACGATACCACCTCGTTATAATTAATAAGCAGACGCGCTGGTCCTTGGGCTGCCAGCTCCCTTAATTGCAAGGCTGTCACTGCAGCATGGAGATCTCCACAGCTCAGAGGTCACACTCTAGGTCTGGGGGCAATCTGGGGAGGGCCAGAAGAATCAGGATCTACTGCCATTAATAAGAGAATGGAACGAGGCAGTGATGGGGCAGGGTCTGGGCACCTGCAGGGTCACCCCCACCCCAGCGTGCCAGGGCTGGGGGCTGCTGTGGGGCAAGGGCAGGACGTGGCTTTGGTCTGCCTGGATCCACGTGAGGATGGGCTGGAGGTGGTGCCTGCGTGGGGTGTGGACAGGGATGGCAAAGCCCTGCCAGAGCTGCCACCCAGCCCTCCAGCGCTGCCTTCCCAACCCCATCCAGCCTGCAGGAGCCTAATAAAACAAGTCCACACGTTACAAAATCAATTTCCTCTCTATTAATTTGGGTCTCTTAAGATTTATCATCATCTTTCATCACCAGATTAAAAGCAATTGGCAAAGTCTCAAATAACCTTTTAATTCTGAATTGGAAGCCAAGATCCAGAACCGTGGAGCTGTGTCCTCTGGAGGGGCACTGGCTGGACAGGACGGGGTCCAGCACCCCAGTTTGGGGCTGGGCACGGGCACATCCAGACCTCTCCTGCCCATGGTGAGTCCCAGCCTGGCTCTTGGTTCGTGGTGGAATTAATTACAGTTCTTCCTCTGCCTTCAATCGAAGGCTGCACTTTGATATTTATGTTCCCAGTTGTGGGTTGTGGCCTTGATTCATTAAGATTTGCATAGTAATTGTTTTCTTCTAACGATCTGGGAGGATGGCACTGTGGGGAGACGAGTCCTGCACACGTGGGCAGAGATCTGTAACTGCATCACCAAACTGCCAATTTCTGCCCCAAAATGTGTTTGGCCTCTCCTGACCATGGCAAAGTGGTTGGGGCCAGCCCAGCCACGTCCCTTCAATAATCCATGGAGATCTCAGTGCTCCCAGCCCTGCAGGGTGAGATCTGATCCGTGCTGCTCCCCCACAGCCTGATCTCAGCAGCTTTCTGCTTTTCTAGCTTTTATTTATTTTCTTCTTCCTTTCTTTTTTTAATAGAAGGGTTAAGCCTGGGCCAGCAGCCTGACAGAGCAACTCCCAGGCTGCAATTTATCCATGGCTGTCACAGAATCCCAGGATGGGTTGGCTTGGAAGGGACATTAAATCCCACCAGTGCCACCCAGCCATGGCAGGGACACCTCCCACTGTCCCAGGTGCTCCCAGCCCTGTCCAGCCTGGCCTGGGCACTGCCAGGGATCCAGAGGCAGCTACAGCTGCTCTGAGCACCTGTGCCAGGGCCTGCCCACCCTGCCAGGAACAATTTCTGGTTCCCAGTGTCCCATCCATCCCTGCCCTGTGTCCCTGGAGCCATTCCCTGTGTCCTGTCCCTCCATCCCTTGGCCAAAGTCCCCCTCAATGGGCCCCCAACACAGGAAGGAGCTGCTGGAGACAGTCCAGGGAGACCATGGGATGTCCCAAGGGCGGGGACACGTGTGCACAGGTGTGGCCATGGGCTCCACATCCCGCTGAGACCGAGCCAGAGCTGCCCCAGAGGAGGGAAGGAGGCTGGGAGGGAATGACTGCACAGCTCTGCACTGGCAGGAAGAGCCCATTGAAATCCAAGCAAAGGTTAATGATATCCTGACAGTGGCAGAGGATTCGCAGCTCCCAGAGTGGGAAACTGCAGCTGAGTGACAGCTGTGAGAGCAGGGACAGGCTTGGGCTGGGGATCCAATGTCCAGGGCCAGCAGCACTGTTGCACTGTTTCAGTTACTAATCTGTGGGATTGACAGATGACCATTTGTAGATTTTTCTGACCAAAGGGAGGGCGTTGTGTTGGTTTGGCAGGGTGGATGGCAATCCTTCTCCAGGTGTGTTCTTCCTCCTGTGGGGCAGGTACAGAGGAAGGGCTGGAACCCAGCTCTGCTTTGCTGCTGGGATCCAGTGGCTGCAGAAGAAAGAGGATGACGATGATGATGATGATGATAATTTTGTTTTCTCATCTTGGTTCCCACCTGTTTGCAGAAGATTTTCCCTCTCCCAGGGCAGCAATGGAGATCTGACCAGTGCTCTCCTGATGGGGCCACATCCCAATGGGAGGTGATGAGCTCCAGGTACCTCTCACCCGTGAGAGCTGCTGGGTGGGTGCTCCCCTTCCTGCCAGAGCAGAAGTTTGCCCTCCTTTTGCTGCTGCTGGAAGTGCCCACAGGCTCCCTGGGAGCACCAGCCCCTGCCAGGGCCATGGCACTGAGGATGGGGTTCAGGCTGGGTGGGCACAGTGCCCTCAGCTCACACCTTCAGGGAGATCAGAGCTCTGGGTTCAGTATTAAAAACAGCCACCCCAGCTTCCCCAGCACCAGCCCCTTGCAGCCCTGTCCTGCTTCTCCCCAGGCTGGCTCCTGCCCTCCTTCCACCCTCATTATCCACTTTGCAGCCTCCTAAGCTGCTCCTCTGCAGCCTCCCGGGGGATGCCAGCCCGAAATGCCTCCTTTGAAGGGCCCACACCAAAGCCTGTGTGGAGCTTTGAACCCACCACGTGTCACTGCCGGGAATAATTCATGTTAAACATTTGTGTGCTGCTGTGGAGGCCAGAGCTCCCCTCTCTGCTGGGCTGTGCCAGGGAGCAGGGAAGGGCTGGGAGCATCTCCAGCGAGTTTGTGGGATGGCTGTGGGTCTGCAGAGCATTTCTATTAAACCAATCACTTGGGCAGATAAAATTCACTGTCAAGGCTGTACCAAGTGTCTCCCTCAAGTTGTTGGGGTTGGGGGGTGGGAATAGAGGAGCAGCAGAAGCAGAGTGAAAAGAATTCAATATTTCTATTTGTTCTTACCCAAATAAATTGAGATGTATTTGTGGAAGTGTCAGAGAAGCCCGCAGGAATGATACTATAAAATAACACAGCTGCTTCATGAGTCTGTGACAGACAGCACAGATTAATGTACCGGCGTTTTTATGGTCTGTTAACAACTGATATGGGTTTTAAATATATTATCTCCCATTGTATTGTCTGTCATTTTAAAAACTGCTCATGTCTATTGTGTTTGCTTTTAAGAGGTGCTTATGGAACAATCAGCCAGTTGCTTTCTGATCTCTCCTCTCCCTGACTTCCTAGATATATCATTATCTCACCCTCCTTCTCTCCTTTTTTCCCTAGATAGTTTTTCCCCAGCACTTTCATGGGCAATTTATTCCAAAACCTATCGAAGCCCCCTCATGTTCCTTAATTTCAGGAGCTTTAAAAAGCTTTTCCACCTTCACACCTGGTTATCAGTGAAATGTGGGTGAGCCCGGGGAGGGCTCAGGCTGGGGTGTGGAAGGGGGAGGTGGGTGCCTGTGCCACCCTGGGCTGGGCACAGGGCACCAGGGCTCTGCTGAGTGAGGGCTGGGCTGGCACAGTGACAGGATGGGCTTCAGTGAGCACTGAGAAAGACATGTGGGGTTCTGAGGCAGGGAGGGAATCCTGCATTGGCTCTCAGTGCTGAGCAAAACTTGGGTTTTCCTTTTGGCTGGAGCTTGGGGAGGGTGGGGCTGTGAGGGCCAGGGCTCCTGGCTGCCCCAGCAAGGAGGATTTCATGCCAGACTCCCCTCAAACCTCTCCCTTCACCCAGGAAATGCTCCCAGGCAGAAGCTCCCCCTGGTTTGCTCCCACCTCTCTTGGCCACTCGCTCCATCCCTGCCACATCTGTCACCTCCTCCCTGTGGCCAGCCACCACCAGCAGCCTCGTCCCCCACTGCTGATGGCCCCCAGCCCCCCGGGCCCTGCGCAGCTTCTCACAGGGCAGACACATCGAGATCAAAGGCTGCGGATGGAAACATCCAGCAGGAAACAGCTGCACCCTCTCCCCGGCACCTGGAGCGCAGCAGCTCCTCCAGCTGAGCACATCAGCAGGGGACAGCCCTGCCCGTGTCCCCAGGGCCACCCTCAGCCCCATGGAGCCACAGCAGGCTGCAGACCCACCCTGACCATCCCCACCCTTCATCTTCAGCCCCAACAATGTCCTTTTGTCCCCTTAGCACCCCTTGCAATAAATGGGGCAGTGTGGGGATGCCGCGCTGCCCCAGAGCGGCTGCAGGGCCCTGCGGGAGCGTGGCTGGGGCAGTGGGGCAGGCCATGGATGTGAGTTTGTGCCCACAACTTCCTCAAAAGGCTGGGATTGCTGTATTTGGAATGATATTAGATTGCAAGGACAAAGATGCCCTTTTGATGCTTTGTAGCGGCGCTGGAGATAATGAAAGGAGAGGAATTTTGATAAGGATGAAAGATAGCTTCCCTCAGCTTCCCACGGCTGATAAAGTGCTGCCCAGATGAAGAGAGTTTAGAATTAAAAGCGCCACAAAAGTAAAACAAAGTAAACACTGCCCAGCGCCTCTCTAACAAGACAAAATTACAGGGCAATAAAGAGAAGCACTCAACACGGCAGGGACAGGGACAGGGACAGGGACAGGGACAGGGACAGGAGGTGGGAGCAGAGGCCCTGGCAGCTCTGCTGAGGGGACGGCAGCCAGGAATGTGCAGAAGGGGGAATTTGGGCTCCTTGGGCTCCCTGCCATGCATGGCAGCACAGGGAGCAGCACAGGGAGCAGCTCTTGGTGCTCTGGTGAGGGGACAGCAGCCAGGAATGTGCTGAAAGGGGGAATTTGGGCTCCTTGGGCTCCCTGCTGTGCTCAGCAGCACAGAGAGCAGCTCTTGGTGCTGTGCTGAGGAGAGGCAGGGCCAGGGGCAGCTCCTCGGGGTGACAGCCAAGGGGAGAGGAAGGTGAGGGCTTTCCGTGGGTTAGTTGGTGTCCAAGTGCTGGCTCTGGCTGGGGAGCAGCACAGGGGAGGAAGAAGGGGCCAGCAGAAAGGGGCAGTCTCCTCCTGGGCAGAGGAGACGCTGGAAAGGGGAGGCCGAGAACCTTCTAGAAGGGGGAGGCCAAGAACCTCCTGGAAAGGGGAGGCCAAGAACCTTCTGGAAAGGGCTGTCCAAGAACCTCCTGAAAAGGGTGGCCAAGAACCTTCTGGAAAGGGCTGTCCAAGAACCTCCTGAAAAGGGTGGCCAAGAACCTTCTGGAAAGGGCTGTCCAAGAACCTCCTGAAAAGGGTGGCCAAGAACCTTCTGGAAAGGGCTGTCCAAGAACCTCCTGAAAAGGGTGGCCAAGAACCTTCTGGAAGATGGTGAGCAGAGACCTCCTCGCTGGAAGCATCCAAGAACCTTCTGGAAAAGGGGTGTCCAAGAACCTTCTGGAAGATGGTGAGCAGAGACCTCCTCGCTGGAAGCAGTGGCCAAGGAGCTCTGGGGACGTGGGGACAGTGTGTCCCTGCTCACAGGCAGGGCCCAGCACAGCCCAGCCCCGGCTGTGCTCCCTGCTCTGCTCGGGGTCTCTCTGCAGTTTTGGGGCTGCAGGTTTGGCTGCAGTTTTTGCAGTTTTGGGGCTGCAGTTTTTGCAGTTTTGGTCGGGCCTGGCTGGGTGTGGCCAGTGCTGGCCTCGCTCGAGGCAGCGCCTGTGCTGCCATGGCAACCAGGGATGCAAAACTGCTGCTTAAATCCCCAAACAAACAAATCCTCCACACCTCCAAAGCCCAGGCATCCTTCTCACCTTGCTCCCCACACGCTGTTTCCTCTCCTGGGAGCTGCTGAGGAGCTGGTCCTGGCTGGTGACACTGCTGTCCTGGTTTGAAATCCTCTGGTGGCATTGGACAGGTCTCCTCGGGAGGGGAGGACATTGGGGGTGCTGCAGAAGGGAAATGCGATAAATATTTCTGAAGGCAACTTAGAAGAAAAGTTCTGAGCAGATTGCAGTTTAATCATTTGATCTCCCAGGTAAATATTAACACTGGAAAGCCATTTGTTTTTTATTCTCCAAATGCCTGAAGCGTTCCCAGCCAGGCAGGATTTAAACCCGCTCTTATCAAGCTCTGGAATCTGCCATGGGTCAGCTCCTGCTGGGATCAGGAGCAAAAGGACGAGGCATGGGCTGGTCCCCAGCCAGCCCTGCATCTCTGGGATCCAGGGCTCAGCCAGCTGGGTCAGGGGACAGAAAACTGACCAAGGTCCAGACTGCCTTGGAGCTGCTCTCTCTGTGTCTCAGGAGCAGGGCCAGGGGAGGTTTTGCAGCACCTCCTCCTTGTTTTGGGTGCCCTGGGACGACCATTGGTGTCCTTGTTGCTCCTGCTGATGCCACGGCATCAATTCTAAATTTTGTGGCAGGGAAAGGACAACTGGGTCTCAGCCCAAGGGATCAGCATGGTGGGGAAACCCTCTCCATGCCCTGTGTGCTTGCACAGCTGGTTGCAAAGCCCTTGGCAAATCCAAAGCAAAGGGATCGGCAAAGTGAGGAATCCTGAAGGGAGGCACTGAAACTGCTCCTGGAGAGAAGTGATGCCTCCTTTGGTACCCATCTCCTCATCCAATCCGACACTCCCATCACTCCCAATGATGGCATCAAACAGAAAATTAAGTTATCAAAACCTTTCTGCACTGATTTCTTCAGACTTGTCTCCTGAAGTCCCCATGTGCTTGAGAACATGTGAAAATACAGAGGGAATAAACAGCAGAAACATCTAAACAAGCCCAAACAGATTGGAAACCTCAAATCTCACAAACCTTATGCAGCTTCACGCTTCAAATCACCTTAAGTATTTGCAGCACGCACCAGGATCTCCTTTCTATCATAATTAAATATGTCTGTCTCGAGCAAAGGGACCAGAGCTCGGGGGAGTTGTCACCTCCTTAATCTCAGCTGCCATTCCTCAGCAGCGCTGTCACCGCACTTTCAAAACAGGGGCTTGCGGTAGGAACTATCTCCCAAGACAGACTTTGAGAAATGTCCCATCTTTGCAGTCTGCCTGGGTGTTTAAAGGCAGGGTGGATCCAGCCTGGGGGAGCAGGAGGTGGAATCAGAGCAGGAGGAGCAGTTTGTAGAGCTGGGGTTGCCCTGGCTGGGTTGGACTGCTGGGCATTTTGCAGAGCATTTTGCACTGGCTGGGTTGGACTCCTGGGCATTTTGCAGAGCATTTTGCACTGGCTGGGTTGGACTGCTGGGCAGTTTGTAGAGCTGGGGTTGCACTGGCTGGGCTGGACTCCTGGGCATCTTTGGGATTTAAGGAGGGTGGAGATGGGGTGGGGATGTGTGAGCACGGGGTGCTGAGCCCCCTCTATCCACGGGCGAGGAGCCAGCCTTGCCCACCCGTGGGGAGCTCCAGGAGGAGCTGGAGCTGGAGCTGGTGCCTGCTGAGGGCTGGCCTGGCAGGAGAAGCTCCCCAAACCCTGGCACTCAGCAGGCTCCATCCCCGGGCAGGATGCCCCAGCCCTGGGCAAGCCCTGTGGTTCAAGCCCCCTCCCCTCCCCGCGGGGGCAGAGGGTCTCGCCAGGGGAAGGCATCACAGCATTTTCACCCATAAAAATGGGGCTGGCTTGGAGCAAAAGTACCGCTGTGATTCCTCCAAATGGGAAATCAATAGGAGTCCAAAATTAATTAACCGTGTCTGCAGTTGGGGCAACCAGTTAAATAAAGCTGAATGAAGCTTTTGAGCCCGCAGCTGGGGCAGGATCCGCCCGTCGGTGCCTGCACCGCGGCTGCCCTTGACCATCCCCCTGCCTGGATCCCCTCCATCCCCGCTCCCACCGGGAGACGCCGGAGCCGGGGATGGACCCAGGGCCCCACCGGGAGCTGCTCAAGGTCAGCCCGGCTGCTGCTTTCCGATGGGGCGGGCTCCGGAGAGTAAACAACAATTAACCTTAAATTAAAACTGGTTGTAATCTTTGATTACCCGCCTGGTTGCGCGATGTGCCAAAGCCCATTTTGTTTCTGGTTTCCTTGGAGATACCACCCGGTCTCCCCCAGGTTTAAAAACAGCTATTAGGAGAGCTTGTTAATCATCATCCCAGGCTGCTAATAGCACTCTGGCCACGGTTAATCACAACGAGCTGCAAGGATGCTGCAAAAGCTTTCAGCGGAATAATTGCCTCCCTGCTCCTTCCCTCCGCTGCATCCCCTTTTCCTCTCATGCAGAATTCTCTCCTCTACCCAGGTCGGGAGATTTGGATGCAGGACACTTGTGGCTTTTTCGCTGTTGGCTTGGCTGCTGGTGACACCCTGAGGGAGTCGGGCAGGGCTGTGCCCTGCTGGGACCCGTCGGAGTTGCAGCAGCTCTCGCACACCGGGAGTGCAGCAGGAGAGGGGATGGGGGCGCGGGGCTGTGTCCCGGGGGGGCAGGAGCCGCAGACCAGCGGTCCCTGGGGCTGTGGCTGCTGTTGATAACAGGCTGCGGCTGCAGCCTCCGCCTTTCCGAACCTCCCAGGAGCTTCTTTTCCCCTCACTCGGATGCGCTCGGAGCAGGCTCCGCTGCGGGACGAGGAGCGCAGGGGGATGGACTGGAGATAACGCCCGGGCCCGGGGCCGGCCTCACCGCCGGGCATCCCCCTCCCCGGGAGCTGCTCCTGCCGCTGCAGGTGGAGGAAGGTTCGTCCTCCCAGGTCTCCAGTTCGTAAATCCGTTCTGCACGTCATTTTTTTCTGAGTTAAGCACTTGCTTGAAGTTTTCCCTGTACAAGCCCAGGAGATCGGGCGGGTGATGGAATAAATGACGTTTCTGTCTGCAGCATCCTCCCGAGGGGAGGCGGAGGGGGAGGGACCCCCGAGCTCCCTGTCCCCCAGTTCACTGTCCCCGTTCCCTGTCCCTCATTCCCTGTCCCCGAGATCCCCTTTCCCCCCATTAACCTATCCCCATTCCCTGTCCCCCAGATCCCTTTCTCCCGTTCCTTGTCCCCATTCCCTTTCCCCCTTTCCTGTCCCCGTTCCCTGTCCCCCAGATCCCTTTCCCTCTTTCTCTGTCCCCGTTCCCTTTCCCCCTTTCCCTGTCCCCATTTCCTGTCCCCCATTCCCTGTCCCCCTTTCCCTGTCCCCTTTCCCTGTCCCCATTCCCTTTCCCCCTTTCCCTGTCCCCGTTCCCTGTCCCCATACCCTATCCCCTTTCCCTGTCCCCCAGATCCCTTTCCCCCTTTCCCTGTCCCCATACCCTGTCCCCATTCCCTGTCCCCGAGATCCCTTTTCCCACATTCCCTGTCCCCCTTTCCCTGTCCCTGTTCCCTGTCCCCATTCCCTTTCCCCCAGATCCCTTTCCCCCTTTCCCTGTCCCCATACCCTATCCCCATTCCCTCTCCCCTTTCCCTGTCCCCATTCCCTTTCCCCCTTTCCCTGTTCCCCTTCCCTTTCCCCCTTTTCCCCCTCCCCCCTTTCCCTTCCCCCCCCCTCTGTCCCCGGCTGCTCCGCCCGGGCCGGTCCCGGTCCCGTTCAGCGCCGCTCGATCCCGACCCGCCCGTGCGGGGTTTTAATTGCGGCCCTGGCTGCTCCTGCTGAAGTGACAGATAGGGGACAATTCTGCCGGTTGACAATAATTGTTCTCCTAATTACAGCGATGACATTTACTGGAAAGCCACCGCAATCCCATTACCTCCTTATGCTAAATTCTGTGACTTTCAAATTGCATTCCCTGGCTCCTCCTCCTGGTATTTATCCCTCTGGACACAGGAGTGTTTACCGGCAGCTTGGGCTGTCGTGGGTGGTGCTGGGGGCCCTGAAGGAGATGCCATTCATTTGGGTTTGAGTGAGGGGTTTTTTTTGAGGGGGATTGATACTTTTTGCCTGTCTTACCCTGCATTTTTTAACCCATCACCTGGATGGGAGGTGCTGGAATATTCAGCTGGCTGGGGAGGTGACAATACCCAGGCACTGGCACCCCAGAATGAATGCATTGCATCAATCCATCACCCCCAGAACAACAGAGGACACCAGGCAGAAGGAGTGTGATAACAGCATTTCTTTTTCTGTATTGCAGGTAGCAAACCTGAACATCCTCATTCTCCCCATCACCAAGAGAAAGGGCCTGTAAATAGTTACTTTTTAGGACCCTTGATATTTTATAAACGGTTCTAATGAGCCGATGTTCTGTTTTGTTTGTCTGTTTATGTGTCGTTAAGTCTGTGAACAAGATACTTTAATGGGTTGCCCTCAAAAATATCTTTTAATAAAGCACTATAGCTCTTCTCTGGAGAGAAGCTGGTTAAGCTGGATAAATGATGATGAAGATGGTGTCTTTCAATGGCTTCTTCTTTCCTCTCCCCTCTTCTCTACTTGCTTCACACTCAACCAGCTCAAGTTAATTATTTAAAAGGGAGGAGACTCCAATTTTCAGGACTGGGAAAGCTGAGGTAGGGTCATGCACAAGAGCTGTGCCCTAAAGCTGGGCTGCCCTCCCAGAGCAGCAGCATGGTCATGTCTGAGGTGGGCTAAAGAAAGGGCAGAAATGCAGAACCACTGCAGAGAAACAGATCCCTTCCCTTTGTGGCTGGAGAAGCCAAAGGGGTTGGCCCACCTCCAAGGCAGAGAGGAGCAGGAGCACCATCTCCTCTTTGAATTATAGTCCTCCCTTTCTGAAATAAAAAATAAAAAGAGAGGAAAAAAAAGCCTTTTTCTGTCTCCAGGATGACTGCTGGGAGGTGATCATTTTTCTTTGCGAAACTGAGGCTCCCTTGCAAAACTTATGGAGAAATAAGGTCATTTGTCAATTCAAGTCATTGTCTTCTATACATAAAAAACATGGCAAGTGCAGCTTTTGTAAAATCTAAATTGAAAGTAAATAGGGAGCGGGCAGTCCTTGGTGATAAAACCTCCCATTCTGTAGATTTCTGGTACAATATTTATTTTATCCTCTTTATAACTACAAGGGCTGTCTCTGTGTGTTATTAAAGTAATGCATTTGCTTAACCTGCACTTAAATTCCCTCCCAACCTTCCCTGATTGTACATCTCACTGCTACATGTTCCCAGCCTGCTGGTCTCAGCTGGACAATTATATTAACTGCTCCTATTTGCAATTACTATGAATCATAAAGCAAGTCTGAATGGATTGTTTTTCTTTATTGAAAATGTTTAAACTTAATGCATCGCAAATGTCACAGCCATGGGGCTGTTCCTGGGTGCTTTGGGAGGTGCCTGGCTGCTGATGGAGCACCAGGGATGGAGTTTGTCATTTCCTCCCCTCTGCCCACCCTTCCCTGCAATGCTGAGTGTTCCAGGCCAGGCTGGAACGACCTGCTCCAGGGGAAGGTGTCCCTGCCCATGGCAGGGGTGGAACACAATGAAATTTGTGTCCTTCCTGCCAGCCCAAACTGTCTTGGGGTTCTGTGAGTACACTGCAGCAAAAAAACCCCAAACCTACAAGCAGTTCCCTGGATATCTCTGAGAGGGGTAAAGGCCCCCTTTCCCAATGCCCCCAGTGCTGGCAGCGAGCTGAACTCAGAGCAGGCTTGAGCCTGAGCTCATCCTTTGGCTCTTCCCTGGGGCTGTCTGCAAGGTGGAGCACTGTGCTGCAGAGATCTTCTCCAGGAGGGTTTGGAAAACAGCAGGGACCAGCACAAGGCTATGGGCTGCAGCCACAGGGAGCACTCCTGCTGCTTCCCACCGTTTCTTCCAGGTGTTCCTCAGCTCTTCCAGCTTCATTTGGGGTTTCCCTTCAATGTCCCCCAAGGTGCTCCACCCCAGCTTGGCAGGACAAAGTTTTGGAGGTCTTTGAGGCATCTTTGGTGTCTCTGGGCTCAGAGGCAGGTGAGGACCAAGGGGATGATGGATTTTGTCCAGCAGGAATTGGATGATATCCCACAAAGCACTCTCATTCCCACAACTCATCTTGCAGCCTTCAGCTCTACTTCACTTCTTTTTTTTTTTTCAGTCCAGCCAGGACAAACTCTCCTTGTGCTTGGCTCTGCAGAGCTTGATGGCCCTGGGTTTCCTGGTAAGGGAAGGGAGGTGACCTAACCCAGGGAAAATTGGGGAAGATGAGAACACTTGTGGTGCTGGCAGGGCAGGGTTGAGCTTGGACAGGGCAGGCTCTGCCTGTGACTGACAGGTGGGCTAAAGGAGAGGACTACATCTTGATTTCTCAATTATTGTGTTTTGATTGTCACTGCAGGGGGGTGAGAGAGCTGGGTACAGATGGGCCTGACCCAAATCCTGCATCCCCAGCTCTGGGGAGGTTTGGGTTCAGCTGGGATCTGTGTCTAACCTGCTCTGTCACTGTTCTTTTGTTTCCTGGAGCCCAGGGCACAAGGCTGATGATCCAGCTGTGGGGAAAAGCTTGGTCCAGTTGGGAATGCTGCTCTGGGGGTGGGCTGGGATGTGTGTGGGACGTGGCCCCTTCGTGCTGTGGCCTCATTTCATGGAGGAGCAGCAGGGAAGCTCTGGGCTGGGCTGGAGATGTGTGCCACCCCAGGGGAGGATTCAGGGTTTGCTTTTCTGCATTTCTGACACCTCGGGACTCGCACCGGGGTGGAGCCGTGCCAGCCCTGAGCACCACGGTGGGCAGAGCTGCTCCTCTGAGCTCACTCCTGCTTGTGCCACAAACTGGGAGTAACTCCAAGGACGTGGGAGAGGTTGGACAGTGCAGAGCTAGTTCAGGATGAAGCAAGGCTGGCTGGAAGCCAAAGCAAATCCAATTTTCCTTCCACCCCTGAGACAGAAATTTGCGGAGCTAAGTTCAGATTCAACTTCGTGTTTTGGTTGAGCTCAAAGTGCTCCCTCATTTTTAGTCTCAACATCATCAAAGTCCCCCTAATTAGATTTGTGTCTCAGACACATTCCTTTGCAGCGTGCTGCTAATGCATCCAAAATGGCAACGTCCCACATCCCATAATACTCGCAAGTTTTAAAGAATTATATGCTTTTTTTCCTTGTTTTTAAAGCACTTTTTAGGTCCAGACAGGGCAAGACAGCAGCAGAGATGGAATCAATAGTACACAGAAATTACCCAGCCTTAATAAACTCCACGCACGGCTCCCATTGCAGCTGTAGATCAGCCCAGACACACAGAGGCTGGGCTGGGAGGTGCTGCCTCAAACTGGCTGCTTATTAAAAGGGTTACAGATGATGCAGCTTTCACCTTTTCCAGGTGCTTTGGTTCCTTCCTATGCTTCTGCTGTGTTCCTGGTGGTTGTGGTTTAGTAGCAATAAATCTTCCTGCAGAAAATCCAGGCAGAAGTGGCTGTGCTCCCAAGCACTGCTGGCTGCAGAGTGCCTGTGGCCAGCCCTGCTCTGGGTATTTGTGGAGGACTGGGAGGGGTCAGCGTTAGTATTCAGCCCAAAATGTGAGCGTCCCTCTCCCCTCAGCAGCTGCAGCATCCTCCCTGGGGCGGCAGACGCAGAGTCAGGTCCCTCTTCCCCTTCCCGGGGGAGACGTGGGAGAGATCAACACACCAAAGCAATTAAAAAATAATAATCACAGACCAGTAGAAAAGGAAAAAGCATAAAAAGTGGGACTAATTTTATGACAAGAAATGAGGCTGTAAAACCAGGAGCAATTAGAGCACAAAGGCAATTAAACCATTTCAAAAGGCTCAGTGAAATTTATTTACTTCTTCCTGCTTTTTTTCTGGGAGGCTTTTGGGGACTGGGGACCTTTTCTTTTCCCCCTGTGCTGACAGGACCTGGCACCAGGAGTTTCCATTCTGCCTGCAGATTTAACTCTGTGTTTCTGCAGTTTAATTCTTTTTTGAGGAAGGGAAGAAGAGGCCGGTGCTTCTCCTGGCAGTGGAGCAGCAGGAGCCATCCCTCGGGGCACAGAGCTGCCTGGGGAGCTTCGGGCCCCCTGCTCCTCCCAGCACCTCTCCAGGCAGAGAGCTGAGGCAGTTCTCTCCTCACAAGGATGGAGTTCCAGGGAATAAATGCCCCATGGTGGGGACAGGCCCTGGCACAGGTGCCCAGAGCAGCTGGGGCTGCCCTGGATCCCTGGCAGTGCCAGGCTGGACAGGGCTGGGAGCACCTGGGACAGTGGGAGGTGTCCCTGCCATGGCAGGGGGGGACACTGGGTTGTTTTAAGTTCCTTCCCAACTCAAATGTCAAGGGAAATACAGGTTGGATATGGGGAAAAATTGTTTTACAGGAAGGGTGATGAAGTTCTGGAATGTTCTGCCCGGGGAGGTGGTGCAGTCACCATCCCTGGGGGTGTTTAACAAAGCCTGGATGTGGCACTGGGGGCCAGGGCTCAGCTGAGCTGCTGGGGCTGGGCTGGACTCCATGGTCTTTAGGGTCTCTTCCAACCCAGGGATTCTGTGATTCTGTGAATTCTGTGATTCTGTGAATTCTGTGATTCTGTGAGGTCTGTGAATTCTGTGAGTTCTGTGAATTCTGTGAATTCTATGAATTCTGTGAGTTCTGTGATTCTGTGAGTTCTGTGATTCTGTGAATTCTGTGAATTCTGTGATTCTGTGAATTCTGTGAAACCGTTCCATGATTTTTCAAGTGCTGGTGTGGGAATAAAGCTTCTGTGCCTGCCCAGATCACGGGTTATATCAGGTTTTGGCACTGTGTGTGTTGGGAGCCAAGGTGCTGGACTAGAGATGGGGATGTGGATTTAAACCCTGGATAAAAAGCTCCAAGGTTTCAGAGGAACATCAGGAGAATCCTCTGATGCAGCCAGGGAAAGGAGACTTCCCTCATGAACAGCACTGGGAACGTGTCCTTGAGCCTCCCAGCTCCTATTTCAGGCATCTCATTACCTAAGCTCCAGCTCCCAAAGTGCATCTCTGGATCTCACCCTAAATCCTGGGAAACTCAATAAGTGCTCACATGTTATGATGATGAGTTGCCCATAACTCTCCAAACACGTCCCTGTATTTATCTCCATATTCCCTCGCGGGATGGAAGCAGCTGCCTGGAGGATTTATTGCTGTTATTGATGCTCTGTGTTCCTGCAGGGGGACAGGACCCTGCTCCCAGCCCTGGGGATTTGTGGTCCCTGGGGGAATGTGAAGTCCTCAGCTCTCTTCCACAGCCTGTGATTGGAAATCTTGTGGAAGATTTGTGGAAAGCCTCCAAATGACAGCCTGGCCCCACATTTCCCTCTTCAGCTGTGTTAAATGGGAACACTTAAATGCATTTTGTGGACGAGTGCATGGAGTGTCCCTGCTCCCAGCGAGGTCACTAAGAGAAACTGGGGAGAACATAATTTCCACGTTTTAGGACCTCAGTGAGATTTGTTTTCTGGAATTGCAACTTTATTCAACTTGAAAATTACCTTGCAAAGCTTGAACACACTCGGCACTTCACTCTCCTTCTCTGCAAAACGGGTCAAACCACAAGGAATGGGACAGCCTGGCTGGGAGCCCCCCCAGGGCTGCTTCATCACCCCTTCCCCCTGGCCAGCAGCCTCTTCATGGCAGAGAGGCAGCACAAGCCCCCTGCTCACTGCAGCTAAACCCTGTCCTCCGCAGCACAGACCTCACGTCCTGACTCTGGCACTTCCAAAAAAAGCCTCCTGCTGCTGGTGAGGGTTGGAATGAGCCCCCCTGGGAGCACTGCTGGTGCTGCAGGGATTCCCTCTGGGGTGGGCACACAAGGGTGGTGCCCCTGCTCCAGCTCCATCAGTGAAGGGTGATGGGATGTTTCATAAAGGGAAAATTCCCCCAAATTTCCAGCTGTGAGCAAAGAGCCTGCCTCGTTGCTCGATGCCCAGCCTCAGTGTGGCTGAACCTCTCCTGATTTCTCCGGGTGATTTCCTGGTTCATAACCAGAAGGAAATTAGGTTTTGAAGAGCCCGTAGCCTGAGATTTATTCCATTTCTGTTCCCTTTGAATCAGGAGCCATCAATAGTCATGGTGTGTCACAGGGTATCTAAATTACAACGCACCATTTCAGCTGCCTAATTGGATGAATGAATTTTAGAGAAAATTAATGAATGGTGAAGAGCTCATTTTTTAGGTTCTTTTCTTTTCTTTTCTTTTTTTCTCCCAGTTTTTTTTTTTTTTTCCCTCCCCATGCAAATTCCTGCCGATGTTTGTCAATTGTCTGCGCTTGAAATTCATGAAGCATCGAGGGGATCCCCACAGCTTCCCCAGCTCCCTCGTGGCTGCCTTGGGAACTGATGGATAAATACAGACAGCCAAAAATGTTGCTGTGCTGGAACAGCTTTACAGATGGTTCTCTGGGCTGGTTTTCCTCTCCTTTTCTGGCCCAGAGAAGGAGAATCTGCCTCCACCCAAGGACGGGAGCAGCGAGCTCTGAGCTCAGTTCGTGGCTTTGGGCTTTGGCTTGGTGTAAAGTAACAACCAAGTATACCAAGGGATATATATATGTGTGATATGTATCTATATATATGCATAAAGTAATATACCGAGTGTAAAAAGTACTGGAATGTAAAGTAAAAATATCTATATAAGTGTGTGTGTGTATATATATATACACATATACTTGAATATATACATATAAGTGCGTGTATAAATCTATTGCATGTGTATATATAGTATAATATAATATAATATAATATAATATAATATAATATAATATAATTTTGATATAATATATAATTTTAATATATTACATATTATATCGATATATTATATATTTTAATATATAATATATATTTATATATATTATATTATATGATATAATATTTTATATTTACACATATAAAAATATAAATATATATTATATAATTTATTTTTTTTAATAGGAAGTTGGAACCAGATGTTCTTTAAGATCCTTCCAGCCCAAACCATTTTACGACTGTCTCTCTATAAAGAGCTGTGGGTTTTTACTCTGCCCACAGAGGGTCCATGTCTTGTTGCTTTAGGGGGCTGCCCTGTCCTGTTCCCCAGGGGAGCAGGGGGCTCTGGGTGATGCTCAGGGCTGCTGCAGAGGGGGTTCGGATCATTTCTGGAGCTTTCTTCAAGGCGTGTTTTCTCCTTTATTCATTTCATCCTCCTGGAGAGAGGCAGAGGACAGGGTGGGAATGGGGAGCAGAGGGCAGGTCCTGCTGGCACGGGGGCAGGAAGCTGACCCATTTCTCCATCATGTTTGTACACAGGCCTGGCGTGCTTCTCTCCTCTCAGATTCACTGACTGAAAGTGAAACAGGACCCAGATAACTGACCTGGTTTAAACCACTTAGCAGGATTTTTAACAAAAAGAAAAAAAAAAGAGAGAAAAAAGAAAGAGAAGTCCCTTTGGATTTGAGAAACTTCAGCTGAAGTTTCACCACTTGGAGCACATTTGAATCTCACCAGGTAACTTCATTTGGTTTCCTTAATGAAGGCAGCGCAGCGGGGTTAATTCTGCTTTCTATGTAAAAAGATTAAGTAGTAGTTGGGTAAAACACTTCATCACTGAAGTGATTTTCAGGATGTACTCACTCCGAAGGCACAGATGTAATACCTGCTTTTAAATTCAATTAGCTCTGACTCAGTTGTGTTGCCTGAATACATTACCACAGCTTGAGACAGTCAGTGTTATTCTTTAAAGCTTAAAAAAAAGGGAAACAGAAGGAAAAAAAAAGACAAGAAAAAAAAAAAAAAGAAAAAAGGAAAATGCCAATTTGGAGATTTCCCTAAATGTGTTATAATTCCACCAATATGTCACGTGCCTTCCCAGCTCCTGGCACTCCCACCCTGGGTTTTCCCTTCCCTGCAGCAATTCCCACCCTGGCACAGAGCCACGGGGGGCTCTGGGGTCCCAGCGGGGCTCTGCATGCTCAGAGCCCTAATTCACAGCTTTTCCCCTCTTTTCTGACCCTCTCATTTCTTACAAGTCGGAGGATTTGGGGCTTTCCCTGTGTGCTGGCCACTGGCCATCCTCACGCCCCAGAGCAGCTCCCTGCCTCCCCCAGTACCTGTTTATTCAATTCTGATGTGGCATCAGAGGGAAGGGCCATTTGAAAGCTAAATTAATTAACGCTTGTGAGACACGTGGAGATCCAGGGATGAAAGGAGCAACAGAAATGCAATTTATTTTATAATTATCGAGACAACCCTGAAAGACAAGGAGGCTCCTGTTGGCGTAGGATATTTTGTTTTAATTAAATCGGGGCCGTGACTTTTCCACGGCCTGGAAGCTCCTGGAGGTGGTTGTGCCCAGCAAAGCACTGCACTGGGGTTTGGGGATGGGCACTGGGGGCACTGGGCTCTGGCAGCCTCCAGGTGGGTGAGGAGAAGGGATTTTAGCTGGACTCTAAAGCACAGAAAAGGTGGTGGGGTGACCTGCTCCTCCATTTGGGATGGAAATAGGCAGAGCCTTCACGTGCTGAAACAGAGGGAAAATCCCCAATTCATGGCAGGCTATGAATGAAAAGAAAAAGTGTATTTTAAGGTTGTTCAAGCAGTCCTGAATGCCTGGCTTTTGCTGGCTTTCCCAGCCCGTGCAGTCACTGTTTGCAGCCTGTTTCTCTGGGCTGTAAACCATCTGCTTTCCTGCGAAGTGAGCACACCCAAACCTTTCTCCAGGGGTCTGAATGACTTTCAGGGACCCCTCACCCCCCTCCTGCCACCTGCCCAGGGCCACCATGGGTGGGTTTGTGGTTAATACAGCAGGATAATACTTGCCCTAAGAAAATCAGAATATCAGGCTCTGGAAGAATTAACTACTCTCAGACAGAGTGTAGTTAAAAAAACCCCACTGTTAAAAATGTAATTTTGAAGTGCTCCTTGTTGTGTGTGAAGCTGAGCCACATTTTGGGTGAAGCAGAGTTTTTGAGGCACCCAGTGCTGTTGGATCCAGCCCTGAGCTGAGCCTTGGTTCCTCAGGGTTCCTCAGGAAGGGGAGCTGCAATCCACAACACCAGGACTGCTCCCTGAAATGCTGTCTCTGGGATTGATTTCTGCCGGGCTCCTGCCAGCTCCCCGCCTGCCATCCTGATTTCCCCACCTTGCTTCCACTGCAGCGGTGAAGCCGAGATCAAAACCAGCTCTGCAAACGCCCTGAGACAGCCCTGGCTCTGGGAAAGGAGAACAAAAAGCTCGTTAGATTGCTGGGGAAGTCGAGGCATGGAGAAATTGCCATGAGAAAAACTCCATCAGAGGCAGGAGCTGCAGCTGGATCTTCATCTCTTCATCTCAGTTTGTTCTTACAGTCAGGCTGGGCTTCTCCTCCTCAGGAAAAGCTCCAGGTCCCTCCCAACAGAGCCAGATACAGTCAGGCTTTTTGAAATCACTTCTCCCATCATCACTTAATTCCTCCACGCTCCTTTCTGCCAAAGACAGCGGGCTCTCTGGCTGGAGGAATTCTGATTAAAACTATTTTAATAGCGTTTTATTTCTGAGAGCCTGGTGGCTCGGCACGCTGCATCCCAGATCAGAGCAAGGGCAGGGCTTCCCGCGGAGGAGGAGGCTGCACAGACACTCTGCAAAGCCAGCCACGAGTGCTGCTCCCTCTAATGAGTCTCCCTGGGCTCCCTGGCTCTGAGAATCCTCAGCACTACAACACAGAGAAGCCCTGGCAGCTGGGCTTGTGTGAGCAGCAGGCACGGTGGCTCATTGACTGGTGCAGCTTTGCTCCACACAGCTTCTCTCTGGAGCTGCACACCTCTCACCTGGAGCTGACAGGGGCAGGGGGAAGGTGAGGCTGCAGAGCCACGCTGGCTGGGAGAGAGCTCGGGGATGGGCTGAGGGGGAGCAGGGATGGGGCTGGCAGTGCCCAGGGATGGGCTGAGGGGGAGCAGGGATGGGGCTGGCAGTGCCCAGGGATGAGGGGCTGGCAGTGCCCAGGGATGGGCTGAGGGGGAGCAGGGATGGGGCTGGCAGTGCCCAGGGATGAGGGGCTGGCAGTGCCCAGGGATGGGCTGAGGGGGAGCAGGGATGGGGCTGGCAGTGCCCAGGGATGAGGGGCTGGCAGTGCCCAGGGATGGGCTGAGGGGGAGCAGGGATGGGGCTGGCAGTGCCCAGGGATGAGGGGCTGGCAGTGCCCAGGGATGGGCTGAGGGGGAGCAGGGATGGGGCTGGCAGTGCCCAGGGATGAGGGGCTGGCAGTGCCCAGGGATGGGCTGAGGGGGAGCAGGGATGGGGCTGGCAGTGCCCAGGGATGAGGGGCTGGCAGTGCCCAGGGATAGGGAGCTGGCAGTGCCCAGGGATGGGGTGCTGGCAGTGCCCAGAGCCCCAGGGAGCTCTGTGACAGTAAATCCCCCCTGAAGGGACACCTGCACTCCACACAGTCTCCACCCGTGGATCTTCTCCATTTGTTCTTACAGGCTGGGTTTCTCCTGGCTCTGCCCCTCATGGAAAGCTCCAGGTCCAGCTCAGCAGGGTGAGGGACAGTGGGGACCCCCGGTGACCTGAGGGTCCCACCTGGCCCGAGGAGCTTTGGCCTGGCTGCAGAGAGCAGCTGCTGCCTGGAGCAGTGTGAGGAATTGGGGGCAGACCCATCCCCTCTCTGTGCCGGGCACCAGGGCAGCCTCACCCTTCCCAGGGGTCTCCCCTCGCTGGGGGCTGCTCCCCCTGCAGCACCATCACCCCTGGGGCTGTGGGGAATGCCCAGGTGCAAGGACAGACCTGGCTTCTGCAGCCCTGCAGAACTGGGGGAGCATGTGGCCTCATCAGCTGCTGCAGGGGACATTTGCTGGGAAGCAGCAGCTTTCTCTGTTGTGGAGAATCCAATTAAGCTCTTATTAAATTAATTTGCTTTTTTTTTCCCCTGTCCCTTACTTGCTTTTAGAGCCTTGGGCTGGAATTTTCCTAAAGGAGCCTCTGCTGGTGGTGGTTGTGTCCTGGCAGAGGCTCCAGGGCTGAGGGGGATGTTCTGGGGCAGTGGGTGGTGGAACACGAGGCTCTGGGTTCCTCTCACCTGCAGACCCCAGCCCTGCACAGTCACGGAGGGGACTGGCTTGGGAGGGACCTCAAAGTTCTCCAGAGTGAGATCTGATCCGTGCTGCTCCCCCACAGCCTGATCTCAGCAGCTTTCTGCTTTTCCAGCTTTTATTTATTTTCTTCTTCCTTGTTTTTTCTTTAATGGAAGTGTTAAGCCTGGCCAGCAGCCTGACAGAGCAACTCCCAGGCTGCAATTTATCCACGGCTGTCACAGAATCCCAGGATGGGTTGGCTTGGAAGGGACATTAAATCCCACCCAGTGCCACCCTGCCAGGGCAGGGACACCTCCCACTGTCCCAGGTGTTCCAGCCCTGTCCAGCCTGGCCTGGGCACTGCCAGGGATCCAGAGGCAGCCACAGCTGCTCTGAGCACCCTGTGCCAGGCCTGGGGACAATTCCTGGTTCCCAGTGTCCCATCCATCCCTGCCCTGTGTCCCTGGAGCATCCCCTGTGTGCTGCCCCTCCATCCCCTGCTGCAGAGATCTCTCTGGGAGGGGACAGCCCTGTCCCAGCTCGCCGTGCTGCAGCCCCCGCCGCCTTCCCCTCTGCTGAGGGAGGGGACAAAGGAGGGGAGGGCTTGTGTCCAAGCCCTGCTGGCCAGCACAGGGCGTCCCCAGAGCCTCAGGAACGCGTTCACAGCCTGCCTGGAGCTTCGCGGGCAGCAGTACTTGATTTGTGCTGTGAGTCAATGATGCTTCCCTGCCAAAATGCATAAAAGGCACAGGCTGATGAGTCAAAGGCAGCTCCATCTACATCATGGATCTGCTGCCTGCAAGGGACAGGGATGGCTGCAGGACCTCCCCGGCCCAGAGGGTGGGAAGGAGGGGCAGAGAGGGTATCTGCGTATTTCTGTTTACAAACACACTAATGCATCCTCAGCCCGTGCCAGGGCAGACCTGCAGCTCTTCAGGAGGAAGCACAAACCTGGGATTCACCCCCAGGGATCCTCCCAGACCCTGCTGCTGCTCCGGCACCCGGGACCTGCATCCAGGGTGCAATCTAACCTCTGCTTTCAAAACCAGAATGCTTTTGCATCAGTCTCGTGATTCCTGGGTCCTGTCAATGCTATTTCATTGATGGACCTGCCAGCTTTTCTGTTGTGCAAAGATTTCTTCTTTAAATGACAGGAAACATGATTTCCCCCAATATTTATATTAATTCTATGCCATTATTGCTTGATTTCTGGGCGCTGAAAGCAGGAAGATTTGTGTTTCATAATCCATGCAGGAAGGCTGAGTTGATATATTGCTTGCAAATGAAGAAAAGCACGTGTGGCTCTTCCCCAGTAGGTTTAATTTTATCCATCTGGCTCAATCATGGCAGCAGATTAAGTAAAAATTTTCAGTGGAGTTGCGTTGGCATAACTTGGCTTTTTTTTTTTTTTTATTTTTATTTTTTTACTTAAATATTGAGGTAGTTTCTGGTCTGGGGAGGAACCTAACTGCATTTCTGCCTTTTTCTTTTCCCCGTGGGTCCCAGCCAGGCACCCTTGGCTGGCAGTTGAATTAATAAATTGCTTCAAACCAAACCCTGCACCAAAAAAAGATTTTTTTTAATTTTTTTTTTTTTTTAAATAGTCCAACCCCCTTGGATCTGCAATGCTGGGACTCGGCCCAGCATCAGGAATTCTTCTGGGATGTAGGAGGAATAACTCTGCTCGTTTCACCAGCACCTCTGGTGCCCACGAGCTGCTCAGGGGAGCGCTGGGAGGGGTGAAATGTGCCACAAAAACTCAAATCAGAGAGTCACGGATTGGGCTGAGGGACATTCATTAAATCCCACCCAGGGACACCTCCCACTGCCCAGGGGCTGCAGCCTGGCCCTGGCACTGCCAGGGATCCGGGGGCAGCCCCAGCTGCTCTGGGCACCCTGTGCCAGCCCTGGGCTTTCTGTGTGTCCCCAGACTGTCCTTTTGTCCCTGGGTGTCAGAAGGGGCTAAAACCAGCCCTGGGTGCTGGGTGTTTGTCAGTGCCATCACCGGAGCTCCAAGGGAGGTTTGGGATCCTCCTCCAGGTCTGCACAACCCTTTCCTCCAGGTGCTTCAGGCAGATTGTTTGGATGAGCTCTGTGCGTTGTAATATTAGCCTGTTATACGTATTCAATTAAAATATTTATTTTAACATCAGAAGCCAACCCCGAATCACCCAGTGCTGTGGAAATTAAACATCTCCACGTCCCCAAGGCCCAGGGATGCAGGGGACACAGTGGCACTGAAGCCAGGGCTCTTCCAGCCTTCCTGGCACCGCTCAGTGCTGGGGGGGCACCAGGGTCCCCCCTGCTGCAGCCTGCAGAGCTTCCAGAACCTTCCACACCCCTCCTGGGGCTGCAGTGGAGGCACTCACAGCAGTTTATTGCCTTGCTGGGGGGCAGGAGGACGTTTTATTATTACTTCAGCTTCCTTTCCTTTCTCATTTTTGCTGAAAGCACAAAAACTTGTTCTGATTTACCTCCTGGCACGGCGAGCCACAAATCAGCTGAGGAGGGAGAGCCCTGGAGCAGGGCCAGGACGCTGGGCTGGTCTGCTCTGGGTGTCTGTGGGGTGACCAGAGCACCCCAGGGACCCCAAACCCCTTCTCTGGAACCTGCAGCTGCCTCTGGTTGGGTTCTCATTGTGCTTGATGTAATTGTGGGGGTAAGTGACCCGGGCCAGGGGCTGGGACAGCTGGCTCCAAGGACACTGCTGTGCCCAGGGGCAGGGCTGTGCACCTGGGACCCAAAACGACCCCAAAACACCCCAAAACCACCCCAAAACCACCCCAGAATCACCCCAGAACCATCCCAGAACCACCACAAAACAGCCCAGAACCACCCCAAAACAGCCCAGAATGACCCCCAAACCACCCCAGAAGGCCCCCAGAACCACCCCAAAACTGCCCCAAAACCACCCCAGAACGCCCCCAGAACGAGCTGTGCCCTGGCTTTATTCCACACCTGGGCCAGCATTCCCGGAGGCACACCTGGGGATCATTCCCAGGGGCACACCTGGGACACACCTGGGGCTCATCTGGAAACACCTGGGCACACCTGAGGGGTCATTTCCAGGGGCTCACCTGGGCACACCTGGGGCACATCTGGGGGATCATTTCCAGGGCCACACCTGGGCACACCTGGAGCACACCTGGGGGATCCAGGGGCACATCTGGAGCACACCTGGGGCACACCTGGGGCTCACCTGGAAACACCTGGGCACACCTGAGGGATCATTTCCAGGGGCACACCTGGGCACACCTGGGGCACATCTGGGGGATCATTTCCAGGGCCACACCTGGGCACACCTGGAGCACACCTGGGGGATCATTTCCAGGGGCACATCTGGGCACACCTGGGGCACACCTGGGGCACACCTGGGGCTCACCTGCAGCACACCTGGGCACATCGGGGGGATCATTTCCAGGGGCACACCTGGGGCTCACCTGTGACACACCTGGGGCACACCTGGGCACATCGGGGGGATCATTTCCAGGGACACACCTGGCTCACACCTGGCTCACACCTGGGGCTCACCTGGCCAGGGGAGCCTGGCTGCTCCTCAGAGCTCAGGGCAGCCTTGGCCTCTCGGCTCAAACCCTGCCCAAGAGGTTTCGGAGCCACACCAGCAGATTTCCCGGCTGCTGCAGCGCTCGGCTCGGGCAGGGCCGCTCTGGCCCGGGTCCCGCTGCCCTGCCGGGCACGGTGAGCTGCGGCTGCCTCGGGGCTCTGCCCCACCCCAAACTGGGTGTCAGCCACCAGCCGAGCCTTGGAGCTGCACATTAGTGTGCACTGTGAAATGTTTGTTATCATTAATTATGATAACTCTGAAAACTCTTCACGTAAATAGACAGGCCCTTTTCTTCCTAATTTCATTCCATTTAGCTGCCGTTCCATAAATTTCACAGTCAGTTCTGCAAAAAGCTGCAGTTTCCAGTAGAGGTTTTTAAAAATCTTGTTATTTATTTATTTAATTAGTAATCACTTCTCTTTTTTTTTTTTTTTAATCAGTGAACTAACTTGATTCTTAGGGTAAAAAGCAAATCAGATGATGAAAGCTGATCCAGAAACCACGGGAGAATACAAAAATATGGGGGCACATGGAGGGGTTCTGCCTTTATTAGGTGCTGGTGGAGGGTGTTCTTTCCCCCCAAACTCCACCCAAGGGCTTGGGGCACACTTGGGGCACACCTGGGGCTCACCTGCAGCACACCTGGGCACATCGGGGGGATCATTTCCAGGGGCACACCTGGGGCTCACCTGTGACACACCTGGGGCACACCTGGGCACATCGGGGGGATCATTTCCAGGGACACACCTGGCTCACACCTGGCTCACACCTGGGGCTCACCTGGCCAGGGGAGCCTGGCTGCTCCTCAGAGCTCAGGGCAGCCTTGGCCTCTCGGCTCAAACCCTGCCCAAGAGGTTTCGGAGCCACACCAGCAGATTTCCCGGCTGCTGCAGCGCTCGGCTCGGGCAGGGCCGCTCTGGCCCGGGTCCCGCTGCCCTGCCGGGCACGGTGAGCTGCGGCTGCCTCGGGGCTCTGCCCCACCCCAAACTGGGTGTCAGCCACCAGCCGAGCCTTGGAGCTGCACATTAGTGTGCACTGTGAAATGTTTGTTATCATTAATTATGATAACTCTGAAAACTCTTCACGTAAATAGACAGGCCCTTTTCTTCCTAATTTCATTCCATTTAGCTGCCGTTCCATAAATTTCACAGTCAGTTCTGCAAAAAGCTGCAGTTTCCAGTAGAGGTTTTTAAAAATCTTGTTATTTATTTATTTAATTAGTAATCACTTCTCTTTTTTTTTTTTTTTAATCAGTGAACTAACTTGATTCTTAGGGTAAAAAGCAAATCAGATGATGAAAGCTGATCCAGAAACCACGGGAGAATACAAAAATATGGGGGCACATGGAGGGGTTCTGCCTTTATTAGGTGCTGGTGGAGGGTGTTCTTTCCCCCCAAACTCCACCCAAGGGCTGCGAGCAGGATGTGGCCTCTCTGCTCAGTGTTGTGCTTCCAGGCTGCCCCTCGTGAAACAGAGATTTTCTTCCTCTGTAAGAACCAAGGCATGAAATAAATAAAACTCCACGTCCTCTTCTACTTTTTCAGGCAGTAAGCGTTGCCCCCCTTCCCTTCCCTTCCCTGCCCTGCCCTGCCCTGCCCTGCCCTGCCCTGCCCTGCCCTGCCCTGCCCTGCCCTGCCCTGCCCTGCCCTGCCCTGCCCTGCCCTGCCCTCAGGCTGCAGTGGGAAATCCAGGGGGGACAGCGGGGTGGGGCAGGGCTAGGGGCATCCCCAAAATCCCCCAAATCCCAGGGTTTGAGAGGCTCGGATGCTGCTGCCTCGTGGGCGCTCTTTGCTGGCCCTCGTGGCAAGATGCTCCAAGGAGTGAGAAAAAGCAGGGCCTGAACAAACACCTCAGTGGCAGAGCCACCTGGAAAAAGAGGCCAGAACAACAAAAGACAATTATCGAAGAAAAACAAGGGCGTGATTTTCCTAATGTAATTTCAGTCGCTCAGAACAGTCCTGGCCTGATAAGTGAATCTTTTACTTCCATTTCAAGTAGCCCTTAGCCACAGAGATCAGATATCTGTTTCTGCTGCTTTTATTATCAAAAGAAATCCATATTAGTTCAGTTTTTGCTTGGAATTCAAGAAGAAAATGTTTCCTTCCCGACAATTTTATGTATTTATCCCTTTGGCTAGAGCCTTTGATTCTGCAAAGTGCAATTAGCAAGTGGCTGGTGTGCAGTTTGACTTCTAACCAGAGAAACTCCCAGTGCCACTGGAAAGCAGGGCTTTAATGAAACACAACATTTCTGTGATTTATTCCGACCCACAGACACCTGAGCCAGTGGCGGGCGTGCACGTGCAGGAGTTTGTGACAATGATAAAAATAATGATGATGATGATGATGATGTCCTTGTCAGCCTCAGCCCTGCGAGCACCACGCAAAGCAAAGGCAAATCAGAGTCATGACATTCAGCCCAGTTTAAGGAGATATTTTCTGAACACTTCAAGGGATGGGGCAGCCACAGCTGCTCTGGGCACCTCTGCCAGGCCCTCCTCATCCTCACCGGAGGGATTCCCTCTCAGTATCGCACCCAGCCCTGCCCTCTGGCACTGGCAGCCATTCCCTGGCTCCTGTCCCTCCATCCCTGCCCCCAGCCCCTCTCCAGCTCTCCTGGAGCCCCTCCAGGCCCTGCCAGGTTCTTCCCAGAGCCTTCCCTTCTCCAGGCTCAGCACCCCAGCTCTGCCAGCCGTTCACAGGAGAGATGTTCCATCCTGGTAACCATCTCTGTGGCCCTACCCCAGTTATCCACCTGCAAGACAAACTCCTGCAAGGGCTAAAACCCCTGCAAGACAAACCCCTGCAAGGGCTAAAACCCCTGCAAGACAAACCCCTGCAAGGGCTAAAACCCCTGCAAGGGATGAAACCCCTGCAAGACAAACCCCATTCCTGGATGGGGAATGGCTGGGGTGAGACCTCCCTGCCCCTGGCTCGTCCCCAGGCTGGCACAGGGACCTCAGAGAAAATCCCTGAGAGTGAGGGCTGTGAAGAGCTCCCTGCTGAGAGGACAGCACAGCTTTACCCTCCAGGAAGACGGGGGACCTTTGATTTAGTGAGAGATGTGTGAGACAGGGGCTGACTCAGGCAGGGAGATAGCAGCACACTCCTGTCCAGTCACCTCCAGGTACCACTCTGAGCCATCTCTAACAACCCCCATCTCCACAATTCCCACTGCAAGGGAGGAATGATGATGGATGAGGTCAGCCAGGATGATTGAACTCTCTCTCCTGGCCTTAAACCCGGGAATTTATTGAACAATTTCAGCTCAGTTGATGCCTGTAACTCCGCTGGGGTCTCCCTGCAGGTGATGTCCTCGAGTTGTTCCCTGTCAGCGCTGTCAACTTTATTTGTGGCATCTACAAATTGTCTGGGGCCCCTTGTGAGAGCTGAGGCCTTTTACCTGGGCAGGGGAGGTCTGTGTGTGGGGTTGGCTCGGGCTTTTCTCCAGGAGAGCTCCCTGCTCCATCAGGGTGCTCTCAGCGCTCAAACCTCGGGCAGTGAGATGGAAACGGGGCCTGGGCACAGGAGGAAACACAAACCCAGCCAAGCAGCACCCCTGAGCCCCCTGTCCCTGCTCCCCATCACCCCTGAGCCCCCTGTCCCTGCTCCCCAGCACCTCTGAGCCCCCTGTCCCTGCTCCCCATCACCTCTGCCTTCACTCAGACCTCCCCAGGGCTGTGTCTCGTCCCTCCCCAGCTCAGCATCTGCCCCGGGGAGAGCACGGAGCAGCCTCTGGGTGAGTGCAGCGGCAGGCACAGCCCAGCCCTGGCCAGCCCCCACCTCCCTCCTGCTGCCAAAGCACCTTCCGACCCCCAGCCTGTGCCCCTGCCAGCAGGGGCAGCCCAGAGGGGACCCCAGTGTCAGAGCAGCCGTAGGTGGGGATAATCACTGGGCTGGAAAGGTCCTGGAAGGTCATCCCATCCCAGCCCCACACAGGTGTGAGCACGGACACCCCTCAGGTGCACACCTGCACACACCTGGCCCCCACACAGCGCCCTGGTGGGAGCCTGGCTCCTCCTTCCAGGAGCCTGGAAATCCAGAGGGGACAAACATTTGGGTGCAGACTCACATCAACAGCCAGCTTCAGCCTTTCCATGCCTGCTTCAGCACAACAGCCGCACACAGCTCGGTGCCTGTGCCTGTGCTGGGCACTCCAGGTACCACCACGCCCTGGCTGGCTTTGGGGAACAAAAAGCTTTCCCCAGGTGTGCAATAACAATAACTTTGTGGCTTTGTATGAGCTTAGCTGGGCATAAGGAGCTGGATTGTTTGCCTCTGGGATGGGAGAGCAGAGCTGGCAGCAGCAGTGACTCAGAGCAGGATTTAGGGGTCATGGGTGTATAACTCCCTCATCATGAGCTCCCAGCACAGAGCTGCAGGAGAGAGACAAGTTGATGTGACCCTTGATTGAGCTTTAAATAATAAATTAAAAAAAAAAAAAAAAAAAAAAAAAAAAAAAAAAAAAAAAAATGAGGGCT
>NW_024497852.1:1524361-1643232 GCF_017590055.1 Onychostruthus taczanowskii
AAATAAAAAAAAAAAAAAAAAAAAAAAAAAGAAGAAGAAAGAAAAGCTGAGCTGCTTTCCTGAGCCTGCACAGTGCGCAGGGGAATGCGGCTGAGGGAATCTGCTTGGATGCTGGGCCAGCACTGCTCATCACACCAGAGGGTCAAGGGGCTTCCCTGGGCACGGGGGGCTCCCCGGGAGAGGCTGGAGAGCACTGGGGCAGGGAACTGAATTCCTGTGTGTGTGTCAGGCTGGAGGCAGAGCCAGAGCTGTCGAGCCAAGCACTGAGAAGCCCTAATTGCTGGAAGCTGAAGGCAACCTTGGAGGAGGACACACTGCAGGGCAGGGAGGCTGGTGGAGGGCAGGGGAGCAGGGATTTACTGCTGCTCAGAGCCTCTCGAATGAGGTTTGATATCGCTGCAAAGCAGAGGCTTTAATTCAGCTGCTGAGGAGAGGGAGAGCGGCGGGGAGGAGCAGAAGGGAGAGTCACCTGGGCCTCCCTGACCTCGGGCCATGAATCCCTCCCTCCTCTGTGCCTGGAGAAAGGCCCTCTGCTCTGCCCTCCTGGAGCTCTGCAGCGAGGCCGTGGCTGTAGCTCACCCTGAGCCCGCTGCAGCTGCGTGCAGCGCCCGGCTGGGCGCACATCTGGCCAGCTGTGCTGCCAGCTGCCCCGGCTGGAAGCTGGCTGGGCAGCAAGCGTGGCCAGGGGGGTGCAGGGACTCCTCCCCAGGACACACTGGCCTGCCAAATGCCCCTGAAGGGCTCCATTTGGTGAACACGCCTGAGATGGAGAAGGAATTTTCCACGCGTCGCCGTGGCTGGAACCGCGGAGATTTCTGCCTTGCTCTGTCCCACGGAGTGGGAAACATCTGGGCACAGCCATTCTGCAGGAGCCTGAGCATCAGCAGCACCTCGGGCTGCCTGGCACATCCCTGGGGCCCTGCACAGCCCCTGGGGCCATCTCCCCCTGCCCAGGGCTGGCTGGGGATGCTGCACCCACGGCCCCTGCACACGTTCCAGTGCTTCACAACACTGCAAAGTGGGGAAATAATCCTGAGGACTAAGTGGGGTTAAGCCTAACTGGGTTTACTGCATCCCTCCTTAAGGCTGTGCCTTGACTTAATGGATTCTGAGTGCACTAATTGGCTCTAATTGTGCTGAGCAGCCTCACCTTGAGCCCCACCTGCTCGCCCACAAGTGCTGTTTAAGCCCAGTGTTTGGAGATTGCTCCTCTCCAGCTCTCCTTTATTTGTGATTGCCTGTCTCCAGGCTCATCTCCTGCCCCTCACACCCTGGAGCTCCTTCTGGACGTGGTTGTCACCGTGCTTGGGCACCCACAGTGTGTCCTGTGTGTCTGTGTGCAAACAAGGCCCTGTTTGAAAACCTCTGCTGGTCACCGTCGATCTAGCCGATGCTAAGAGAGTTGTTGTCTGTTTCCCCAATTTATTCCTGCCGAAATCTGTGCTAATTTGGGGTAAATTAACCTTGATGTTCCCGGTTTCCACCAGCCCAAGCCAGCACTTGCCTGCTTGGTCATGGTGCTCTTGTGTTAGTCATCTCGCAGCTCAGCGAGCACTGGCAAACACATCAAGCAAGGAATGAGCTAAAATTTCCAAATCATCACTCAGAATAAAATGTGACTTGTTGGAAAATGTCAACATGGCTGTTTTGACAGACTTTTTTCCATCTAAGCAGATTTGTCAGAGTCAGCCCTCTCTGAACATATCTTGTTTTCTGCTTTCCCAAAGGGAAGAAGGGTTTCAGTGCAACAACTCCCAGCCCAGCTTCTCCCTGACCCTGCCCGGGTCCTACCACGTCTCCTCGAGCTCCAACACTTCTCCTCCCAAGAGCCACAAATTCAGCTTCAAGCTAGAACTTTGGCTCATGGGGAGGCACCTCTGTCTCTGCTGGAAGGATGACACCCAAGTGGGGTCCCTGAGGTGCCCCAGAGCAAAGGAGAGGAGCAGCTCGTGCAGGGTGGGGGTCCCCAGCTGCCTCCCAGCCTGCAGCCTTCCTCCCCTGCTCCTTCCTCCCCTGCCACGCCACCTCCTGCTCTTAATTACGTTGTAGGAAAGTCTCACAACTCAGCGATTCAAGGTGGCATTTGAGAGAAATGATTCCCTTTAGCATAGCTGACAGCTAATTTGTGTAAAGTTTAATTACAGCTAGCATTAATTAACTGGCAGTGTGTTGCGATACTAAAGCACGGCCATCTGTTCCTTAAACCGCCTCCCCCAAATTTCAGCCCTAATAATTTTGGTGCCGAGGAGGTTGCTCTGGTGGGCCTGGCGTAGCCACAGCTGCTGGGGGAGGGTGTCACCCACCGGTGGTGATGGAGCAGGGAGTGAATCACAGCTCCCAGCTCTGGAGGAGGTGCCCTGGGAGCTGCATCACGGATCTCAGAGGAGGATCCACTCCCAGCTCCCAGCAGAGGGAGGTTGGTGGTTGGCTGGTCCAGCAGCTCGTGCCAGCGCTCCTTGTGGGAGCCTTTGGTGTGTGCTGTGTGGAGGAACGTGTGGGATCTGAGGCTGGGGAGAAAGGCTGCAGAGCTGGCTGCCCTGCTGTGGGACAGGGATGTGCCAGCCCCATCCCTTCTGGAAAAGCAAAGCTGGTAATGTCCCAGCCTGAAAAGAGAGCCCCAGTGTGCTCAGAGCAGCCACAGGGGGTTGCAGCAGGTCCTGGTTTCAGTCTGTCCATCTCCTGGGCTGGTCTGTAGGCAGCAGAGCCTGGGAGCTCCTCCTGGCCCCTCTGCCAGAGGCTGTGTGTGCAGGTGCAGGGCTGGGAGCCGAGGGCACACAGGCTCCAGAAAACCAACCCAGCTCATCCTGCCAACAGAGCAGGACCCCGTGGGTGAAACTGGCACAGGGCAAAACTCTGCAAGCAAATGCCCCAGAGCTCTGCCCTCAGTAAATCCAGCCCAGCTCAGTGCAGCTGCTTTGATCTCGTCATCTCATCACGTAAATCTGGCTGAAAACAAACCCCTCTCCAGCGGGAGGAGGGCTGCCCCGCCAGGCTCGGGCCAAGCCTTGCAGCCCTGGCTTTGAACAGGGCTCAGCAGCTGCTGCTGGGAGGATTGCTCTGGTCAAACTGCAGCTCCCAGCTTGTGCCAGCTGCTGGCTTCAGGGTCAAACAGAGCCTTGGCTCCCAGCTCCCCAAACCGGGAGGTAATTGAATCCCTCAGCTCAGCACTCTGTCTCGGGGGCTGCTTTTTCTCTCCTGAGCTCTTGAGTCTCACCCTTGTGCTGGCTCATGGAGTGAATGGTTCTGCTGGTGCTGGGATGGAGCCCCGCTGGTGGCCTCTCACAAAGAGTCCAAAGAGACCTGGAGAGCAGGTTTGGGCAGGGAGCTGGGGTAGGGGATGGCTTGGGATAGGACAGGGATCTGGATTTGGGTAATCCAGGCTTTTGTCCCTGCTCTGACACGAGCTGCCTGTTGAGCCTGCTCCAGGGAGCCCAAAGGGACACTGGGGCTCTGGTGCAGCCCCAGTGAAATCAACCCCAGTTCCTTCATCTCTGCTGCCTTCAGCCCCAAAGAAATCAACCCCAGTTCCTTCATCTCTGCTGCCTTCAGCCCCAAAGAAATCAACCCCAGTTCCTTCATCTCTGCTGCCTTCAGCCCCAGTGAAATCAACCCCAGTTCCTGCAGCCCCGGTGAAATCAGCCCCAGTGAAATCAGCCCCAGCCTCTCCAGCCCTGCTGCCTTCAGCACGTTCCTGGGCTGCTGCTGACAGCAGACACGTGCTGTGTGACACCTGCCAGACGTGGACACACGTGGCTGCCACCCACATCACCAAATGCACAGAGGGCTGAGTGAACCCTGCGGGGGCAAAGGGTGAACCCTGACTCTGCTGGTGCCAGCGTGAATCCTCTGTGGAGTCCTGGGAGGCGGTGAAGGTGGAATGCCACCTCCCAGGAGTTGTCCACAGTTCTGCTTCCAGGAGATGCAGTGGTGGCTGCACCAGGCAGGTGAGCTCTGCTGGGAGCTCCCTGCCTGCTTGGGTGCAGCATGAAATATTCCTTACCACCCCACACAGCCCTCACCCAAACCCACCTCAGGAGCACTGCAGATTCCTGCAGCTCGCCGACGGGAGACAGCCCCGAGCTCTGCTTTCCGTGCTGCCTTGCCCAGCCCTGTTCAGCCCAGAGCCCAGCAGAGGCAGCTGTGCTAGCCGAGCTCCTCTGGGGCTGCTGCCAGCATCCCGCGGGCACTCCTGGCCTGCCAGCCCGGAATGTGCTCCCCGTGAGCAGCGGGATCACACAGGCTCCTTGGGATGAGGTGTCTGGCTGCAGCCAGCAGCTGATTCCCTGGGGTGAAGGGCGTGCTGCCTCCCCAGCCCTGCTGCCGAGGGCTCAGAGGGGGCTGCAGAGGGGGAAATGCCCCTGCCCCTGCCCTGGTGGGGCTGTGGGCAGAGCCCTGGCCAGCAGGAGTGTTAATTGAACGTTTGCTGGTGTTTAAGGCGTCTCTATGCAAAGCAGCCTGGCAGAAGGCTGTGGTGCTGCTTGGAGAGCATCTTGTCGTTGCTGCCACAAGCTGGAGGTGGGCAGAGGGAGGGACGAGCTCTGAGTGTGTTCTCCTGGACCCAGGAGAGGATAGCGGGGGCCAGCACATTTGCAGGGTCCCACGTCAAGGGGAAAATCGACACAACTGGCTGAAAAACATCCAAAACCCGAAGGGTTTGGAGCCGTTCCTGACCGTGCCATCCCGTCCGGAGCCCGGATGCCGCAGCATCCCGGGAAAGGGAGGGATGGAGGCACCCACCTGGCTGCTCGCAATTAGCCTAATGAAGCAGTTCGTGTGATATTGTTGCCCTCTATTGGGCCCAGCCCGAACGGCCGGGGCGGTGCTGGGTGCCCGGCTGGGTGGGGAAGGGTCCGGGGAGGGTCCGGGGCCCTTCCCAGCTCTGGGGGGGAAGCAGTGCTTCCCCAGCTGTGCTGCTCGGAGAGGGAGCTCCTTCCCCGAGCTCTCGTGAGCCAAGAGCCAGAGCTAATGCCAGATGGAGGTAATGAGCCTTGCCGGGCTCCGGCGGAATTTGGATCAGACCGCTTGCAGTCTCTGGGGATGAGTCAGTTCTGCGTCGTCCTGGCGGTGGGCCGGAAAGGAGCCCGCGTTATTTCAGAGGGTTTGTCACTCCCAGGGACTCGCCTGGGCTCCCCTCTGCTGCCCTTGGCACGGCAGGAGAGGCGCCTGGGGCTGGCAGTGCCCGTGTGTGCTGCTGCTCCGAGCATCCCAGAGCGCTGCTGGGGCTGCCGGGAGGCTGCACAGGCTGCAGAGAATGCACAGAGCCCACGGCAGCACTGCACAGGCTGCACAGCACTGCACAGGCTGCCCAGAGCCACAGCAGCACTGCACAGCACTGCACAGGCTGCAGAGAATGCACTGCACAGGCTGTACAGCACTGCACAGCACTGCATAGGCTGCAGAGAATGCACAGAGCCACGGCAGCACTGCACAGCATTGCACAGAGCCACGGCAGCACTGCACAGGCTGCACAGCACTGCACAGAGCGCAGGGACTCGCCTGGGCTCCCCTCTGCTGCCCTTGGCACGGCAGGAGAGGCGCCTGGGGCTGGCAGTGCCCGTGTGTGCTGCTGCTCCGAGCATCCCAGAGCGCTGCTGGGGCTGCCGGGAGGCTGCACAGGCTGCAGAGAATGCACAGAGCCACGGCAGCACTGCACAGGCTGCACAGCACTGCACAGGCTGCAGAGAATGCACAGAGCCCACGGCAGCACTGCACAGGCTGCACAGCACTGCACAGGCTGCAGAGAATGCACTGCACAGGCTGCACAGCACTGCACAGGCTGCCCAGAGCCACAGCAGCACTGCACAGCACTGCACAGGCTGCAGAGAATGCACTGCACAGGCTGCACAGCACTGCACAGGCTGCAGAGAATGCACTGCACAGGCTGTACAGCACTGCACAGCACTGCATAGGCTGCAGAGAATGCACAGAGCCACGGCAGCACTGCACAGCATTGCACAGAGCCACGGCAGCACTGCACAGGCTGCACAGCACTGCACAGAGCAACAGCAGCACTGCACAGAGCCATGGCAGCACTGCAGAGACTGCACAGGCTGCAGAGAATGCACAGCACTGCACTGCCCAGGCTGCCCAGAGCCACAGCAGCACAGGGAGATGTGCAGGCACCTCTTCCACCTCTTCCCTGCCCTGTCCAGGGCCTGGCTCTGCTGCCCGTGCTGGCAGTGAGTGCGGAGGGAACCTGGCTGTGCCCTGGGCATGGGGAGCTGTTCCCAGGGGCCCAGGGGAGCTGAGCTGGATGTCACCTGCAGGCTGTGACACCGAGCAGCTTCCCCGGCACTCTGCTGGGGCTCCAGGTGCTGCAGAGGCTCTGGGCTGCCTGAGGATGGGATTTTGGGGGTCTCTCATCTCAGGGAGGTGTGCATGGGCTGGCCCCATGGGGATACTGGCACAACAGAGAGAAAGCCTTTTAGCAGATTGATCCAGTATTGGTTTTGGGCTCGTTCCCAGTGCAGGGGAGCAGAGGCTGACTTGCCAATGACAGGTTCCACACGTGGAGCACAGCAGGGCTGCAAAGCCTGGGTGGGATGTGCGAGGTGCAGGCAGGGCCAAGGGGCGCCCAAAGAGCTTCCTCTCCTCCTCCTCCTCCTCTCCTCTCCTCTGCTGCCTGTGCTCTGTCCCTGTCACCCTGCTGGGATGCTGAGGGGTCACAGCACAACTTGGCAGTGCTGCTCTGGAACAGGAATGCCCCGTGGAGCTGGGGAAGCTGCAAACCCGAGAGCAAAGGCACCAAAACAAACCACATCTCCATGAAAGTTAAATATCCGGAACTAGAAACGCCTTGCTGCTCCGTCTTCCTTTTAAGTGAGAGCAAGTAGGTAGAGCTGGAATAGCTGGGGGTGTTATGAATGATGACATGCCTTTGAACCAGCAGCTGGCTGAGTGTCTCAGCCCACGCTGGCTGCGTGCGTGCTCCCTGTCATCTGCTCGCGAGGACTAATAGAGATAAAACAGCCCAGGGATGGATTTCCAGGCAGAGCCCTTCTGCCAGGTGTCTCCTCGTGCTGTGGGAAGGGACTTGTTAAAGAAAAGACACGCAGCAGTGCCAAAATCTGCCTGGTGAAGCTGAGGGAGTTAAAGCAGGGTAAATCCAGGGCCTTGGAAGGAGGAGTGGATGGTCTGACCTTGTGCTGCAAAGGGACACTGCCCTCAAAGCTCACCAATCCTGCCCAGGGAGGCCTGGAAGCTGTGCCTGGTGCCAGGGCTGCCCTCAACGCTCACCAATCCTGCCCAGAGATGGCTGTGGTGCCTGGTGCCAGGGGATGAGCTCAGGTGCTGATGTGTCAAAGCAAGCAGGGTCCCCAGCCAGGTAATAACTGGCATAGACTCCATGTATTACAGGGGGCTGATCAATAATCTTTATTGAGAAACCCATTGTTTTATAGACAGTCACAATTTATATAAATTTATACAAATACAGCTGGACCCAACTGCTCCTCCATCCCAACACCATCACCACTGGCTGATGAAGAAACCACCCTTTGGTAAGCACGTCTCCATCACACATTCCACAGGTGCAGCAGGTTAAGACAAGGATTGTTTCTCATTCTTTCCTCTGCTCTTCTCACAGACTTTTCCCAGGACAGTGCCTGGAAAAGCTGTGTTCCTCTCTGTGGCCAGAGAGCTGCTGCCCCACTGATGGATGGCTGTGTGCTCCTGCCCTCCTGCCTGGCTGCACGGACTGACAGCGGCTGCACAAATTATTTGCTTTGCATCTTGCAAAGGCCTCTTTGGAGACCTGAACAAATACCTGCACAACGTTGTTCCTTCAGCAGCATGCTCTAATTCCATGGAGCCCTCGTTCCTGCAGTGGCAGTCCCAGCAGTGGGGCAGGACTGGGCCCCTGGCTCTGCCTGCTTCTGCCTTTGCCCCACTGCCCTGGCCAAGTGCTCCCAGGGCTCTGTCCTAAGCAATCCACAGCAGGAAGGACCTGGGGAAGGTTCAGCAGAGCAGCTGAGTGCCAACCTCTGAGCAGAGGCTCGTGGGTGTCAGCAGCATTGGGCAGTGCTGGCTACACCAGAGCTTTCCTGGAAAGGTCAGGGCGAGATGAAGATTTAATATGTTTATTTCACTGGCCAAAGCAAATGCCTCTCAAATACTAATTAATTGTATGTCACTCCGCTAGGGCTGTTGCTGGGGTTATTTTTCTTGCTCCAGTGACAAATATGGCCAATTAATTCAACAGTATCTCTTTTCTTGCATTCATTTTCTCTCTCCATCACATGCTTGAAGGAGAGCAAAATCAAACTGACAGCTGATAGGGTTTTCAAATCCAATGGGCAAAGTGCTTGGGGGCTCTTCCTTCGGACTGCAGGGCTCTGCTGGGGCCCCCCTTCCTTCTGTGAATCAAATCTCCATACCAAGCCTTGTTTTAGCCTGTCTCCAGTCTCCCTGATTGATCTCTAGTCACTGACCTTGCACGTGGCTGTCCCCTGGGGATCTGCACTCCCAGTCCTGCAAGAGCAGAGCTGAGAGACCTGGCCCTGGAACCTCTTACTTTATCCCTGGTTCTGATGGGGCCAGGGCTTCCTGCAGCCCCAAATATGAAATTTAACAAGGCTGAGCCCTTAGGGGTTATTTTTGCCATATGCCCAAAGGGGGTGAATGGTTTTCTTTGGGAAATCCAACATATTGAGGGGTTAGAATGGCAAAGAGGCTGAGCTCTGCTGCTCAGGGTGGTCTGGGCTGAGGCACAGCTCCTCTCCTTATCTGGGTAAATGTTGTGCTGATGAATGAGGCCAGAGCTACATATCAAAATCAATCAGGATTCCAGTTAATTACAGCAGTCGGGACCAGGTCAGGTTTTTCTCCTCTTCGCTCCAGCCTTGTGGCAGAGGGGCACAGAGGTCAGGAAAAAATCCACTCAGATCTCCATCCCTGAACTGCTACAGTAGCTCACACTCAGTCAATAAACAAGAGTAATAAGGAGATGCTCTGTGGAATGGGTAAAGAGGGAGCCTTGGACGTGCCCTGGTCTCCCACTCCTCAGCTCCCTGCCTGTCAGTGGAGCCTTCCCCTGCTTTGCTGCCCCTGGGTTTTCCCTGCTCCTTCTGCCAGACTCTTGGGCCTCCCCACAGAAGCATCACAGCCCCTGACTTCTGGAGAGAACGAGATGCAGGTTACAGCCTCTGGAGAGCAGAGGTTTCTGTCCCCATGGCAGGGGTGTTCTGTCCTTCATCTCATCTGGATTTTGGAGATCAGGGGTAAGGCTCCCTGCTGCTGCCATGCTATCCATGTCAGTCACGTTGTGACGCAGGGAAATTGGCTCTCTCCTTTTAATTGCAGTCAATATTAAACCTGAGTGCTCAAGGTTCAGATTCCTGCCTTTGGCCTGCCCAGGATCTACAGATCACTCAGATCTCATGTCAGCTCTCTCAGGAGCTTTTATTTGCTGTTGTCCAGGCTTAGTGCTGGTTCTCTGCAAGGAGCAAAATGTCTCCAATGGACAGGCTGCATGCCACCCTAATTGCTCCTGGTGATCTGTAAATTAAATAAGGTGACAATTAAATTCACCTCGGTGTTCTGGTGGCAGAGGCAGTGGCTCCCAGTGTTGGATCACCAGCTGTTCCCCTCTGGGTCACAGTCTGGTGACTCTCCCAGCAATAAACTCAACCATGTTTGTGCAGGAAAAGCCTGCAATAAAACGTGCAAGAAACTGCAAAGAACTGCCTGATAAATGAGGTCTGTAAGTCATCCTTTGAGGCCATGCTGGAGCCTGGTTATTGCTTAATAGAGTGGGTGCAGTGGAGCTTGGTTTATGGGGCAGGGACCTCCGAGGAGGAGGGGAGGGCTCCTGGCGCTCAGCTCAGCAGTGCTGGGGGCTCCCAGAGGCAGAAGCCCCCAGGAGGCTCCACGGGGATTGCTCTGTGCTTCCACTGGAGCAGCAGCCGTGGCTCTTCCCCACCAGGGCTGTGCTGGGCTCCCTGGGGCTTGGGCTGCTCCGAGTCACTGTCCCCAGCACTCCCAGTTCATTCTCTGCACAGGGCTGGTATTGAGTATTTCAAGTTATCCTTTTTTTGGCATAAATGTGAAGCTCTGCATATACCATTTCCCTTCTGCTTGAGCTCTGGGACGTAGAAAAACCAGGGCTCCTTTCCCAGTAGCTGCTGTCTTCTCATCTCCTGCTTTTCTGTGATTTGGTGACAATTCACTCACTGCCATTGCATCATTTCTGCAGAAGCCATGAATCCTTCTGGAAGACTTGCCTGTTCCACCTCCCAGCACGGCCTTTTCCAGAGCTCAGCTATTCCTTAACCTGCCTTAACTTCCCTCAGCCTCTCTCCTGGCTGCCAGGCAAAGCTCAGGCAGCTGAACTGGGACAGACACATCCCAAGGTGCTGTGGGACACGTGGATGTGGATCCAGCTCCATCGCTGCTCTCACCCACAGCCCTGCCTCAGCCGGCCCCTGAGCCCTTGCTGCCCTTTCCCCCTCTCGTGTACAGCCTGCTGGGGCTGATTCCAGACTGCAGAGAAGCCACTAATGCTCCCCCAGCTGCCAGGGCTGTGTGCCAGCCTGGCCCTGAGCTGTGCCACCAGAGCTGAGGGAGGGCTGTGGTCTGGCAGCTCGGGCCGGAGGTCAGGCTCACTGTGCACACATTTCAAAGGCTTTGATAATATTAGATGCAGCAAAGGGTTTCACTCTTGCCCAGATCCTGTTCCCTTTTTTGTTGCTCCTTTTTTAAATTAAGGTGCTGCGGTGTTGCCTTGTAAGAAGGATCTATTTTTCTACTGACCCATTTCAGTAAGATTTCAGCCCATCTAGAGCATATGCTGCTTGTGAAGATGGGAAGCAATTCACAGGTATTAAGGACACTGAGATCAACCCACCTCACCTGATGCCTGAGAGCCTGGAGGATTCTCCCAGCACTCTGCAGCTGGATGCCACCGTGGCTCTCTGTGGCTGTACAAGAGCTCCAGCTCTGCCTCGGGGGTCCAGCCCCTTCCCCTCCCAGCCAGATGTGCAGCAGTGGGGCAGCAGCCAGCTGTGGCAGTCCAGCCCCTTCCCTGCGTGTCCCCAGCATCCCTCTGAGGGCCTTGCCTGCCCCAGGGGCTCTGCACCCAGGGGAGATCTCAGCTCAGCCCCAGGTGCTCAGCCCTGGATGAAGGTGATGCCTGTGCAGCTTAGCTAAGCCAGTCCTATCCCCTCCTGAGCTGCTGGCAGCAGTTGCCTCCAGAAGGCAATTAAAAGCTCTAAATGAGCTTCCTGGCACTGATCCCCACGCAGAGGACCTGCCTGCTTGCTCAGAAGGACACAGCAGCCTCAGCCTCCTCGGGTGCCTCAGAGGCCTTGTGCTGCACTGGAAGAGATTCCTGCCTCCCCCCAGGCTGCACACCCTGCAGAAAAGGCAGTTTTCTTCTGAACTGACTTAAAAATCATTTTTCCCCATTTGTTCCACAAATGAAATGAAACAGCTCGGTCTGAGGACTTGCAGAAAGACTTGTTTCCATCAAGCCCTTGGAAATGCTGTCATGTTTCATTCCAGGAGAAATTGGTTTGAAACTTCCCCACTGCCAAAAAGAAAAAAAAGAAAAAAAAAATCTGAAACGACATTTTCTTCTCTTCCTCCCACCTGAAGCTGTCTGGATTGCCTTGGGCCAGAAGTGATGGATTCAGGTCCACTTTGTCAAGGGCCAGAGCGTGCATTCATGCATCTCTTCCAAGCCTGAATAACTCAGGTGCTGTTATTTTCAGAAGTCACAAAGGTTTCTGTGTTGCAGAGATCTTTCCTCTCAATTTGCAGGATGATCTTTTCAGACTATTTTTTCTGAACTCCTGGCCTTTTGAGTACTAATGTAACCACTAAAAAAGAAAATAATCCAAGGCAAGAATCTTACTTGATGGCCGTAATTGTGTCATCCTGTTGCATGGTCCAAAAGTGATCTGAAGACAGCCCAGTCCTTGGATGATGCCCAGCAGAAATAGGCTGCTTTATGTTTTAGGAAAAGCCTTTGATTTGGGAGTTCAGCCTTGGTGCAGCTGTGCAGGTTTGATGTCTTGGTCAAAGTACGTTGGAGCTGCTCATTTTCTTAATTTTTGGCATGTGCTGAAGAGGGTTTATGCCTTTTGTGTGAGATTAAATGCTAACAGTGAGTGTTTGCAGCTCTGCATCCCCATTTGCAGCGTGGGACTTGGCTGCCTGCCCCGTCCCCAGTGGTGCTGGAGGCACAGCAGCCAGCCCGGGGAAATGCACCCAGAGCCTGCCCAAACAGCACCTGTGCCTGCCGTGCCCAGAGAAAAGACGAAGATCCGTTTGCATCGTGTTAGCACATAAACCCAGCTCCCCTTAAGCACGTTTGGATAACGACCTGGAACAAGCTGGGTAGCAGGAGGTTCCGTGTACCTGTCAGGGCAGCCTCTGTGAGCGGCGAGATGCCAGCCAGCAGCAGAGGCAGCCAATCTTGCCACGCTCAGAAGCATTTCGTTCTTTTTTCTCGCATCCCCCAGCTGCAGAGAGCGAATGCTGCCGGGGCAGCTGTGCCTCCCTCCCGCTGGCTCCTGCTCGGGAGGCAGTGCGAGAGCTGCCCCGTGCTTGCGGCGTGGCTCCGCTGCTGCTGCTGCTGCTCTGAGCTCTGCTCTCCTCTGCAGGGACCCCTCCGAGCCCCCCTGGCGCCCAGGACAGCCTGGGTGTGCGGGGGGCTCCTGGGCTCTGCTCTCGCTGGCAGAGGAGGGAATTCCTGGGAATGGCTTCGTGCTTTGCCCCGTATCTGGTGGCTACGCTTCTGTCCGCGAAAACCGGCTGTAAAATTCTGGTGATGGTGAAGGCAGCGGGGAGGGAGGGGAAAGCAAAAGGCAGCAGTGTTGTCGCTCCCTCTCGGAGTGTTTGACAGCAGGAGCTCCCAGCTCCCAGGCAATTCCCAGCTCAGGTGGTGCCTGCCCAGTGCCCAGAGGAATGCCAGTCTGGTGGGAGTGCAGCAACTGCGCTGCTTGTCAGAACAAACCCAACTGCACATGCAACGGGCTGGCTCAGAACCACAGATCCCTAAAAACCTGTACCTTTTAACAAACAGCCTTTTCTGGTTAATGATCCACGTGAGACGAAACCTGTGCTTTCCAGTGCACTTGTGTTGGACCTGTAGTTAAAAAAATCACTTGTGTACCAGGCAACTGATTTGTTACTGGCCCCCTTGGGCTCTGTTTGAGACAGATTTCACTGGGAAAAGAGCTACAGAAAATGTCAGCAGACAGTGTGTGTGTGTGCCAGAGACTCCCAGCAGCTGGGATTTCAAATCGATTTTATTTCCCCCTCATCTAAAGAGTTTTACACTTGCAGGGAGACATTTTGATGTATTGGGAAACAAAACAAGGAAAGGGTTCGTGGTGTTGGGAGAAGGCAAAGGCTCTCCAGTAGAATGGGAGGTAGGGAATGCAGTGGGGGAACACTGGGGGACCTTTCTGAAGGTGCATTTCTGCTCTTGTGCTCTTGTGATGGCATCCCCCTTCTGCAGTGCTAACTCCTTTCCTCTCCAGCTGCTCCCAGTGCTCTGTTTGTGCCCCAGATCTCAGCTTTCTCTGCTGCCAGTGGCCTGCACGAGGGGCAGCTCTGTCTGTGGGCTGCCCAGGGTGTGTGTGTGTGTGAGCTCTGGGGTCAGGAGCCTGCTGGCTCCCGGCTGCCCCAGCACCACCTCGCCCACCCCACAGCGGGCAAGGCAGCAGGGATGGCTCCTGACCCCCTCAGACGGAAGGAGAAATCCAGTGTTTGCAGCCTGCATCGCAGGGGCTCAGACTGATGTGGGCAAAAGGAAAATAAAAAACCCTCTCCAAGGGATTGGAGGGCGAGGAAGAAGGGAAGGGGGAACTGGGGAGGCTCCAGGAGTGAAGAAAGAGAAGCTGGAGTCCGGGTGGCCAGCAGGGCACCCATCTGCTAGCCAAGGAGTGCGAGGTGGGAGCTCAGCCTCCTGTGGCATCCCTGAGTGCTCCTGCAGGAGGAAGGAGAGGAGAGAGGGGACTTTGGCCAGGATGGTCTCCACTGACAGAGCCCAAGGGGTGCCCTGGCTGCTGCCATCCCCTCTGGGCCTTCCAGCTGCACCACTGCTGCCTCCTCCATCCAGGCTTTGGCTCCTGCTGGCTGAGGCTGAGCCAGGGGTCCCACCATGGTGTGGGGCACCAATATTGTCAGCACCTACCCTCCTCCTCACCCTGCCCTCTTATAATCATGTGTTAAATACATTGCAGATGCTCCTGGACGTCTTTTTGACCCATTTTTCTCTGGAGTCCCTGCAATTTACTTTGTCGGAATAATTGCAATTTATTTAAATGTCAACAAGGCACACGTGGGAGACAGCAGTTGTGTGCAAGAGCAGAGCAATTACAGGGAACGGGTCCCATCTCACCACTTGAACCAGGATCCGAGCCAGGAGAAAGGAAAAGATCATTTTCCTCTATTAACTGATCACTTAGCCCACCACTCCCCAGGTCCCCTGGACCCTCGTGCCCTTCCCTGGGGCCATTGCTTGAGCTGGGGGTGGAACCAGCCCTTCCTTTGGCATGCTCTCCACAGGAGCATCTGCTCAGTCAGGAATTTAGTGGTGATTTAGACCCGTGGAGCTGCTCACAGGGTCTGACTCTGGTCCTGCCCAAACAGCCTGGGCTGACACAGGGGCCAGAGGAGCCCCAGCATCCTCTCAGCCCCAGCAGCACGGGCACTGCAGGCCCTCACCCAGCAGGATTTGGCTGCAGCAGAAAGTGTGGGTGGCTTTTTCCCCTCGGAGGGTTTGGCAGCAGCCTGGCAGGGGGATGATGGCAGTTTGTACACAATCAGAATTTTTGTCCTTTATCGGTGTGAGGTCAGGGTCCCTGTGCCCCTGGCACTGCCCAGGCACACTCCACGCTCTCCTGCCCTCCACAGCCAAAGGCCAGGAGCAGAAAAAGCCATCAGGGGGTAAGGGCTTTGCTCAAGACACCTTGGCAAGTACCCTGGGTCTCACTTGGTGCCCCCCTCACCAGCCACGCTCCTTTGGGGCCAGGCTGCAGGAGCAGTGCAGCCCCAGCTCCAGAGCTGCAACGCTGCTGGCTGCAGGAGCAGTGCAGCCCCAGCTCCCAGAGCTGCAACGCTGCTGGCTGCAGGAGCAGTGCAGCCCCAGCTCCCAGAGCTGCAACGCTGCTGGCTGCAGGAGCAGTGCAGCCCCAGCTCCAGAGCTGCAACGCTGCTGGCTGCAGGAGCAGTGCAGCCCCAGCTCCAGAGCTGCAACGCTGCTGGCTGCAGGAGCAGTGCAGCCCCAGCTCCCAGAGCTGCAACACTGCTGGCTGCAGGAGCAGTGCAGCCCCAGCTCCCAGAGCTGCAACGCTGCTGGCTGCAGGAGCAGTGCAGCCCCAGCTCCAGAGCTGCAACGCTGCTGGCTGCAGGAGCAGTGCAGCCCCAGCTCCAGAGCTGCAACGCTGCTGGCTGCAGCAGAGCAAGAGCTGGGGCCATCTAGTGACCCTCCTGTGCAAGCTTGGTGCTGCCAGTGCTCCCAGCTGCTCGCAGAAGGTGTGTGGGACACGTTTCCTCCTGCTGCTGACGGAGCAAGTCCCCAGCTCGGCAGGAGCTGGCTGGAAGGCAGACCTGCACCCTCCTAATGATTTCTTTATTCGCTGGGAGCTGATTTGGAAGCGGGCGCGTGTAAGCACCTCCTTTCATCTAGGATGAAAGGGAAGGATAACCCAGGTCTTTACAGAAGAGGAAGCTGGAAGAGCCAGAGCCCCCACCCAGCACGTGTGAGGAGGAACGGGGACGTTGGTGCTTGTCCCCAGGGCCGGGGGGGCAGCAGGGGCTGTGCCATGTGCTCCATCCCTGCACGTGTCTCGATCCGTGTGCCCCTCCAGGTGCCTCACCTGGGTGTCCCAGGGGCCCAGGCAATCTCCTCTCTGTTATTACCAACTACAAGCATGATAATCTGGACCCTAATGCGTGCAGGAGATTACAAAGCAGTGTTTTATGGGCCTGCTACAGAAGGACCCATAATCTGCTAATGCCCACAATTTAAAAAGGCAGTTGAGCAGATCTGGGCCCTTGCAATAGTGCCCATGTCTGGAAATGGATTCCAGTTCCAGCTGTTGACCTTGCAATAGAAGATGACATCTTTATTAAATATTGGTTCTGGAAATAATACCTTTTCTAGTTTTGGCAAAATGCCTTGAAAGCTTGGACATAAAGCAAAGCCATCTCTGTTTAGCAGGGGGTTTCCCCCTCTTTTTAAACTATCTCTTTGTAAAACAGTGTGTAGAGATTGGTACTTATTTCATAAACCCAGGTCTTGTGATAAAAATGAGCAAGTAACTCTGGTAATGGGATTCCTTTGGAGAAAACCTGTCTGTGCAGCTTTGGAGAGGGAAGAAGTTCCTAATATCCTAGTCTCCCAATATTCCTAATATCCTGATGTAATTCCTAATATTCCTACTCTCTCTGTGCCCACCGTGCTGCGGCGTTCACCCCAATTTCCCCATGGCCATCAGCCACTCTGGTGCCCTTCTCTTGCCACCTTGCCACCCCCATTCCTGCCCCTTCCGTCCCTGCAGCCCAGCCCCACCTGGGGTGCCTGGGCAGATGCGTGCCTGCCCTGCGGAGCCAGTGGTGCAGCAGAGCCGGGAGCCTGGCTCCCTGGGGGAATCTGCAAAGTACAAGTTGTTATTACTCACTACAGCAGAGCAATCAGCACGGGCTCTGTAATGCAGAAAGATGGATTGAAGCTGCTTAAGACCAGAGGAAAATGGAATCTCTGCTTTGCACGAGGAGTTTAACTCCTGCCATCCCCTCCTGACCGAGCGGGAGGCAGGTTTGGAAGTGGCTGGACGCAGGCAGTGAGTGGGGCCGTGCAGCAGGAGCCAAGCCCTGGCTCCCAGCATGGTCGTGGCCAGAGCCGGGCTCTGAAGCAGCTCTGTGCACCCGCAGCTCTCTGCCAGGAGGCCTGAGGAGATCCTGGCACCTCAGGCTGCTCAGGTGTGAGCAGGGCCAGCACAGCCCTCGGTGCCCTCTTCTCCTTCCTCCCTGCCGTGCCCCACTGCTGCAGTCCTGCAGTCAGCCTTCCCCACGGCTCCATCCCAGTGCTGGGCCCTTCCCGCTGAGAGTCCTGCAAAGAGGACAAAGCAAAGAACTTCCAGCAGCTTCGCAGCCCTGACAACGCTCTTTCCTTCTCACGGGCTCCTGGTGGGTCTCAGGCTGTGCAGTAAGAAGCTCTTGGTTATTACACATTCCTCGTTTCTTCCCACAGATGTGAGTCCAGCTTTCCCCTGCTCTGCCTGAGATGAACAGCAGATCCTCTGCTGTTACACCAAGGCAGCTTTAAACTTATGATAAACTAGCTATACAAACCTTTGTCATCCAGGGCATAAAACAACCTCTAACTGCTTAGGATTAAGGAGACACTTGTCTTAAATCAGCCAGTTATTTTAAATACTTCTCTGTTGGCTGTCAGATGCCCTGACTGCCTGTTATCACACCAGGGGATTGGTGTTAGACTTCAGTGCCAGACTCTGCTCTGAGGCTGGGGCCTGGGGTGAGGAGGAGCTGGGTGTTTCTCCCAGGTGCTTGTCCAGCAGCTTTCTGTGGCAAAGGGGATGAGTCTGGCATGCTGAGCGAGGAGTCAGGCTGCAAGGACTGGCCCGAGAAACTCTGATATCTCAGAGGGCTTCCAGGGCTGCTAGGGGAGCACATGCTGACTGCCTTGCTCTTTTGGGGCAAAAGGAAAACCAGGGAGATCCAGCTGGTCATAATACTGTGAGGCTAGAGAGGAACAGACAGCCCAGGTGCATGCACACCTGGTTTTAAAAATACAGATTTTCTTCAATGCTCAATTATCACACTTTGCAATAAAATTTGTTTTGGTTTAATTCTGCTGCCCATGAGCTCCCAAGAGGAACTGTTGCAAGCAAGTGCGCCCTGGCTGGGACCGTAGGGTGAGGAAGAGGATTTTAGCAGGGAAGGCTCCTCAGCTGCGGGGTGAAGCAGGGAGGGGAAAGGCTCCTGCTGTTCCTTTCCCACATCAATATTGAAGACCCGAGATGCGGTGCCGGGAGGTCGGAGCCGGTGCGGGGCGAGCACAGGGGCGAGCAGAGCTCTGCCCGCCCCGGAATTCCGCTGGTTTCCCCGCCGCAAGCTCAGCCCTTCACGAGCCCCTGGACAGGGAGCCGGGCAGGCTCAGCCGGGCCGAGGAGCCGGGTGTGGCCAGCCCGGCTGAGCCCGCTCGGCTCCGTGACCGCCCGCATCATCAGCTCCGTGCCGGGCAAAGCCGAGCTCTGCTCTGAGCTGGGCACACCCGAGCTCCTGCTGTGTGCCGGGCAAAGCCGAGCTCCTGCTCTGAGCTGGGCACACCCGAGCTCCTGCTCTGCTCCGGGCAAAGCCGAGCTCTGCTCTGTGCCGGGCAAAGCCGAGCTCTGCTCTGCTCGGGGCAAAGCGGAGCTGTCTCGGCGCCGGCGGGGCTGCGGCTCCTGCTCTGTGCCGGGCACACCGGGGCAGTCCCGGGGCTCCCGTGTCCGTGCCCAGCACACCGGAGCTGTCCCGGGGCTCCCGGGGCTCCCGTGTCCGTGCCCGGCACACCGGAGCTGTCCCGGGGCTCCCCCGAGCCCCTGCTCTCTGCCGGGCACACCGGGGCAGTCTCAGGGTGCTCGGGGCTGTGTCCGTGCCCGGCACACCGGGGCTCTCGGGGCTCCCGGGTTCTCGGGGCTCCTGGGGCTGTCTCGGGGCCGTGTCCGTGCCCAGCACACCGGAGCTGTCCCGGGGCTCCCGGGGCTCCCGTGTCCGTGCCCGGCACACCGGAGCTGTCCCGGGGCTCCCGGGGCTCCCATGTCCGTGCCCAGCACACCAGGGCTGTCCCGGGGCTCCCCGGGCTGTCTCGGGGCTGCCTCAAGCTGTGTCCGTGCCCAGCACACCGGAGCTCTCTCGGGGCTCCCGGGGCTCCCGGGGCTCTCGGGGCTGTCTCAAGCTGTGTCCGTGCCCGGCACACCGGGCCCCTTTAGGGGGAAACAAAAAAAAAAAAAACAACAGGGCTCCCGGGGCTCCCGGGGCTCTCGGGGCTGTCTCAAGCTGTGTCCGTGCCCGGCACACCGGGGCTCTCGGGGCTCCCGGGTTCTCGGGGCTCCTGGGGCTGTCTCGGGGCCGTGTCCGTGCCCAGCACACCGGAGCTTTCTCGGGGCTCCCGGGGCTCCCGTCTCCCCCGCTGCCGTCGCCGCCCCGCCGCCTCCCCGGCGCTGCGCCCGCCAGCCCGAGCACCGCCGCCCCCAGGCAGCTCCATCTCCCCCCGTGCCGTCCCACCGTCCCACCCGCTGCTGCTGGCTGAGTTTCTCTTGCAGCCCTTCCAGGAAGCCAGGGCCCTGTTGTTTTGCAGACGGCCTTAATTTGTTTACTCGTGCATATGGTGTGCCTTGTAGGACGATGCTCCGCAGCTGGCCGGGAGCAGCCTGCGGCACGGGGGAAGCAGCAGGTGAAGTTTAACCCAAGGAAGGCGCTGAAAGCTGCCCTGATGTGCGGATGCGAGGGCAGGCTCCCTGAGACTGCTGTGGTAAAACACGGTGCCATGTTGGCTTAGATAGCATCTTTATATTTATTGCCGGTTTCCACCGTAATTTGGGCACAATAACAGTTTGTTTGTGCAGGAGAGCAGTTAAACTCGAAGAATTAAAGGTAGAAAACTCCCAGCCTCTGGTTTTATTATGCAAATGTGAAATTTCCCTGCACATGGCAGGGGGTTGGCACTAGAGGATCTTTAAGGCTCCTTCCAAACCAAACTATTCTGGGATTTTAAATTCTCTGAGAAAGGCGCAGAGACAGGGATTAAGGCTTAGACTTGCCTGCTGGACAGGACTTGTGCAAAAGCTGAGGTTTCAGAGGTGTTGCCTGGCCCGCACAGACAGCGCTGGTACCCTCCTGAGGAGGATGCTCACACACCTGAGGCAGCTCCTCCTGCTTCCCCTGGGTGCCAGGACCCTGCCCTGCACCCCGACCCCGCTCTTGGCTCAGCCAAACCTCGGTACAGCAGAGGGGTTCTGTCCCCACGCTGTCCCGGCAGCTGCAGAACAGCAGAGCCCTCGGTGCTGCCTTCCTGCCCAGGTAACCTGAAGAACCTGACTCTGTCAGAGGGAAAAAAAAATTCATTTGGATGTTTTTTCTGCTACTGTAAAGCTGTTACTTTTTCCCCACCCACCCTTTAGGGGGAAACAAAAAAAAATATTCATTTGGATGTTTTTCTGCTACTGTAAAACTGTTGCTTTTTCCCCACCCCCCCTTTAGGGGGAAACAAAAAAAAAAAAAACAACCAACCAACAAAAACCAAAACAAACAAACAAACAAACAAAAACAGACCTTTTAATCTGCCAGCTTGCAAATGGCTCCTAAATAACACAGTTGTCTTTGGCTCAGTCGATCAAAGGGCTCTGCCCGCGAGGATGGGGACACTTTGCAGGCTCAGATTAGTGTTGTTTCAGAGGAACTGGATGCTTCTTTGTGTTGTTTTTAAATGATTCTCTTTCCAGGTTGAGTCTGAGCCAGATAGCTGAATGCATAGAATCGATATTTTGCAGAACTGATAGAAAATTAGCCAGGTTTAATAAACTTCATGCATGGCTTCCTATTGTAGCTGTATATCAAAAGGAAAATAAATATATTGACTGGATCTGCTTACAGGAGCATCTATAAGTCACTCTGGGAAATCAGGCAATTGCACAAATGGTCATGGGAGGCTGTGCCTGTTAGGGGGGAAGGGATCATCTGGGTCTTCTTGCTAATTTACCACATGACCTTGACATTCAGGCCAAATTTTCATACATGCCCACAAAATGTGTGTCTCTTTTTGACTCTGGGATATTATTTCAGATGCTGAGGCAGCTCCCTGAGCCAGGTGAAGCTGCTGGTGGTGCTCCATTCCTTAGAGGAAGATCCTGATAGCTTTGCCAGGTTTACTGATTTATCATGGACTGTTTTTTTGGTGGGAATGCCACTCCTCCTTTCCCATGGGGAGATGATGGTTGATAAATGCTCTGAGATGCACCCCAGCAAAGTGAGAGGCACGACTCTCTGAGTTTCTTCTCCTGTTCATTCTCAATTTGCAGATGGGACATGACTCTTCCCTCCCAGCAGCTCTGCCCTGTCCCTGGTGGGTTTTGTCTCACGTCTGAACCCAATGCAGACATTTTCACTGAGGTTTTGTGCTAGCCTGGAGAAAAGGAGGCTCAGGGCAGACCTCGTTGCTCTCTGCAGCTGCCTGAAAGGAGGCTGTAGCCAGGTGGGGGTCGTTCCCTTCTCTCAGTGATAAGTGACAGGACCAAAGAAAAGAGCCTCAAGTTGTGCCAAGGGAGGTTTGGGTTGGATACGAAGGAAAAGTTCTGCACAGAAGGGGTGTTCAGGCTGGAACAGGCTGCTGGGGAGGGGTGGGTGCCCCTGGCACAGGGGCGTGGATGTGGCACCTGGGCACCTGGCTGGGGTGAACCTGGTGCTGCCGGGTTAACCCAGGGACCTCAGGAGGCTTTTCCAGCTTCAGAGATTTTGTGCTGCAGGAAGTGGAGCCACAGCTGGTGTAAATCAACAGAGCACCCAGAGCTCTGCTGGAGCACGCAGAGGTGCTGCTGGTGGAGGATGTGGCTCTGTTATTTTCACTACTGAGTCCTAGCTGTTTCTGCAGCTCACTGGATGGAGAGGGCCCCTCCTTCCCTGTAAGGAGGCGAAAGCTGGAGCAGTTTTCTTCCCCCTGCAAGGGGAAATAAATGGGGAGGATGAGCCAGCCATGGGTGGGTGTTATTGTCTGTTAAATACATAACATCATTTGTCACTTAAGCAGCCTTGAAAGAGCATTCCTGGTGCTGGGCAGGGACACAGCAGGCCGTGGTTAAGCACCCAGTGCCACCATTCATCATCCAGTTAACCCCACAGCCCAGCTTCCCTTCGAAGCCACCTTTTCCTCTTCCCACTCTCTCTCCACACCTGCCTGCCCCTCCAGCCAGCATCCCTGGCTGCAGCAGAGCACCTGGGCTTTGTGTGTGTGCAGGAGGAGGACTGAGAGGGGCAGGAAGGTTTTGGTGCTGCTGGGCTCCCAGGGCATGCAGCAAAGGCAGAGATGAGGCTGTGAGCTGCAGACGTGCAAGGGGTGGCAGGGAGGGGTGCTGTGCTTCAGGAACCTGTCAGGTGTGTGCCTGAGGCTCAGGCAGGTCTGGGGGGGACACGAGCCGCGCTCAGGGTCGGGTCAGTGCAGCTCCTGGGGCGGGGGTGCTGCTGTGTAAAGGGGAGGGAGGGGGCTGTCCCCCAGGAGGGCAGGGGTCAGGCACCCTCACCACGGGCAGCCCAGGCTGCAGCAAACCTGGAGCAAATCTGGCTGAGAATCACAGAGCACTCTGGGCTGTAAGGGAGCCACAAGGATCAGAGTCCAGCTCTTCAACAAACAGCCCACAGAGGGGTCAAACCACGGCTCAGCACCGCGCTCTAACTCTCTGCTCTGAAATTCGCTGCTCACAGATCTGTGTTTGGGGCAAGCCTTGTGCTCACAACATGAAAATGAATGTGGGGTTTGATAATTACTTTTCTTCTTTTCTTTTGGTTTTTGTGACTCTGCAACTCCCAGTGCAGGGATGCTGATGGGCAGATGAAAGCTTGGCTGCTGGGAGCTCTCCAGCTCAGCTTCAGACCTGGTGCACATCAGCTGCTGTGCCCTGCCTCAGAAACCCTGCCTCTGTCTCCTCTTGCTGGATGCTCCCTCTGCTTGCTGCCCTGCCTCTCAAGGTAATAACAAAGGCTCTGAAACCGTGGAATTTCCCTTCTCTCTTGAGTGGAGATCAAGGGGAGCGCTATGTCCCTGCATGCAGGATAATAGGCAGTGCAAGTTTACTCTCTGTCTGCACACAGTGTGTGGAAGTTGGTTGTTATCTGTGTTTTCTAGAGGAAATGAGCCAGTTTTGTAAGGAGAGGAGTGTTTGGGGTGATGCCTCTGCAAGAGCAGCTGGATCAGGGTCACAGCTTTTGATTTGGGAAAATGTTCAGTTTGGTGCAGCTCATTCATGAGACAGAAATTCACTGTCCCAGAGGTCTTCTTTTCATTCTCCCGATTTGAAATCCTTTTAAACTGGGACAAGAAAATAGTTATAAGTTTCAGTACTGACTCATTTCAAAATCGAAGGCATCTTTTTTGATCTAACATTTTGACTAATTAAATGGGAAACCCTTTTGTCTTACATATTACGAAACATCAAGGTCTCTTTTAGATCCACTGGTGTTTTTATTAGTCTCTGAAATTGTTGAGGAGCAGATAAAATATCTCCCACCCAGCTCTGCTGTGTCAGTTAATGTGTGAGCAATCACAGTGTGACATATCCACAGAGGAGCGTGTACAAATTGAATCTCTACGTGTGGTTGTCAGGAAACAAAACATGCTCGATATCTGTTTCAAAGACAATTTTTTTATTTTTTTTTATTTTTTTTTTAGCAAAGCTTTTGTGGAAAATGTAGCAGCAAAGAAATAAAAATGACTCCTGCAATTTGGAAACAGGTAAACAAGAGGTATTAAAAATCAATGAAAACACTACGTGGTCATCCCCGGGGATGATTTCTCACATATAAACACATCTTTGGTGAAGGGAGGGATGAGACCAGATCCCAGTTCCTGGGGTCCCAAATTTGCAACTTGGTCGGGCTGGGGGATCATCACAAGCTTCGAATCTGATGTAGGCACCAGCTGAGGCTGCAGAGCTCAGCAGCACTTCCAGCCTCTTTCATCTCCTGGGTGGTCCCTAAGCCAGAGCCCTCGTCTCCACTTTCCCCCTCCTTTCTCAAACCAGGCATTTGCTGATGCCATTGTTGAATCCAGCCAAGGATCTGCTCCGTTTTCCATGCTCCAAGGTAATTTTGGCAAGGCTGCTGTGCTCTTCCACGCCAGTTAGAGAACACTCCCAGGCAGGGCTCCTTCCGTGGGGCAGCTGCAATAATTGCAGATTGGTGTGCAATAAATCTCCTTGCCTCCCTGGTTTCCACTCTGGGCGAGGCAAATGCTGTAAAACACCCAGCCCTTCCTCTTGTGGAAGCAGATGGCAAACAGCTCCTCTGGCAATTCCTTCCAGGCTGGCGTTTCCCTGGAGCTCTGGAGATGGGCACTGCCCTTCCCAGCTGCCCGGTGCTCCCAGGGTGGTGGGGAGGGGTCCCAGCCTGGCATTGCAGCCCACCCCTGGGCTCAGAGCACTGCTGGGAAGGGCTGTCCCCATGGGAGCCACCGTCCTACAGCCAGGTGGCCCTGGGCACACCCAGAGGACAAACCCTGAGGGCTTTGGGTGATGCCCATTTCTCTGCCCTCTTGGATCCCCGTGAGCAGCGTGGCTGGGAGGGGCACCAGCCTGTGAGGAGAACAAAGCTGGGAGCAGAAAGGGGAAAATTGCTTTATTTTATTTTTTTTTCCCCTCCCCTGGCACAGTCTCTGCCTCATCTCCCTGCAGCTGAGCTGTGCTGGGGCAGGGGTGCTGCTGCCCAGGCTGCTGCTGTGGGATTGTCACCCTGGGCTGGTTGTCACCGCGGCTTTGCCAGCCGTGGGTCTCCTCAGGTCCTGAGAAAAGCAGGTCAAGCATGTGAGCATGTGGCTGCCTTTCAGGCACACACTGGAGAGCTGCTCTCCACAAAGAGAGTTCCCTTTATCGCAGGGAGCTGCTGGAGTGGCCAGAGCTGCAAAGCAAGGATTTGAAAGCATCTCTGAGGGTTGGAATTGAGGTGAAGTCCTCCCGCTTTAGGGCACAAGCTCAGCTCCAAAGGAGGGGACAAGATGGAAATTTTCCTTCGAGAAGATTATGTTCAAACTTTCAAAAAGGTGTTTGATTTGATAGGAGAGGATTTGCATCTTCGCCTGCAACAGCTGATACCGTGAGGTGTTGGAGCTGGACCAGCCAAGGGAGGTCTCAAATATCTGCTGCACACAAAAATCATCTGTCAGGAGCAAGGGGGTGCAAACATTTCTCTTTCTTAGCAGGGTTCATTTTGAGGATGCCTTTTATGAGATGGGGGGCCTCCACTGCAGCCCACTGCTGCTTCTCTCTGTTCCCCAGCCCAGGACACCCTCCCAAAGCAGCCAGAGGGCTCAGGGGGAGGAGAAGTGCTGGTGCTGCATGGCAGTGGTGCAGAGTGCCCAGCCAGCAGGGAGAGCAGGGCTGCAGCCTCACGGGCAGCATGGGAGACTGGTCCTGCTCCAGGCTGGCTGTTCCTTCATCCCAGCATGCTAGGAGGATGTAAAATGGCACAATCTCAAGGCACTCTTCAAAGGCACTTCAGTAATTCTCATCATCCCCCTGCGAGGACCACGGGCCAGCATTCAGCAGGGCTTGGCTGCTTTTCAGGCCAGAATTTCTGTCTTCTGTTGATGCTTTCTTTCAGCTGAAGGAGGAAGGAGGTTGAGTTTTGCTTGGATTGTCCCTGGCAGGGAAAGAAAGCACCCACGCTCTGCATGTGCTTGGCAGGCTGATGCAAAGGCTGGTGGATGCATCCCCTCTGACCTGGGTGCTGCACAGAGGGGATCACTGCTGCACGGGTGGCTGCTGCTGCTGCCAGCACTGACCTCACGGCTCTCAGAGCTCCTCTCACTTATTTCATCTGCTCCCACCTCCAGGAGGTGGCTGATGAGCTGTACCTGCTACCTGGAGATAGGAGAGGCACACACAAACACAGCCCCACCAGGGCCCCCCTGAGCTCCTGGAGTTCCTCCTGCCCAAGGATGGAGAGCAATCCAGACTCACCCACACAAATTCTTGACCTTCAAAGTGTGCAGCTGTTCTCAGGCAACTTGGAAACTTATTCTTTTCCCCCACCAGTTCAACAGTTGCAAACGCTCCCTCCCTTCTCCAGACCTGGGCTGTAACCTGGATGGTTTTGCTCCAGCAAGTAACAAAATGAAGAAGCTGATTTGCAGCCAGGATGTTGCTTCTTGCAATGATGCTCCAAAAAAGGTGATGATAATATTTGATAAGGTAGGAAAGGCTTTTCTGAAGGGCAGGGGAAGGATGGCAGCCACGCTGGTGTTCTTGGCTTTGCCAGCTCCGTTCTCTGCAGGTTTTTTTGTTGTGGTTTCCCCCAGCAATTCTCCGGGCACGCTGAATTCCTCCAGGCTGGATCTTTCTGCTTGAAGTGATGGGATTTTGGCAGAGTTTTCCCTTGGAGCTGGAGCCAGGCTCTCTGGAGCTGGCAGATAGCAGCACGTGTGCCACCCATGGCGCACCTTCCCCGGCGTGGGAGGATTTTCACCAGGATGGGGCTGGGCCCGGGGAAGTTTTTCTGCTCGTGGCAAACGGGGGTGTCTCTCCAGGCTTGAGCAGTGTCTATCCTGCCTTGAGCCACGCCGTGGATTTGCTGCCTTTCAGCAAAGCTATTCTTGGTCGTTGCTGCTCTGAGGTGATGAAAACTGGGCCCTTCTGGGCATAGAAATGTTTTCATTTCAGAGCGTTTGGAAAGCGGCGCCCAGGATGACAAAAGCAAACACCCACCCGGGCAGAGGAACGCCCCAGGAGCATCTGCAGAGTGCTGAGAGGAGCGAGCTGGCACGAAACAGGGGGAAAGTGGGCTGGGGGAGCCCTGGGCAGCGGCACAGCCACTGGGCTGGGGCAGCCCTGGGCACTGCTGGGAGCCCGGCCCTCCTGGGAGCCCGGCATCACGGAGCTGCAGAGAGGTTTGGGCTGGAGGAGCCTCGGGGATCATCCTGTTCCCGTCACCTTCCCTGGGACAGGTCACTCCAAAGCCCACCCCAGCCCCAGGGATGTGGGACCAGATGTGGGGGCTGTGATTCTGGCTCAGCGTTTGCAAGGACAAGGCTCCTCCAGCACACTTTGTAAAGTCCCACGCCTGGAATTCAACCTCCCCCTGCCTCAGTTTACCCTCTTCTTCTACAAATTAGATAAACCCACCCCAATAAAGCCCTCCTATTGACTTCACCGCCGGTGTTTTGAGACTTAATTAACAGCCTGCAGAATGCACTGAGATCATGGGATGAAAGCAGCTATAGATATGCAAAGCAGCATCATTATGCAAAGATAAAATTTAGAACCTTTGTAAAATAAGTGTTGAAATGAATGTATCACAGCGTGTGCCTGGCTCTGCTCAGCCCTGGGCCCTCCTGCTCGTTCACCTGGCAATCCCGAGGGAAACGGGACAAAAATGAGATTTATGAGAGAAGTGTGAAAATGCACAGGCAAGGTCTTAAAATCAGATTAATGAAAAAAGAGGAGCTCTGAAAGAAAAGAAAGATCTTTTCCTCCTTATCTCTTGGAGGTCTCTGAACTCCTGTGTACACATTGCAAGCTGCAAACTAAGGGAGAGCCAGAATCAGGTTTCAGATTACTCATGCTTTATTTATTCCCTTTATTATTCTGGATTAGGAAGAAAAGAAAGTGGGGGGGGATAAGGAATGAATTCCAGCTATAATTTTAAAAGAAAAAAGTCTGAGAAGGGACACACTCCATCAACTAATTAAACATGTATCAGAGGTGCAATATTCCCAATTAACTACAAAGTTGTGCTTCCACTTCTAATTGCTGACAGTTTCTTTTTGTGACTGTGTGCAGATTAATTGTCTTCAATGGGGAGCTGGTTGGCTTGATAATGTAATGTTTGAAGTGGAGGTAGTAATTGCTTTGATTACATTTGTGGTTTATTTTCTAAATGGCAGCTGGAGGTTGGGCCTGAGGTTTAAAGTAGCAGCTAAAAAATGGAGAGATGAGGGGGAAAAAGTTTCTTGAAGGAGTCTAAACCTGGTGGAGCAAACCCTGGGGGCTTGGAGTAGAGGAGCTTGGAAGGTCCCTTCCAAACCGAACTGTTCTGTGATTTTGCTCCCCACGAGCTGCTTGGTTCAGCAGGGAACGTCCAGAGCAAAGCAGAGCAGCGGAGCTGGGAGGGGAATGGAGCTCCAGGAGGGGCTGAGGGAGCTGGGAGGGGGCTCAGCTGGAGAAGAGGAGGCTCAGGGGGGACCCTGTGGCTCTGCACAGCTCCTGCCAGGAGGGGACAGCCAGGGGGTCGGGCTGTGCTCCAGGGGACAGGGACAGGACAAGGGGAATGGCCTCAGGGGGGCCAGGGCAGGTGTACGATGGATACTGGGGAGGTTTTTCACCCAAAGGATTCCCAGGGCAGGGCTGGAGTTCCCATTCCGGGAGGAGTTTAAAAGCCATGGGGATGTGGCACTTGGGGACACGGGTGAGTGGTGGCCTGGGCAGGGCAGGGGAACTTGGACTTGAACTTGGACTCGATGATCTGAGAGGGCTTTTCCAGCCTCCAGGATTCTGTGAGGAGCCGTGAGGGCAGCCAGGGAGCAGGCAGAGGTGCAGGGAGCAGGCAGGGAGCAGGCAGGGAGCAGGCAGAGGTGCAGGGAGCAGGCAAAGAGCAGGCAGAGGTGCAGCCAGGGAGCAGGCAGGGAGCAGGCGGAGGTGCAGGCAGGGGTGCAGGCAGGGGTGCAGGCAGAGGTGCAGGCAGAGGTGCAGGGAGCAGGCAGGGAGCAGGCAGAGGTGCAGGCAGAGGTGCAGGCAGAGGTGCAGGGAGCAGGCAGAGAGCAGGCAGAGGTGCAGGGAGCAGGCGGAGAGCAGGCAGGGAGCAGGCAGAGGTGCAGGCAGACCTTCCCTCGCTGGAGCAAACCAGGGGTTCACAGCCGAGGCAGGAGGTTTATCCTGAGCTCCTGGAAGCTGGCAGGGATGGGCAGCTGCTGCCCCTGGTCCTGCCCCAGCTGCCAGCAGCCCACAGCCAGGGGCTCGGGGTTGGAGCAGCTCTGGGCCCTCTGGAATGTGTTTGTAACAGCCTCCACCTCCAGCCAGAGAGAGCTGCTCCCTCCCTGCTGCCTTTTGGATAATTAACCCGAGTGGGGAAACTGAGGCACGAGCTTTGCATTCAGCGCTTGCCAATCAGAACCTTCTCTGGTGAATTTTTTCCCCCTGAGTTTTCCTTTTTCCTACATTGCTTTCCAGTCTGGAGCAGTGGGAGCAGCCAGGACATTTGTGCCTTGCCACAAGCTTCCTGTCCTTCCAGGTTCACCGTGGTTTTGTCTTGACGGAGCCACCGACCCCTCAGGGACTGTGCCCTGCGTGGGGCACCCCAAACACAGCACCCCGTGTTCTACAACAGTGTTTCATGCAGTGAACACTAACAAAATCCTCTTGCAGCCATGCATCACGGCGCATGTTTTCATGCCACAGTCAGGGAGGATGATTAGATTCTCTAGCTGGTGCTGGTGCTCCTGGATCCCTCTTCCTGAGTTTCCGTGGTTACCAGGGCCAGGGCTCTGAGCAGCAGAAAAATTAGAATCATTAAAAAGAGGGGAAAGAAAAGCCTGATCATAATGATCTGAAATAACTCATTTTGGAAATCTGGCACTCCCAGTTTTAAGGTCTTCAAAGAAATCTGTCAGTGAGGTGTTATCCCTGAGCCCCCTGGAGCAAGGCTGAGGTCACAGGGAATTTCCTCCAGCACTGGCACTGTGGTGGTGTTGCCACCTCAGGACAGGGTTTCTGATCGAGTGGGAGGCTCAATACCTTTTTTTTTTTTTTTAATATATATTTTACTTTTTAATTGCTTTATTTATTTTATCTCTTTTTTATTTTATCAAAGGTTGGGCTCGATGATCTTGGAGGTGTTTTCCAGCCTTAATAATTCTATGATCTCCTTCTTAAGGGGAAACTCTTCATGGCATATGGAACAAGGGAGAGCTCCCACTCCCAGAGAGTTGGGAGGGTTTTGAGGGGGATTTTGGAGAGAGGAAAGAGAAATGTGGAGTGGGACTTTATACAAGGACAAGGAGTGATGGGATAAAGGGAATGGCTCCCACTGCCAGGGCAGGGATGGAGGGGATGTTGGGCAGGAATTCCTGGCTGGCAGGGTGGGCAGGCCTGGCACAGGTGCCCAGAGCAGCTGGGGATCCCTGGCAGTGCCCAGACCAGGCTGGATGGGGTTTGGAGGTGTCCCTGCCATGGCAGGGGTTTGGAACTGGATGGGTTTAGGTCCCTGCAACCCTAACCATTCTGTGATTCCACGTGGGCCAGGCTGGGACCCTGCAGCTGGGCTAAAGCCCAGGGGAGCTGCCTGGCTGTGGGGAGCCCCTGCAGCCCCTTCCCTTGCAGAGAGCAGCCCCTGGCAGGCAGCCCTTGAAGGGCCCTGCTCGGTGGGAGAAGGGCAAAGCTGCTCCCCGGGCCACAGAGGAGTTCAGCCCCGCAGGCAGCATGCAGCACCCCGCTGCCCCGTGCCCCTGGCCTGCCAAGGGCTGGGCTGTGGGTGCCAGGGTGCCCTGTGCCCTCCCTGCCTCGGGGGACATCCCCAGGAGGGGCTCGGCAGCTCCTCACCATTGCCATGGTTTCCTGGAGCATCCTCTGCTCCGAGAGCTGCAGAAAAGGGATCTTCTCACTCCAGGAGCCCTGCTCGGTGTTTTTCTTCTGTTAAGAAGCAAAAAAAGAGGCTTTTTTATTATTATTTTCGGTGACATCTGCAGTCATGAATTGGGCCTATAAAACACTGTGTAGGAGACTGTTCCTCCTTCACTTGATCTCCTTTCATTCCCAAGAACATTTTTCTCATCAAAGCTTGCAGATTTCAGACACGCCATAAGATATTTTTAATCATCTTCTGTCACGAAGTTTCCAAGTTAAAGGAGCCTGTGCCATGCAGAGAAAAGTCTATTTATTCTCCCTTGTTTAAAATACCCTGGCAGTCATTTTAATTACAATGCCTTTTCCCTACCCCTCCTGGGATGTGCAAATGTATTTACACAATTTACAGTAGAGGTGGTTTCCTTCCCCCATCCCCTCACGCCTTCCCCATCACCTCCCTCTTTCCCCCGTGTGTGTAACGTGCACAGTCCCAAATATCACAACTTGGCAAATAAATATTACAAGATTCAATAAGAGGGAGCTGCATTTGCAAGTCTGAGGCTAATTTAATAAATGATGGCAGCAGCTTTAAAACATGTCTCCTATTTAAAGAGCACAACACCGATCTTTGGAAGGAGCTGTGAAGTGGGCTAAATTTTTTAAAGGCTTTAAACGAATCCTTTTCATCTAAAGCTTGGGAAATTGAAGCCTCCCCAGCCGGTTTTGGTGCAGCCCCGTCAGAGCAGGCGCAAAGCGAAGCCGCGCCTGGCGGCGAGCGCTCGCGGGCTCCAGCTCGGCGTGGGACACCCGGTGACGCCTGCAGACGGAGCCTTTTCAGGGCAGAAGGAAGTCAGATCTGGGTGGAAGAAGACGTGAACAGCCTCGATATTTATAGGAGGAAGGAGGTTGAAGGACGCCTTGCTGCTGGCGCGGGCTGGGCCGGAGGCGCTCCTCGCTGGCTCCCGGTTTGTGCTGGGGCAAAGAACTGGACAAAGAACAGACAGCTGGGACCAGCTGCTGGGGAAAATGGGGTGCTGTGTCAGGGCTCAGGGCTCAGCCAGGCGCTCCCATCCCTTTTTCCCCTTGTAAATCCCACGTGTGGCTGCCCGCGCTGCCGTTGTCTGCTGTGCCTGCCTGCTCTGCGCGGCTCTTCAGCACGAGGGACCCTCGGCCACCTCCAATCCCTCCCTCTCTCCAGGCAGAAACACTTCAGAAGGTCATGATGGAGCCTTCTGGCCTTGACTCTGTTAAAACTGTGCAAGCAGGAGGTGGCTTTGGCAGGCTTGGATTACCTCTCTTCAGATCTTTTGCCCGTGAGATATTTCAAAGATCCCCTTTAACCAGAGCTCGCTTCCTCCAGGAGCCTGAGTTTGGCCAGTTGGGATCTTGGCAGGATTTGGTCAGAGGTAACCCGATCTGAGCAGCAGAGAAATGAACAAAAACACGTAACCAGCCTGGCATGTTTACATGTGACATGTGGTGCTCCAAGCTCCAAGCCGGGGGCCAAAGGGGGTGCTCCAGGTTTTGGGGCCCAAAGCCTTCCTGGGGTGATGCTGAAACCCACCCCGGGCCCCTGGGCTGGGTCTGCCCCAGCAGGAGAGAGCAAAGCAACTCCCAGTGTCAGGGAGGGCACACAGGACTTTAAAACACCCATCAGGATGAGTCTGTGAGCTGTGGGCTCCGACAGCTCTGCATCACTGCAGCGTGCCCAAAAAAAAAAAAAGTAAATACAAAAAAGCCCACTGGCTGCCAGCACGGCACCCTCTGGCTCTCCTGGGAAGTCAAGTTATCCCCCTTTCCTCTCCCAGTGCCAGCAGAGTCCTTAAACAGCTTCCTTCTTGGGAAATCTTGGTTTTCAGACTCGTCTCTTTGCTCAGCAGGGTGTAATGAACTCAAAGCTCTGTTTGAGCAGTTGGAGCTTGGAGGGGGTAGTGGGGTAAGAGAGGACAGAAAATTTATATAAATCCTTCTTCTGCGGGCTCTTATCCACAGTGACAGCTACAAAAAAAGCACTTTATGGCTCCAGTCACATCTCATGTCAGCGTGATGTGCACCACGGGGAAACCCACCACACCATGGCTTGGAAATGGCAGACTCTCTTAAAATTTTTAGGGTGATAAGCAAAAAGAAAATGGGAAAAAAGACTCAGAAAAAAACTCAAAAGACTGATGTCATTCCCTTGAACAGAGAGGGCATCAGGGAAACAAGGATGGCCTGTTCTGGCTGTGCTCAGGACATGGGGAGCCCTGGGCTGCTGCGCTCCCTCTCAGCCATTGCCCCAAACCAAACCTCCCTTCTGGAGGGAAATACCCACAATTATTTATTCTGCAGCAAGTTCACAGTTCAGGAAACCCTCCAACACAGCAGGTGAGAGTGGGGGCAAGGTCTCCAACAAGCCAAGCTGCTTTTTTCTTGTGCACCTGAGCTGTTGGTGCTGGTTAACAACAAGTGCTCAGGGCTGCAGCCTCACAGCACTGGCAGATCTTTGCAGCTCTGGCTGAGCTGGTGTTTGCTGAGAAGCTGAAGAAACCCCCCTGAGGTGGCTGCTGACCAGAGGTAAGGAATGAGCAGTTTCTTTGCCTGAGTTTGAAAATTAGAATGACACCACTGGGAAAGAAAATAATAGTTGAGAGAGAGCTTGTAAGGAGAAGCAAATCAAAGTACACCAAGGATCTGTCAGTAAAGAAGTCCTTTCATGCCATGTTTTAAAATGTATTTCTTCTTTTGAATTATGCTTTGTATTTTTCATTATATAAAATGAGGAATAGGAGCCCCTGCAGCACATGGTCTGCTTGGATGTCTAAGATATTAACTGAATATTTTCCTGCCCTAAGGGGCCAGCAGGAACTTCAGCCGTTACCTCCCATGTTTCCCAGGTATTTGAATAAAATTAATGTTACTCAGAAGAATTGTAACAGCTTGCACAAAAATCAGGTTCCTGGAAGGGCTGTGCTGATTTTGGGGGCATTATTGGTGTGAGAAGCCTTGCAGTGAGAGCAGGGACGGTGCAATCTCCTTGTTAACCTGGTTCAGGTAAGGGCTCTGAGAGGGAATTTATGGAAGAGCATTGGGATATCTGCCCCTGCACTCGACAAGAGGGAAAGGCAGTGGTGTTTGCCTTGTGAAGGTGCCACAAATGGTTTTTCCCCTTTCAGGACCTTTCCACCAACATGCAAACTCAGTCAGGTGAGGGGTTCTGCTGCAGCTTTAATTGTGTTTGCATAAATGCTAGAAGAGTTTGGGCTGGGAGGGAGATGCAGCACCATGCCTGCAGTGACAGGGACAGTGCCTGCTGGTTCGTGGCAATCCCCAGTGAGGAGGGGGCTCTGTGAAGATGTTTTGGTTTTGATGGTGTTAATTTTTGTCTTTTGGTGACTCTTTTCTCTGCTCTTCATGACCAGGAGGCAGCGGGAGCCCCCAGTGAGAAGCTGAGCCCAAAACGGACGTTTTCACACAATCCTGTGTTGCACAAGCTTTTAGAAGGCTTTGGGCTGTGAGAGGAAACAAATGCAGTGGTGAGAAGTTCTGGGAAGCAGCTTTGCTCCCTTGAGCTGCTCTGGCTGGTGAGGGCAGGGGCAGGTGTCACATTTGTGCTGCTCTTGGATCAAATTTCCCAGAGCCTCTTTCCCACGGTGTCATTTCCTGCACCCTCCCCAGGAAGCAGGATTCCACTTTCTGCCCAGCAAAGCCCAGTAATCAAAACCCTCCTGGTTTTGCTGCTGAGCTTTGGTGCAGCCAGCCCCAAAAGTGCCAGGGGAGCTCAGCTCAGCTCCCCCTCTGCTCCTGCTGGCTCTGCCCTGCACCTCCAGAGCAGAAATCTCATTTTCACCGGATCCTGTGAGGTGTATCCTACCCCATCTGCAGGAAAGCTGCTGCTCAGATGAACATTTCCCTTCCCAGCCAAGGAGATGGGGCTGGAGCAGCTCCCAGTTTCCCCCAGTTATACCATGCCCTCAGGGAGCCCTGGCTGGGAGGAGTGGGGTGGCTTTTGCCAGGCTCCCACAGGAGATGGCTGTGCAGCAGGGAGGGCTCTGGTGGTGGATCCTTGGAAAGAAAGGTTGGGAATCTGCTCCTGCTCTCCAGGAGAGCCCAGTGGAGCTGGCAGAGAAGAGAATCCCTTGGGAAACAACACTCAGCTGCAGCTGGAGGAGGATTCTTCACAGGAAGAGTGGAAGAATCATTCCTGACGGAGCCCCCGCTGCTCTCACACCCCAGTCTGGCAGCTCCTGTTTGCTGTACCTACTGCTCTGTTTTTTGCATCTCAGACCTGATTTAGATAATAACCCCAGTGGGTGCAAAGAGCCAGCCCAGCCTCGTGGTGAGATTCTGCTGCTGCAGATCCACTCCCCGAGAGGGCTGCCAGACCCTCCTCTTCCTCGGGAGCCAAGGCAGAGAGGTCAGCCCCACGCCTCTTCATTTGTTTGTTCAATGCTCTGAGTACTGAAAGAGAGGTCAGGGCTGGCCAGAGGCTGTGAAAACAGCAGACTGTTAATGACCCACCCCTGGGTGCATTCAGTAAATACATTTATTTGTGTGAGCAAAGGCACCCACTGCCCACTGCTGCCCCAAAGCCTGGTGACATCACCTAATCCTGGCTGCCCCAGGGCTTCTCTGGGTTTGGACACGGAGTTGTGTCCCTCCAGTGAGAGGTTTTGTCAGGGAGGGTTCAGGGATCAAGCCTGTCTGTGGGATTTCTCCCCAGGGTGTCAGACTGCACAGCTACAGTGGGACTCACCTCCACGGACCATCTGCTGCAGTGCTGCATTCCGTGCTGCCTCTCCCCTGATGGGAAAGCCTCGGCCAGGAATAGAACAGCCTCCCCAGGCTCCCTGCTCGGGGCTGCCTCAGCCATACCGAGAGATCCCTGGGTGCTGGGAGAATCCCCGCAGGAACCAGGGGCTTCCCCCTCTGTTCTCTCCGTCCTTGTTGTTGTCTTGGGTTGAATAGACTGCTGAGGAAGGCAGGAGCCTCCCCTGAAATGGAAAATGTAAACCCCCTCCCTCCAAATTATTATGATTTTGAAATTAAAAGGCTCTCAGGCTAAGATATGGGAGCAGGAATAACAGTTCTTTACTGGGAAAATTAAATTAAATTAAAAATACAAATGTAATAGTGCAAACAACAACAACAACAACAAAAAAACAAAAAAACCCAAAAAAAACCCAAAACCTTGGTGTGAACAGACTGCTGAGGAAGGCAGGAGCTTCCCCTGAAATGGAAAATGTAAACCCCCTCCCTCCAAATTATTATGATTTTGAAATTAAAAGGCTCTCAGGCTAAGATATGGGAGCAGGAATAACAGTTCTTTACTGGGAAAATTAAATTAAATTAAAAATACAAATGTAATAGTGCAAACAACAACAACAACAACAAAAAAACAAAAAAACCCAAAAAAACAACAACACCAACAACAAAAAAAAAACAACAAACCACTGCCAGAGTCAGAGCAGGCCCTGACCTGGAGCTCTGGACCTCTGGAGCTCCAGGGCTGCTGGAGATGTTCCTCTGGGAATGCAGGGCAGGAGAAAGCTGCTCCTCTGGGAATACAGAGGGCAAAGGCTGCTGGGGTGTTCCAAAACTCAGATTGAATCCAAGTAGGAATTCTTGGCTCCTCCCCATGGGCGGAGCATCTCCCCATGGGATGATGGAATTTTATCAGCCGTGCAGGGACACTCAGTGGCCATGAACAGATGATAATTAATAATTAATAACTGAGAATCAATAATCAATAATCCATGGCCCATGAACAGCAGAGATCTCCTGGAGGGAGGGCTGGCTGTGGGAGAGATAAAGAAAACTGCCCGATGAGCAGCAGAGAACTGCCCAGCTGTGACAGAGGGGACAGAACACCCCTCCTGGGGACAGAACAGCCCGTTTCCAGCCTGAGGCAGCCGTGCAGCCCATGCAGCAGTGTGGGACGAGTCCTGCCCCAGCTGTGGCAGAGGGGCCAGAACAGCCCCAGTGGGTTCAGAACAGCCCATTTCCAGCCTGAGACAGCCGTGCAGCCCATGCAGCGGTGTGGGATGAGTCCTGCCCCAGCTGTGACAGAGGGGCCAGAACAGCCCGTTTCCAGCCTGAGGCAGCCGTGCAGCCCATGCAGCGGTGAGGGACGAGTCCTGCTCCAGCTGTGGCGGTGGGCGCGCAGCGGGTGCCGAGCTCGGGGAGCACAGCTGGGTGGGCTGAGCTTGCTGCCCAAGCTGCGGAGGCAGTGCTGGGTGCCCAGCCTGGCACTGGGGTGAGGTGCAGAGCCCAGCAGGGCAGGAGCAGCCCCTGCCCACCAGCAGCCAGACCAGGTGCGTGCCGGGCCCGGGGGGCTGTGTGTGAGCAGGGATTGAAAACCCAATCAGTGCCTGTTCATCTGCTGCTGCACTGCTGCTGTGACCCGAGCAGGCACGCTGCTTCTCCTCCCAGCCCTCTCCTCCAGCTCCTCCCAAAGCCCCGCCTGGGCTCTTGATGTGTTTTTATTGATCTCTTTCGTGTAAAGCTCATCCCGTTCACTCCTGAGTCACATCCAGGGCTCTTTGTTCCCCGGCACAATGGAGCGTCCCCGGACGGCCCCGGGGACACCGGAGATGCTTTAAAAGGTTAATGTCTCTGTCAGATCGCAAATCACCCCAGAACATCTGCTGTCACTCACAGGGGGTGGGAAATAATCACCTGCATCCTTCGGCTAGTATCTGAGCCCGAGCAGGAGCGTTTGCAGCGCTGGGAGGAGGCTGTGCCCAGGCAGGGGTGGTTTGGCTGCCTGGCATCTCAGCAGGGCAGGTTCTGCTGTGCTGCCCCTCCCGGTGCTGCCCAGGGGCTCAGGGGCTCTGCCGGGGCTGGGCTGTCACTTTGGGGCACTGAAGGCTCTGCCTGTGGGCTCCAGCATCCCACTGTCCCCCTTGGGGCAGGAACGGGACTGAGGGGACACATGAACTCTCTTCAGCAGGCTAATACTGAGTTTATCAGTCTCAAGCTGCACCAGGGGAATACAGGTTGGATATGAGGAAAAAGTGTTTTACAGGAAGGGTGATGAAGTTCTGGAATGGCTGCCCAGGAGGTGGTGCAGTCACCATCCCTGGGGGTGTTTAACACAGCCTGGATGTGGCACTGGGGGCCAGGGCTCAGCTGAGCTGTTGGGGCTGGGCTGGACTCAATGACCTTCAGGGTCTCTTCCAACCCAGGGATTCTGTGATTCTGTGACCTGGGATCCTTTATACACTGATAATATATTATACCTGTTCTGATACAGGTGGGCTTGATTGGTCGTTTAATCAACACCCCATCACCACTGGCTAATTAAGGAGACCCCCTTTGGTAAACATCATCTGAGAAAACAACTGTTCATAACACCAGCTGCCAGACTGTCGTAATTCTTTCTCTCTGCCTTCTCAAAACTCTCCAGAACAATTCCTGGGAAAGTTTATCTGGCTCTCTGTCTCTGCCCAGACTGCCACATCCACACTCGCCCCGTGGGGAGGGTGCTGGACACACGGGGTGTGTGCCGTGGGCACCCTGAGTGTGGATCTCATCTCCTCCTGGATCATCCCAGCCAGGGAGGGCAGGGCAGGGCAGAGACACAACGCACAGCAGGGCACACAGAGAGCTGTGATCCCAGCTGAGACCCCACAAGTGAATCTGAGATAGCATTGGTGCAAGAATTAGGGGAAAAAAAAATCAAGCTAGACACAGCTCATGCCTTTGGCTTTGCTGGGGAAACAGCTGGGCTGGGCTCTAACTTGACAATGAAAAGAAATGTGCTGCCCTGCCTCCTGTCACCTCTTCCCTGAGCCCTGTGTCCTGAGTCTGAGCTGCAGGCCCAGCGGGGAGGAGCAGCCTTGTTGGCATTTCGTACAGTGACACATTTTCCGTGTTCACTGTGCTCTTGCTGGATTTGACTCCTCATTTGCTGATTTTGGGGGACAGCAGCAGCTGCTGTATGAGGTGGCAGTAGGGTTTGCAGTGAGAGCATCTGCTGGTGTGAGAGCAGGATTCCCTGCCAGGCTCTGCCTCCCAAACCCCCTTGCAGGGTGGCTGTGAGCCCGGGGGCTGTCTCTGGTGCCCTGGTGGCACGAGTTTCCCAAGGCACCCCCAGACCTGTACAAATCCTGCAGCCACACTGAACTTTGTGGATTTTCCTGTCAGACCAGCCTGGCACTGCCAAGGTGGCTGGTGCTCGGCACTCGACCCCCCGTCCCCAGCTGATCTCAAAAGCACTTTCCTGGCCAGCAGCAGCATCCTCAGCCTGGGAAGGGACATGGAGCCAAGTGGAGGTGACCTCTGGGTGTGACCTGGCTCTGCTCACAGCTCGGTGTCAGAGCTAACAGAGCCAGGTCCGGCATGGAGAGGAGCCTGGATCCTCTGGGACTGGCAGCCCCGAGTGTCCCAGGGAGCCCAGAGCCAGCCCTGCTCCTCCCCTCTGTTATTTATTGGGTGTGGGAGGCACTGAGTTGGGGTTTTTTTTTTTTTTTTTTTTTTTTTGTTTTGTTTTTTAATTTTTTTTTTCTTTTTCTTTTTCTTTTTTTTGCAGCGGTCCCTGCACGACACCAAATTAATTAATGTTGGGCAGGCAGAATGCAATTAACTACCCTGGAGCCTGGCCAAGGCAGGGGCAGCATTCCCTGCTCCTGCAAGAAACAGCCCAGGAGCTTTCCTGGGCAGGACCTCGCTCTGTGCTGCAGGGCCAGGAGGCTTTGGCAGCAGCACATCCTCCTGGAAATGCCTCCTCCAGGCCCCTGGGCTGCCCTGCACTCAGATCCACCCCACTCTGGTCCCACCAGTGCCTCTTCCCTCTGCAGGTGGCAGGCAGAGGGAGGCAGCATCTGCAGGAGGCTGCAGCACAGTTGGCAAAGTCCCGGGTAAAAGTAATCAAGCCATGGTAGCGTTTCAAGGACCAACTGGCTGGATTTTATTTATTGCTGCCACTCACTGAGAAAATGGACTCGGGAGGAGATTCCTGGGCAGCTCCTGTTAAATAGAGCATCGCCTGACAGAGCTGTGATTGAGCTGGGGCTGTTTAGAGGGGTTTAGAGGCCGCCAATGCAGAGCATCTGCAGGCAAAATGGGCAGCTTTGGCAGGTGGGCTGCTCTGAAAGTCAACTGAAAAACAAAAAGCTGGTGCAGAAACACACAGGAGCTGAGGGGGCGGCTGCAGCAGGGAGCTGATGGATTTGGGGTTCAGCTGCACCCCGCTGCCTGTGCATCCCAGCCCTGCTGAGTCTGGGCCATCACCTCCTCCTCGCTGGGCCTTTCCCCTGCCCCTGCTGCCCAGGTGTGCCTCCGGGTGTGTGGAACAGCTCTGCTCCGTGGCTGCTGCTCCCTGAACACTTCTCACTCCATGCAGGGGATGCTCAAAAACCAGGAGGCTTTGAATAAATAAATCCGTGGTGCACGGGGTACACAGAGCCCCGGGGCAGGGCTGGGCAGCACATCTCCCACCCCCAGTAACAGGACCACCCTCCCTCCCAGTGCCCAGCGGGTTTGGGAGCCAGCCAGGGCTGGATCCTGCCGGGTCTGAATCCCCAGCCTGGATGAACAGCAGGCTCCCTCCAAGGATGAAAAGCAAGGTGGCAATGCCAGCTCAGTTCTTCCTCCAGCCCACTGTCTCCTCTGGGGATCCAAACCCAGGAGCTGTGGCCCTTGGCTCCATCAGGATGTTGGAATTTCCTGGGCTGGGGCACCCCCAGGAGCAGCCCTGCACTTCACACATTATCTTCCTCCTCCAAAGGGCAATTTAGAAAGATTAAAATGTCATTCCTGTGGCTCAGTGCTGTTCTCCACTGAGGCCAGCCTGTCTCTGGGCTCAGTGTTGATTGCTCCTTCCCCTCTGGTGCAGTGACACAGCTTCCCCACACTCTCATGATGAAACAATTTGAGTAAACAAAAATGCTGGATCTGCACCTACTTCAGAAGGGCTGAGCTGTCCTCCCACAGCCTCAGAGCCTCAGCCAGCAGCACCTGGTTGCTCCCCCACGGGTGTTATTCTCCATCCATGGCACAGGGAGCTGCTGGAAGCTGTTCTCTCTTGCATTTTGGCCAAAATTTTGTCGTTGAGAAGCTATAGATAGCAAGGGCTGGATCAGGTTTTTAAAGCATCATATTTCTGGGAATATTCCCATCAAAGAGTCTGTTGGCAAGGCAAGCTGGGCCAGGAGTCTCTGGCTGGTGACAGTTTTTGTGTATTCAGGCTCCTGTGCTAGCCAGAGTCCTCCAGACATTGCAGTGAACTTGCAGAGAGGTTTTTCTTGAAATCTCCATGATTTTAGCCAACAAAAGGAGCACCTGTGGGATCAGCCTTCCCAGAGGAAGGCACGCAGGGAGCCCCAGTCCTGGCCAAGCTGTGCTGGCAGCACGGGGAGCAGAGCTGGGGTAAATCACAGCGTCACCCCTTCCTCCACACGGCTGCTGTGAGCATCTGCCACAAAGGCAGCACAAAACAAAAGGGCTCAACCCTCCTCCATCCTGTCAGGCTCTCCTGGCAGAGCAGGGATCCCCCAAACCCCCCATGAGTCCCCTCTGTCCTGGGCAGCGTGGACACCCAGCTTTGCCTTGGGAAGCCCGGGCTTCTGCCTAATGCCAGAGAAATTTTTTATGTGCTGTTCTTCCCCAGCATGACACAAGATTAATTACAGCCATAAAAACATTAGGAGCTTTCTAAATATTTTATGTGAATAAGCACACACAATATGAAGGTTTTACTTGTTGCATTTTCGTAAAGGACGTTTTGTTTGTAATAACTAGGGAACCTGACAGGTGATTTTATTTTTAGTGCTTCTGTCTGCTCTGAAGGACTCTGAACACAGAGAGGAGACAAGGGCAATGCAAACCACGCTCAGAGTCCCAGGGAAGAGATATAGAGCTAAATGAGAAGAGGATTAAAAGAGGAGAACCACAAATTTCAACCATTAACTTAATTGCAGCTGCCCTTGGGAAACTGCCTCCCCGTATTGCAGAGGAGATCTGGCCTTTGTTTATCTCTGACTGGGAGCACTGGTGGTGTGGGGAGCAGCTCACAGCTCTGACATGTGAGGTTTGAAATGCAGAGGTTTAACCACACTGGCTGATGTGCCAGCAGGGATGGTGTGCACTGGGACAGTTTGTGCTGAGGGTGTTTCACCTGCTCTCTTCTCCCAGCTGTTTTGTGATCTGTAAATACCAGAAGCCACGCCAGTGCTGGAGGGCAGATGTTTGGGCTCTCTTTGGGTTGCTGGAATTCAACACTGACTGTGTGTCAGTGATTTTTCTGTCTGTTTTAGCATCCATCTGCTGCTGGAAATCAGAGGGCATTAGTCTGGTTTTTCCCAGGGTGAGTTAGCAGCTAGATCAGCCTCTCTGTGACGGAGAATATGGGGGGATTCTGGATGTTTCATGCACCAGTGCCACCTCGAAAGGAGCCCGTGCCCTGCAGAGCCCAGCAGGGACATCCCGATTGTGCCCAGCTGCCCTGATGGCTTCGTGCCAGGAGCAGAGCCCTGCTGAGGCACCAGGGAAGCCTCAAAGCCTCCTTAAGCACCAGGGCAGGCCTGAGGACCCGGCTTGTCCTCTGTGTGTTCAGAGAGCAGGACTTGCTGGCAGCTCCCTGCAGCATTCCCCAGCCGGAGCAGGGCCTGCCCAGCTGGGGCTCCTTCGCTGCCCGGGCTGCTCGCAGCTTGCTGCACCTTCCTCCTGGTCCATGCCTGGCTGCAGTCCCGGGCAGAGCAGCCCTGGACACCCAGCAGACCCCACAGAGCTCTTCTCTCCTCGCCTTCGTGGCTCTGCAGGATCCCAGCACGGCCTCCGAGTTGGCGGTGCTGCCGTGGCAGCGCCAGCGAGGAGCCATTAGCTCTCGACGTGTCTCCTCCTCGCCTCAGTGTTGAAGAGGCTTCCAGACACCTCCTCGTGCCGGCAGCTGCCCTGGGAAGCGTGTGTGGTGTGCCTCAGTGCTCCTTTTCCTGCGGGCTGCCGTGGTCCTGCCGCTCCGTGCTGAATATTTCATGCAGGCGCACGCCGGCAGAGGCAGCGCTCTGCTCTCAGTTCTGGTGCTCCTCTGCTTCTCGGGGTGCATAAATGATGCACGCTGTTTAAGCTTCCTGGTTTTGGAGGGGGGAAAGAGAGACAAATGCCTTTGCTGCTGGCTGCCCGCGCTCGGGGTGCAGCAGAGCTCGCGTCTTCAGCTGCCTGCACGGTTTTGGAAGAAAAGCACTTTTTTTTTTGAGCCCTGGGCTGCAGCACAGCCCTGGCAGCCAGTGGTGACACCAGGCCTGAGGCTCTGCAAGCCAAAACATTAACCAGAACGGGCCAGATAGTGACCAGATGCCTCTCTCCACCTTTCCAAGCGCCCCAACGTGATTCCTCAAAGCTCTGTGCTCTCCCACATGGATTTATCCATGTTCTCCCTCTTTTTTCACGTTTGGTACCATTTTCCTGAGGAAGGAGGCTCCAATCAGCCGCACGGCTCACGGTTGGGTGAATTGAGGGGTCTTGTCCAAAATTTATGATTCTGACATTCCACCCTGTCCTCCCACGCCCGGGGTCCATCCCAGCTGTGGTCTGGGGGATTTGGGAACGTGTCAGGGACCACCACAGCAGAGCCCACCCTGGGCTCTCCCTGCCTTCCTTCTGCCTCTGGATCCAAGAGAGGTTTCCTCTCAGTGAAAACCCCTGGGGGCATTTTCAGCGGCTGGAAACAGAAGCAGAGGAATTGCTGGGGTCACTCCAGGCTTGTCCTTGTCATGCTCACCCTTCTGCTCAGGAACTCACCTGGGACTGACAGCACAAAACAAGTCACAAAGCGAGACAGAAATTGGCTGTCGATTAGAGCTCTCCTCTAAAGGTCAAACAGAAATGATCACGCAAGCCCAGAGGGGTTTTAGAAGGGATCACTAAAGGCAAAATCCACTGTCTGCAGAGGGGCTCAGCCAGGGCCTCGTCCTGCCCACGGGGATGAGGGACCTCCTCGATTTTTGGGGATGCATTGAGCCCCTGGTGCCCTTATAGATGGGAACTGGCACATTCCAGACAAGCAGGGAATATTTTTATTTATTTTCTTGATTCTGTAAATAATCATCCACGTCTTCAGCTTTTATTTTATGTAAATCAACAGAAATCCCCCTCTCAACCCCCACCATTACTCTTCTTCTCTGGAAAGGGCTGGGATTCAGTGACTTTAATTATGAAGAAAAATCTTAGTTAAATAGTTATATTAATTAGGAAGAAAAATGTTAGTATTAATTACTAAGAATTAATTATTATTCTTTGTAAATTACTAAGAAATTCTGAGTTAATTAATGCTAGCAAAGGCCCTTTAGAGCTGGGGAGACCAGCTCGTGTAAGCCTGTCCCTGCACAGAGCTAATGGCTTCTTGGTGTCTTTTAGCAGATCAATTTTTGCTTTAAATGATTGTGCAAGTTAATAAAAAAACCTGTCAGAGTAAAAATGAAACATCTTGGCCAATATTTCTCCCAATTGTTTTGGGGGCTTTGACCTTTCTTTCTTTGTCCCAATTCCAGCCTTGAAAAGCTTTGCCATACCTTGACATTTTAGGCAGGAGAGGGGAAAAAAACCCAAATTTGCGCCTAAATTAGGGAATGAAGCAGTAAAAATGTAGATTTAGTCCCTCGGACAAGCTCTGTGGTTCAGCCTTACCTCCTTTTTTCCTTAGGTCATATCTACTGCTACGTTCTCCATAAATAATCTTCAGACTTCCTGGGGCTTTTAATACTAATTAAGTCTTCAAGTAGGCAGAAACGAGCTAAGGGACGTTTATATCACAGGTTCCTCAGTCAGTTTGTATCACAGTTTCTCAGCCTTGTGAGCACTTTCCTTCCTGGCTTCAAAGGCTTTTCAGGGGAAGGTTTTGCAGCATTTTGTAGGGACCAGGTTTGGAGTTTGGAGCTGTTCCTCCCTGCAGCCTGTGTAATCTGTAATTACTGGTTTGGGGAAACTCCGCTGCTGTTTCTCCCCGTTTTCAATAATGGGATTGGATTTGGGGATTGGGGTTTTTCTGAGATCCTGGAGGAGGGTTGGAGGACAAAGCCTGGTGAGTTACAGCCTCAGATGCTCTGGCTGCTCAAACCGCTCCCGGAGGGAGAGGGCAAAATGCTCTGGCAGGAGAAATCTGCCCCGTGGCAGCACTGCAGCACGTTCAGGGACTCGTGGCTGGAAAACGTCATTTCCAGCAGGTAATTATTCTTATTCTTCCCAAAATGAGCCTCGAGCGCGGAGGGGCGCGAACGCCCGATGCCAGGCTGGGCTGTGAGAGCACCCAGGGCCCTTCCTCTGCTCTTCCTCCTGCTGTTTCCAATGCTGAAAGCCGTGGTTAAAGTTTGATCCTCTGCACTAACTCTTGACATCCGTGATGCTGCTGCCAGTCTCCCACCTGGAGCTGCATCCTGCCATCCCGCCTGGTTTATTGGGTTTGCTGCAGTGGCCACCTTCACAGCAGCATTCTCCTTCTTTCTCCAAGCAAAGTCTGGTTTTATCTGTCACACGGAGTTTAGCTTCAGTGCTTGCAGTTGTTTTCTGGAGAAGATAGTTTCTCTCTGTTGACTGAAGGGAGAAGTAGTGAAAATAAGTAGTTAATTTAGAAACAGAGTCAGTGCTGGGAGAGAAATGCCCGGGGAGAGGGAGGTGGTGGCAGGTCTGGAGGGACAGGCTGAGCCTTCAGATCAGAGTCACACTGGGAAATAAATGCTGGCATTGCCTAACCAATGTGCAGGTTGCACCAGGGTGCAGGAAAACATCATTTGAAACAGACCTGAGATGTATCTTTTTGTTGAGTTGGAGAAAACCAAAATAATTTATTCTCCGTGCTCTTTTGAAGCCACTTCACAAATGGATGTAATTAATTTCTAGATTAAACTTTTCATGGAAACTTCACATGGGAAATGTTGGGTTTTGAAATGCTGAGGAAGAATTTTGACTTCTGAAAGAACTTTGGTATGTTCCCATCATTGTTTAACCCAACTGTAATGTGCTTTTTCTGGTCAATTGGATGCAGAAAATAACCTTGCCCAGGCCTGGTTAAAGGATAAACAACAGGTAACAGAGGTGAAGAGGGGAAGGGAAAATAACTGGCTGGCTTCATCCAAAATCCCAAGCAATCAATGCAAAGTCTCCAGCGGGCTCAAGGCCATGGCCCGGTGAGGTGGAGGAGATAAATAGGACAGGCAGATCAATCGTGGGCAAGAGGAAGGAGAACAAACGTCACAAATCCAATATTTAAAAACAAGAACAATCCAGAGTTAAAAGCTTTGCCTTGATGGGTCTGGCATTACAATATCAAAGCTTTTGTCAGCACTGGATGATATTTCACCTCAAGTTGATGCTCTCTGGCAAAAATAAGAAAGTGGGGGAAAGAGATGGGAAAAAAAGCAGCTTTTTTTTTTTTCTTTTTCTTTTTCTTTTTTTTTTTTTTTAAATCCTGACCCAAGAAAAAAGCCCCTCAAGGGAGAGATTGCTTCAATCAAAAAGCTGTGTAGCACGGTGTGTCCTCCCCCAGAGCCCAGGGCGAGCACAGCCCAGCCAGCAGTTTGAACAGAGCAGCAGATAAATGCTCAGCTCCTGTAAATTCCAGGCATCAGACAGGGCTGTGGGGAGGCACAGGCTGGAGCAGCTCTGCGTGAGAAAGGCACCAAGGCAGGGCTGCAGCCCCCACCTCCCACCCTGCTTCTCCCCAGCGTTCATCCCCAGGTGGGCACAGCTGCTGGGAATGGGTCAAAAGGATTTGCAAGGATCCCTTTGTCTCATCTCTCCTGTCTCTGCTTCCCCCAGGCTGGGGGGTTTCCCGTCTTCCACAGCTCTCCTGCAGATCTTTACCCCAACTGGGGGATTTTCCCATCTACCATAGCTCTCCTGCAGATCTTTTCCCAAACTGGGGGATTTTCCCATCTTCCTGCGCTCTCCTGCAGATCTTTACCCAAACTGGGGGATTTTCCCATCTTCCATAGCTCTCCTGCAGATCTTTACCCCAAACTGGGGGATTTTCCCATCTTCCTGAGCTCTCCTGCAGATCTTTACCCAAACTGGAAGGTTTTCCATCTTCCACAGCTCTCCTGCAGATCTTTACCCAAACTGGGGGATTTTCCCATCTTCCTGAGCTCTCCTGCAGATCTTTACCCAAACTGGGAGCTTTTCCCACCTTCCACAGTTCTCCTGCAGATCTTTACCCAAACTGGGAGCTTTTCCCACCTTCCACAGCTCTCCTCCAGATCTTTACCCAAACTGGGGGATTTTCCCATCTTCCATAGCTCTCCTGCAGATCTTTACCCAAACTGGGAGGATTTTCCCATTTTCCATAGCTCTCCCGCAGATCTTTTCCCCAAACTGGGGGGGTTTCCCATCTTCCTGAGCTCTCCTGCAGATCTTTACCCAAACTGGGGCTTTTCCCACCTTCCACAGCTCTCCTGCAGATCTTTACCCAAACTGGAAGGTTTGCCATCTTCCACAGCTCTCCTGCAGATCTTTACCCAAACTGGAAGGTTTGCCATCTTCCACAGCTCTCCTGCAGATCTTTACCCAAACTGGAAGGTTTGCCATCTTCCACAGCTCTCCTGCAGATCTTTACCCAAACTGGAAGGTTTGCCATCTTCCACAGCTCTCCTGCAGATCTTTACCCAAACTGGAAGGTTTTCCATCTTCCACAGCCCTCCTGCAGATCTGAGCCAGCAGATTTTGGGTACGAGCTCACAGGAGGAGGCACAGGAGGGGTGATCACAGAGCCAGGGAATATTTGGGGTTGGAAGGGGCTTTGGAGATCATTTTCACTGCCCTGGGCAGGGACACCCTCTCCTGGATCAGGTTACTCCACGCTCATTGGGATGACCAGCCCCGTGTTCTCTTGCTGCTCTGAGCTTTCCAAAGTGGCTCAATTAAACTCCACGGCTGTTATGGATATTATAGATACTAATGAAGGGGAAAAGCTGGCCTCTGAAGGCCCAGCTAATTTCCATGCTGGATCCTTGCGTTGTTGGAATATTTTAGGATTTCACTAAATTGTTTAAGAAACAAATAAAAGACATCAAGGTTGCTTTAGCTCTCAGTCAAGAGATGCATGTAGTGGCCAGGATGGGGGAAAGGGAACCCTTCTAGGGATCCTTTCCTACCAGGAAAACAAACCAGCCACTCAGATATAGCAGAGGATCTACTTTAAACCAGGAGTGATTTTAATTTTGGAAGCCCCTGACAAGATCCCTGTTAAGCCTGGTGGATCCTGAGCAGGACTGGGTGAAACACTTTAGAAGTTCATCCCTTCCAAGTGTCAGCTCTGGCTTCAAACTGAACTGAACAAAGCCCTTGACCCAAATTTCTGCAGGGATGGGATGGGCACGAGCCTGACAATCCTGCTAAAAGCCTGGTCTGCTCAGCCATGCAGCGAGATGCTAAACGAGGCCACAACTCCAGCTCAGTTTGGGACACAGGAATTAGGGAGGACAGGGAAGGAGACTAATGCTGGCATATTTTATTTATTTAACAGCAGAGGGATGTGTTTTCTCTGCTGCTGCTGCTCAGGGATGGTGGAGGCTCTCCCAATTAGCTCCCAGCACGCTCACACCTCTCCCACGAGGCTCTTGCTTAGGTTATCTGGCAGGGATTTTCTCTTTTCCAGCTTGTCAGAGGTGAAAGGTGCTGGTTTTTCTCCCATATAATGAGCTGTTTGTGCATGTCAGCACTGGCTCTGCATTGTGTCTCGTTCACGCCTTCACGGAGGATTTCAGGCTCCTTTCTGCTTTCAGGAGATTTTAATCCCTGCACGCACACAATGAGCAGCAACAGGAATTGCTTTTGAAATGGGTGGGGGGGAAAAGCAGATTTTCTTCTGAGAGCACATTTGCAAATGGCTTCTGTCCCCTCTCACTGAACAGCAGCATGAGAGGAGCAGCGTGAGGAGGGCAAGGCACAAAGACAAGGGATGAGGCAGCTTGTTGCACTCACTTTCCAAAGCCAGGGCCTCACTGGTATTTGTTCTTGTTCAAATAAAAAAGAAAAAGGTGTTCTAAGCAGCTTTCCTTATTTGAGGGCAGTATATTTGGAGTTTGAAAGGACTTGAAGGGGAGATTTGGGAAGCTGGTGGCAGAGCTGGGCATGTTCTCCCGGCTCTTGGCTGCTCATGAAGTTCAAGCCATCCTCTGAACTGAGGAGATCAAACCTGGGGGACCTTGGGTGAGTGAGCACTTCCTTCTGCAGGAGCCAACACCACTTCCCTCTGACTTCAGGGTAGGACTTGGCAGGGGAAGGTTTCAAAGCATGAATTCTGCAAAAGCTCTCTTTGTTCTTGCTGAGTGCTCCCAGCAGCTGGGAGCTGCTGGGCTCCCCTCTCTGAGCTGCAGCTCCAGGTGATGTGTGCCCTGGCAGAACCCTCCCTCTGGGGAGGATGTGCTGGCCAAGGTTTGCATCATCCTTTGGCTCTGGAGCCATCTCCACCCTGGATGCTGCTGCAGTGATGCTCAGAGTGAGGGATTTCTCAGGAGACCTCAGCTGAGCCCCCAGGAACAGCAAGGCCAGGCTGGCCAGGGCTCTGGGTGGAAGCTGTTCCTGCCCCTGCAGGGGATGGAGCTGGAAAGCCTTGGGAATCCTTCCCAGCCCGTCCCAGTCTGATTCCAGTCACCCAGGCACTGGGGAGCCCCCCAGGCACAGCCAGGTCGGGGGCACCCCCTGGGCTGGCCAGGACTGCTTCCACTTCTTGCAGCCTGCTCCTTCAGATGAAGCACCTCAAACCTCCACGTTCACAGGCAGAAGTGCTTCAGCAGGAGGCACAGGGGACAAAAAGGGACAGCTCCTTCCTGCCCCTTCCCTCCTGACCTGCATTTGTGCATGGGATAAACTCTCCCTAGAGACTCACCTGAGCAGACACTGAGGAGCCCCTCACCGAGCCAGCAGGGACCTGGCTTTTCTTGGCTCTAGTCACAAAGCCTCAGCCACTTTTCTTCTAAAGAGGCAGGATTTGTGCTTGGAATGGAGCCTGAAATTAGCCTTTTCACTGGAACGGTGGTGGATGGTCGATGCAGATCTCCCGGAGCCTGTGGGAAGTGCTCCAACCTCAGCTCCATCCCAGAATGCCTTTAAAAGCACAAAAAGTCAAACTTCATCTTAGCAGCTCAGCTGCTTCAAATAACACAGAAGGAGATGGGGGGGAAAAAATAAACAAACCCAGATTTTAACAAACATCTTCTGCTTCGAGCCCGTTCTGGATTTGTTGGCAAGGTGAGTGCACTTTCCAAAAAGCCATTTAGGTTTTTGAATAGTGAATTCAGATCTTGTGTTCACTTGAGGGGGAAATGACAGAAAACAGGAATGGGGCAACCACACAACCCCCCCGCCCCCCCATTTGATACAAATCGAATCATCAGCCTGAAAGTAGACATCAAAATTACAATATGGCTCTTGACTTTCGGCAATTAAAAGCATTTTGGGATGACTCACTTGATTAAAACGAGATCATCCATTTAAAATGAAAATTCAGAATGAAAATTGCTTTTGTTGCACCGATTATTCTATTTTAAAACTCCTTGCTGTTATCACCCTAATAAAAAGCTGTCACTTCTTCTGTCACGCAATTCACAACATGAGGCATTTGCATTTCTCTCCGACTTGTGTTTATTTCAGTAATTACTAATGGTTTCTTCTTCTAACTCCCCTCTCCCTGCATCCTTCCCCCTGCCCTCTCCTCCCTCACCACCACAGGGTGAGCTGCTGCCCTTCCTCTGGGTGGTGCACAGACAAATCCCACACTGGGAAATTAGGAAAGGAGGCAAAAAAAATTATCAGCAGGGTCAGTGCTTTCTACCTACAAAAAGCAGCAGTGGGTTTGAGTTGAGGAGCCAGAGAGGCCAGGAGCCCCCCAGCATCTCTGTGGCTGACAGTGAGGTGTGCAGGAGGCTGCCCAGAGCTTGGATCAGCCACTTTGTAATAGATTAAAAAAAAAAAAAAAAAACAACCCCACAACAAAACCCTCTTTGTGCTGAACGGAATGATAATTCCCTGCCATTAATTGAAATTGTGATTGACTAGATCGAGCAATAATGATAAAAGCCAGTTTCACTCCAAGATCACGGGCTGGACTGCCAGGCTTGGGGAAGATGGGGAATAATTTCACTTCTGCTGTTAGCCCTTCCCTGCCCTGATTCAGTCCCAAAGAAGAAGGCAGAAGTCATCTCCTCCTTGTCCTGCCAGATGAGGAGCTGCTCCTGCTGTCCCTGTCCCCTCCAAGGAATGCTAAAGAGGCCTTGGGGCTCTCACTGGCAAAGTGTCAAAGGACAGTGGTGCCTCAAGTTTCAGCTTTTACATTTTTCAGATTCTGTGCTGCTTCAGTGTGTGGGTCTGGGTTCATATTTGGGGATGGTGAGCTCTCTGCAGGGAGACAAAACAATTCCTGCTCTAGCTGGGGACCAAGGACAAATGATCCAAATCTCAGGCCCAAGAGCACAAACACCGTGGGCTGAGGAGACAAAACCAAGAAGGATGGGACTGCATGGACTAAAGCTGGAATTGGACAATTAACTCCAATATGCAAATGGACCAGAACTGGTAAAAGTGAGACTCTGTGACCTGTTGTCCATTTTGTGCCCATTTTGGGTTCTGCTGCCCAAGGTGGATCCATTGAGGCCTCTTCATAAATCCCTGCTTTATTCTTTAGCTCTGCCTGGCCTCTGTTCCAGCTCAGCCTTCACAAGGCACCAGCAGAAGTGAAGGAGTTAATTGGAAAGGATAATTAGTGAAACGGCTCCCCTGGAGGGTCAGGGTGTCCCTGCTGCAGGGAGCTGGGATCTGGGGGTGCTGGGGGGTGCTCACCCCATCACACCACTCACCCCATCACCCTGATCATCCCATCACCCTGATCACCCCCTTACTCACCCCATCACCCTGCTCACCCCATCACCCTGATCACCCCATCACCCTGCTCACCCCCATTACCTTGCTCATCCCCCTGCCCACCCCATCCGCTGGCTCACCCCATCACTTGCTCACCCCCAGCTTGCCCTGGGCTCCAGCTCCTCCTTGGCCTTTTCTGCTGCCCCCAGACTGGAAGGAGCAGCTGCAGCCAAGCTGACACCAGGGCTGCTGTCCCCAGGGTGGGATGCAGCTCAGGCTGGCCCTTGGGCATGCACAGCAGTGGGCAGGGGCAGCTGAGGGGCAGAATGCTCCCAGCAGTGTGTCTGGGTGTATTTGTGTGTGATAATTGTGTTTGGGACACAGAGCTGCACATGGGGGTGTGTCATACAGAAATAAATACCTGTGTCATATAGAAATAGATACCTGTATCATATAGAAATAAGTACCTGAGTCATATAGAAATAAACACCTGTATCATATAGAAATAAATACCTGTCTCATATAGAAATAAATACCTGTGTCATATAGAAATAAATACCTGTATCATATAGAAATAAATACCTGCCTCATATAAAAATAAATACCTGTGTCATATAGAAATAAATACCTGTGTTGCAAAGTTCTGCATTTTCCCATCTCAAAGCCATCTCTGGCTCTCATAAAGGCACACCAGTCTCTCTCTCAGCTTTTAATCTCTCTTTCCATAGGCTGCTGCTCTCTCTGTGCCTCTCGAACCTGACAGCGCCGTTCCAGGGCCGAGGGTTTTCAATTTATCTGCACAAAGCACTTGTGCTTAATCTGGAGACCACAGGGATGTCCTCAGCCCCTCACCAGGCTGTGCCAGCCAGCCCCAGCAGGGCAGCACTGCCACCTTTTTTCCCCTTTCTTCCTTTTGGGTAAACTGGAGCCAAGAGCTTAAAGGAAAAAAAAAAAAATTAAAAAAAAATTAAAAACCAAGAAAACCAGCCAGGTTTTCAAGGACAGTGTGTAACCCTTCTTCCTCCTCTCTTTCAGTGTATTTTGCACTAATATTCTGGATTCCCAAGCATGGCATAACCCTTCTCTCTCACCCTTTCTCTCTTGTGTTCAAAGGTGTGGGGATGTGGGTTAGTGGTGGGCTGCCACAGCTGCTCTTAGGAAAAGCTTGGAGGGCTTTTCCAGCCCTAATGATTCCGAGATTCTCTGTGTGCCTGCTGGGTGCAGGCTCCTGCCCCGGGCTGTGCCCTCACCCGGGGTCAATGTGAGCTGAGCAGAAATCCTTTGGGTGCTTTGGGCACTTCCCAAAAGTGTGCAGGATTTCAAGGACAGTGTGCTACTGGTAACCCTTCTTCCTCCTCTCTTTCAGTGTATTTTGCACTAATATTCTGGATTCCCAAGCATGGCATAACCCTTCTCTCTCACCCTTTCTTTCTTGTGTTCAAAGGTGTGGGGATGTGGGTTAGTGGTGGGCTGCCACAGCTGCTCTTAGGAAAAGCTTGGAGGGCTTTTCCAGCCCTAATGATTCCGAGATTCTCTGTGTGCCTGCTGGGTGCAGGCTCCTGCCCCGGGCTGTGCCCTCACCCGGGGTCAATGTGAGCTGAGCAGAAATCCTTTGGGTGCTTTGGGCACTTCCCAAAAGTGTCCAGAGAGCTCCTTCCCTCCCGAGCTCCTCCCTGCAGGAGCTTCCCAAAACACCTCAGTCACCTCCTGAGGTTTCCTCCCCGGCACCACCAACCAGATCTGAGCCAGATCTGAACACTGAGACACTGCAGAAAAATTCCCTGGGCTCTTGGATTACCAACATTTCCATTTCAACAGAAAAATAAATGTGCTGGATTTGGAGAAAAGGCTCTCTTTGGGGCCTTTTTTTTTTTTTTCCCCTGTTTTCCTGGGCACACATCTCTCAGTGATGGAAATAAGAAACAGCAATAAAAATACCACCTGAGCCTCACCTGTCCAGGTGAATAACCAGGCTGAAGAAGGCAGAGCCAGCAGAGGCACTGCTCTGCCTCGTGTTTGGGAGGCAGGAGCACACAGTGGCTTGTGTGTGCTCCACAGAGAACAAAATCAAGAGGTAAGGAGCCAGCGAGGAGGATGAAGGAGCCACTGGGCAGGGTGTGATTGATCTACAACCTGCTTAATGGGCCTCAGGATGACTGGGAGTTGTCTCTGGGTAATCGAGATCAAGGGAGTGCCATCAGACACTGCTTTAAGGAGCAGCCAGCTCCAAAGGAAACCCTCAGGGGAGCAGGGGAGGATGCTGAGCAGCCGCGGGAACGGCCCCGCTGCTGCACGGGGGATGCTCGGGGTGGTTTTGCTCAGGATCAGGACCTGTGGCTGACCAAGCACCTGATCTGTGCCGGGGGATGTCAGGGGAGGGATTCTGCTGCTGAGCACGGCTGCAGCTCGGGCCACGCTGGGAGGGCAGGGCAGCTCAGGGCTGCTGAGCAGTGGGAGCTGGGTGCCCCATTCTGGGGTGCCCCATTGTGGGGTGCCCCATTGGTGGGTGCCCCATTGTGGGGTGCCCCTTGTGCGCCCCAGGCTCAAGGAGTGACAGATCTTTTAACCCTTCCAGCTGCTGAGCTGTGCTGCCCAGAGCAGCTGGGGCTGCCCCCGATCCCTGGCAGTGCCCAGGGCCAGGGCTGGGGCACCCTGGCACAGTGGAGGTGTCCCTGCCCGGGCAGGGGTGGCACTGGGTGGCTTTAGGGTCCTTGCCACCCAAAAGGAGCAGCCAGCTCCAAAGGAAGGGCTCAGGGGAGCAGGGGAGGATGCTGAGCAGCCACGGGAACGGCACGGGGGATGCTCGGGGTGGTTTTGCTCAGGATCAGGACCTGTGGCTGACCAAGCACCTGATCTGTGCCGGGGGATGTCAGGGAAGGGATTCTGCTGCTGAGCACGGCTGCAGCTCGGGCCACGCTGGGAGGGCAGGGCAGCTCAGGGCTGCTGAGCAGTGGGAGCTGGGTGCCCCACTGTGGGGTGCCCCATTGTGGGGTGCCCCATTGGTGGGGTGCCCCATTGGTGGGGTGCCCCATTTGTGGGGTGTCCCAATGTGGGGTGCCCCATTGTGGGGTGCCCCATTGTGGGGTGCCCCATTTGTGAGGTGCCCCATTTGGGGTGCCCCATTGTGGGATGCCCCGTTTGTGGGGTGCCTCGTTGGTGGGGTGCCCCATTGGTGGGGTGCCCCATTTGTGGGGTGTCCCAATGTGGGGTGCCCCATTGTGGGGTGCCCCATTTGTGAGGTGCCCCATTGGTGGGTGCCCCATTGTGGGGTGCCCCATTTGTGGGGTGCCCCGTTTGTGGGGTGCCCCATTTGTGAGGTGCCCCATTGTGGGGTGCCCCATTGTGGGGTGCCCCATTGCTGGGTGCCCCATTGGTGGGGTGCCCCATTGTGGGGTGCCCCATTGGTGGGGTGCCCCATTGTGGGGTGCCTCGTTGGTGGGGTGCCCCATTGTGGGGTGCCCCGTTGGTGGGGTGCCCCATTGTGGGGTGCCCCATTGGTGGGTGCCCCATTGATGGGGTGCCCCATTGACGGGATGCCCCATTTGTGGGGTGCCCCTTGTGCGCCCCAGGCTCAAGGAGTGACAGATCTTTTAACCCTTCCAGCTGCTGAGCTGTGCTGCCCAGAGCAGCTGGGGCTGCCCCCGATCCCTGGCAGTGCCCAGGGCCAGGGCTGGGGCACCCTGGCACAGTGGAGGTGTCCCTGCCCGGGCAGGGGTGGCACTGGGTGGCTTTAGGGTCCTTGCCACCCAAACCACGACTCTGTGAAAGCCACCCCTGATGGGAACATCCAAACTTCACCTCGGTTTTGCAGGTACCACATCTCCAGGCTGTCCCCGCCCACTGAAAGAGGCTGGACCAGGCATTCCTGTGAAGGCTTTGATTTCCTTCTGCCTGAACTGTCTGAAAAGGGAAAATGTGTCTAGGTTGTTGGTTTTTTTTTACCCCACTGTGCTGATGAGGTCAGGGAAAGAAGGTTGTTAATTCCACAGTTTATAAGAGGAAGCTTTTAGCCATTGGTTTCTGTCCAAGCCCTGGCACAAGAATCAAATACCCAGAAAACAAGACCCCAGTGAGGGAGAAAAGTGTCATTTCAGATCAGGGCAGATCCAAGTGCTGCTGGGCACAGACAAAAGGCGATTTGGCAGCCGTTGACCACGCAGGCTTTTCCTTTCTTCCCTTCCCCAGTGGCTATGGAAACTGCCCTGTTTGTCCTCCTTCCTGGGGAAGGTGGGAACCAGAGCTCCAGGGAACAAAGCAGAGCCAGCCCCAGGGGCAGGAGGGGCTGGGGGCAGCACAGGGGACAGGGGACAGGGGGACAGGGGACAGGGGGACAGGGGACAGGGGGACAGGCAGCGCAGCAGCAGGTGGATGTGCTGGGGCACAGCCATCCCCTGGCACTGCCAGCAGGGCCCTGGCAGTGGGGGACAGGGGGACAGGGGGACAGGGGGACAGGGGACTGCTCTGGCTCCCTGCTGATTCCCTGGGTGACTACAAAATGGTGATTTATCCAATGGGGGTGTCCCTGCCCACGGCTGGGGGTAGGAATGAAATGATCTGAAAGGTCTCTCCCAAGCCAAACCACCCTGACCTCAGGGGATTTCTGAGTTTCCCTGGCCTGAGCCTGAGTGGCCACACTGCTGGTGCCCACCAGGCAGATCATCTCCCTTCCCCATTTGATTCATTTTAGTGACTAAACTGGAGGTTTTTATATCTGATTTTTAGTGTCTGTTGTTAGCTTCCTTTGGCTCTGGGTGATTGGGTTTTTTAAACCCAAAAGCCCTTTACAAACTGCTTTTCACAATCTCTCATCTATCCAGGACTTTTTTCAATGCAAATCCCTGGACTCCAGAAGCTCTGGTTTGGAAAAGGAAAAATAACTGTCATGAGATTTGAGCTGCTGGGCTCAGGGATGGGCGTGAGGAGTTTGAGGTTTGCAGATTAAACATCAGGGAAGCTGTCGTGGCTCCAGGGTGCTGCCAGAAGAGTTCACAGCAGAGACTCGTGTGAGGAATTGCTCTCTGATTGGCAAAACAGGCAGTTTGGGACCAGCCCTCCTCTTGCCCTCTGCAGTGCAGGTCACCAGAGGCTCCTTCCAGCCCTTGCTGCAAAGGAAGTCGTGTCCCAGCTCTTTGGAGTGCTTTGCAAAGGTTAATGAATAAGGAATCAATTAATGGTTTCCTAGCCTTGCACTTTTTCTTTTCATTTAAAGGGTTCCCTTTTTGAAGATCAGTTGGATGTTGAGAACAATCTGGGTTTGCTGGAGCTAATTAAACGTGGCTCCATCCCTGCTTGCCCTGTTCTCACTCCTCCCAGCACTCTGGGCTGCAGGGCAGCAGCAAGGAGCCCCTCCAGCCCCTGCCTGGGGCAGCCGAGGGGACTGGGGCCCCCACAGGGCAGCACCCCAAAGTTCTGGGGTTTTTCTGGCTGCAGTTTGCTGAGCTGGGGGCTGCAGCCCAGGGGAAATGCCACACAGGGCCCTGGGCAGCGGGGGCTCGAGGAGGGGCATGGGATGGAGCCCACGGGGGTCTGGAGCAGCCGGAGCAGATCTCCTGCCTGCCTCAGGGGGACCCGGGCTGAGCGCTCGGAGGAGAGCTCAGGGGGGCAGGAGCATCCCAGGGCTGTGGAGAAACTCAGGCAGCTGCCCCAAGCTCAGGCTCCTGCCAGCCCAGCAGCCCCAAGCACAGCCCCAGCAGCCCCAAGCACAGCCCCAGCCCCAAGCACAGCTCCAGCAGCCCCAAGCACAGCTCCAGCAGCCCCAGCCCCAAGCACAGCCCCAGCACCCCAGACCCAAGCACAGCCCCAGCCTCAGCCCCAAGCACAGCTCCTGCAGCCCCAAGCACAGCCCAGCAGCCCCAGCCCACCCGGGTACCAGCTCACCTGGCACCTCTCTGCACGCCCAATTCCCCTTTTCCCTGAAGGCAGGCGCTGCTCCACCAGGATTTCTCCCATCTGCAGGGTCTGCAGCCATCACAAACGTCTGTGAACCCAAAGCCACCAAAGGCACAGGCAGGCCCCACTGAGCTCAGCACACCTGGCTGAGTTTCCCCGTTAACCTGGCCCATCTTACAGGACCAACCTTGAAATGAAACACTCAGCGCACATTAGCAGTGGTAGCAGCAGCACCAGAAAACTCAGGGGTTCAACCTGGTGGCAGTATTTAATCAAGAAAGTGCTTTCATCTCCCCTTCTGCACTGGAAGCCCATCACACCTGGGCAGAGCCTTTTGGTCTGCACTGCTTGGCCGAGATTTTTGTCTGATTTATTAAAGTAGTTCCCCTATTACCAAAGAGCTGGAGCAGAAACACCCATCAAAGGTCTAAGAGCCTAAAATGGGTGTTAATTAGCCCAGCAGGAGAGGCAGAGTTTCAATGAGGTTTGCCTTTAAACTACTGTTTAGTTTGACAGTGTAAAGAGATAAATTTGGTGCTTAATCCGAGCCTCACCTAATCAAACAGATTACGGTTGTTACCCGCATCCAAAATATAAATAATATTTGACTTCATGGGGTTTTTATGGAAAGGGGATCCTACTGATACTTGGGACAGAGCCCTGCTGGCCTCACTCTCGTGCCCCACAGAGCACCCACCACCAAATCCCCCCTAAACCCCTCTGTGGGAAGGGGTGAGGAGCAGGGGGGATGGAGGGGCCAGGGCAGGGTTTGGGGGCTGAGGGATTTGGGCTCCTGTGTCCCAGGCACCCCGAACTGGTTTGCACCAACCTCCACTGGAAGCTTTGGCTACAGTGGGGCAGACCTCAGGGTATTTTTAAGGAAAAAAAAAAAAAGAAAGTCTATTTTAGTGATTTTTTTAAAAATTGGGAGAGGAGAAAAAAAACCCCAGATGCCTAAACCCAGGGGAACCTAGCCAAATATTCCCTTCCTATCTCAAAACTCTGCATAAGGACCAGATCTCTATCCAGCCTGCAAGGAAATTCTCAGCTTGAGCATTGTGTCAGAAGGAAAAGCCACTTTTCTAAAGCTCTATTCCTTTTCTTGTCCTTTTTCTTCTCTTTCCCCCCATATTAATCCAAGCACCTTGCACAGGAAAAAAAAAAAAAAAAAAAAGGCAATGGGAATTTACATGCAGCAGGATTTTCACTGGGACTTTCAGATATTTACAATACCTCAAGGAATAAAGAAAACCATTATGGATTATGGACTTGGGAACCAGGCTGTGCACTGTGTGTGTGTGTGCATGTGCATAGGCATTGAGATATTAGCCACAGACCCAGAAAAAGAGCCCACAACAAATTTATCTTTACAACTCTTAAATTATCTTTCAGTTGACACTTATTAACCTCCTGCCAAACTCATTATCTACGTGAATAAAGCCCAAGTCATCAAGCAGAAATGGCTCATAAGGCTGCTGCCCATGCTTGGGAAAATTTGATTGTGAACAGGCAAGCTGAAGCAAGGTTTTATGTATTATTTTTATTTCTCCAAAAAGCTAAATCCTAGGCCTTGCTGAAAGAGGCTCCCAGCAGGATGCAAGCAGAGTGCAACTGGCCAAATTCCCCTGGAGAGAGCTGTGAAAGGCAGGCAGAGGAAGCACGTTCTGGTCAGATTTACACTTTTGTGGCTCGAGCAAGGAGTGCTCCTCTCCCCTCTCAGGCTGGGCTCCTTGCTGAGACTCCCCTTGGGCTGCTCCCTGACAGAAATGAGGAGTGGAGGGGGTTTTCTCGGCTAACAAGGACACTTTGGGTCTGGGATTTGCAGCCTTGTGAAGGGGGAATATCTGTTACTTCCCAGCTGTTAATTTATCGATGGAGCACAGCCTCAAGGATTTAGCTCCTGGGTCTGGAGCAGCATTTTCCATCCTGCTCTGCCACACCTCCTGGGTGACTTCAGGGGAAAAATCACGTTGCAGACGTGTTTCAGCACAGCTCCCACTAAGGACACAACGAGCGTTAATGCTTGAGAAATGCAGGTTTTTAGGAAGGGGTTTTAGTGTTGCTTAAAGGAAAGAAGGGATGTGCATGCCCCATCCTTCTGGGGAGGCAGAAATCCCCCCAGTCAGCAGCTGCTTGTTGAGCCTTGGCGTTTGATGGCTCCAAATTAATCGGACAAACAAGGCATCTCTCTGAAGGAGCGGCTGGAGGCAGCCCCAGCTGCCCGTGACAGGTTAAACCCTGCCTGCAGCTCCGGCCGGGCTCGGGGGGCAGCCAGGCTGGTTCCCCGGCTGGGAGCTGCAGTTACCCCGATGGAGGGAGGAGATGGAGCAGACAGGGCTCCCCTTTCCCGGAGAGGGAGAGCAGCACGGGGAGGTGGAGAGAGCTCTGTGCAAGCTGCTGGCTTACAGGACGCTTTACCCCAGCTGTCCCCGCAGAGAGCAGCGCCTGGCTCCTGCCCCGAGATCTCCTATTTCTCCTATTTCTTCTCCTTTTTCTATGTCCTCAATTTCCTTGTTCTCAGAGCCAGGGCTGCTGCCTCCCCCAGCCCAGAGCCCTGCAGTGCCCCTGGCACTCGGTCTGCAGGATCCCCCGGGCCAAGGCAGGCTGCAAGACCAACATAAAGGTGTATGGAGACACAGGAACATACAGATACGCGTGTTCTTCTCTCCTTTTCTCTTCTGCCAGCTCTTTGAGAACAAAGTCACTGCACAGCCCAGACAGGGAGCACACTGGGCATCGCTGGCTGAGCTGCACCCCCTGCAGCCCTGCTGTTTGCAATTTGTAACCCATATTTTAATTCCCTGCCCTGCTGTTCCCTCCCTGCTCTCCCAGAGCCCGAGCAGCGGCTGCCAGAAGATGATGGAGATGCTTTGGGTCTCGTCGGGGTTCCACCCCAGGAGCTGCTGCTGCTGCCACCAAAGCACAAGGCTGCCTCTCCTCTTTTATCCTTTTTTCTCCCCCGCCTCCCTTTTTTAACAGCAGGATTGTTTTCATTTTTTTATTTTTCTATATAAACTCCGCATCCTGTTCTGTTAGAGGTGGAGGAACAGAAACGTTTGCAAAGCAGAAGCTGCTGTAAAGCATCCTTGTGCCTCCTGGGGTGGTGGAAAGACCCACGCCTGATTTAAGAGCAGAATAATGCTCCTGCATCCCTCCTCCCCACCACATGACACAGGGCTTGTGCCGAGAGGCAAACCTCATCTCGCTGGCAGCCTTGGAGTGGATTGGTTCTGCAGAGAAGTCTGGGAGGGAGCGAGGGGAAAACGCCAACGTCACAGGAGCAGGAGCATCCTCGGCCCTGCAGCTCCCTCCGCTTCATTTCTGCTGCATTACAGCTCCTTCCTTCCTTCCTCCCTTCCTCCCTTCCTTCCTTCCTTCCTTCCTCCCTCCCTCCCTCCCTTCCTTCCTTCCTCCCTCCCTCCCTCCCTTCCTTCCTTCCTCCCTCCCTCCCTCCCTTCCTTCCTTCCTCCCTCCCTCCCTCCCTTCCTTCCTTCCTCCCTCCCTCCCTCCCTTCCTTCCTTCCTCCCTCCCTCCCTCCCTTCCTTCCTTCCTCCCTCCCTCCCTCCCTTCCTTCCTTCCTCCCTCCCTCCCTCCCTTCCTTCCTTCCTCCCTCCCTCCCTCCCTTCCTTCCTTCCTCCCTCCCTCCCTCCCTTCCTTCCTTCCTCCCTCCCTCCCTCCCTTCCTTCCTTCCTCCCTCCCTCCCTCCCTTCCTTCCTTCCTCCCTCCCTCCCTCCCTCCCACTATGGGTGAATATTTCCCTGGTCCCATCTCAGATCCTCCAGACTCTTCATCTTAAACAGATGGACAGACATCAGTGGAGACCCTCTCTTCTTTCTTCTTCCGCTGGCTCATGAGTAAATTCAATGAAATGGTGGGAGATTTGTTAGGATTAAGGTCAAATAAAAAGTGAAAAGGCAATTGGATTTATTTTATGATTGATTATAGAAGGTGCAGATATTTATTAGCAGCCAACAGGATAACTGTCAAAATGATTCTTTATCAACAGAAAGAACCCCCAGCAGATGAGTCAAATGTTTCCAGCGTTGTGGGAATAAGATTAAATCAAATACAATTGATGCAGCAAATAAAGATGCCAATGTTAACAGCTACTATATAATTTCAACTGGTCAATCTCTATTTATTTATATATATAAATGTATTATGCTCTTTTTTTCCCCCCCTTTTTAAGGAGTCTGCCAATTGGAAATGCTGTCAGTGCCTTGGCTAGAAGTTGAGTCATTTTTGTTCAGCATCTGACACGTCAGAGGGAGGAACAGAGAGGCCCCAGTGTCACAGGGAAGGGCCCCAGGGCCTGGGGCACCTGCAGCTCTGCTTGCTGCCAGGTGACCCTGGGGCAGGGACTCACCTGTTCCTCCACTCAATTTCCCCGTTTTCTCTGTTTTTGGAGGAGTGCTGTGAACTTGCTGGGTGGAACAGAGCTGGGAGAGCCCTGGGAGCCTCGGCTCGTGCCAGCTCCTGTGCCACAGCAGCCCACGCCCAGCCCAGAGAGATTTGCCCTCTGCCAGCTCCCAAAAAGCCCATCCCTGGTGGCAGGGGGTGGCCACGGAGGGTGCTGAGCCTGCTGAGCTGCCAGCCCTCCCTCCCCCAGGCTGTTCTGGTCCTCCTCCTTCCATCTCTGAGTGGCTCCTATTAGCACAGAGCCATTAAAATTCAAGGTCGGATTTGATTCTCTATTGATCATTACCAGGCAAATTAAAGACATCTTTCTTCTGTTCCTCCTGGGTTTCAGTGCCAAGAGGCTCCCACTGTGGGCTTTCACAGGAGGCTGCTGCTGCCCAGAGTCTCTTGCATGGGATCTGCTCCAGCCACCGTGCCTCCTGTTAAAGAGAGATTCTCCAGGTTGTAATAAAGCAAAAGCAAGTCTGAAAGGTCGGGAAAGCTGCTGGTTAAGGTCTGTTAAGGTCTGGTTAAGGTCTGTGGGCTGCAGCTGAAGGCAGGAATCCCTCTCAGGAAGGGTAAGTGCAGCACCAGGCAGGCGTGCAGGGTTCTGCCTCGTCACAAGCTCGGTGTGGGACACCTTGGGACTGAGATTTTGCCTTCTCCCCTCCTGGTTCCCCCTAAAATAACCAGCACCCCCCTTCCTTCCCAGTGCTTCAGCCCCTGGGGTCTCAGGGTTTGCAGGGGATCCCATCTCTGGGCTGGAGCCCATCAAAGCCCGACTGGGGCTGCAGCCCCGGGCTGTGCAGACACTGAGGAACAGCATTCCCTGGCCTGGGCCGAGCCCAGGGCATTGCCTGGTGCCCTGCTGTGCTCCCCAGGCTGTGCCCTCCCTGACTGGCTGCCCTGGGTGACAAATGCCAGCTCTGGGTGACAAATGCCAGCTCTGACCTTACCGGGAGCACTTGGAGGGGAGTCTTGACGCCAGCGTGAGATCAAAAGAGAAACTCTCTGACAAGTCCCTTTGTAAAGCATCAGGACAGCATCTTCCAAATTATTTCTGTTTATACTTTGCCGGTGACTCATGCGCTGATGTTCTGTCCTGTAGGTTACTCTAAAAACAGGAATAATTACACTGCTAATTATCATTTGAATTATTCATTTTGTTCCCTTCTGCCTTTCTCCTGGAAGAGGGAGATGTATTGTCAGTTGTGGCTGTCTTTGTACGGCGTGATTAGATCCTCTCTTGTGCAGTGATGGGAGAGATCTCATCAAAATCTGCTTCCAGGAATGGAACCAGGATGGGAATTTCACAGCTCTCAGCCACTTAAACACTGTCCCCTCCGGCCATGCAAATCTGAACCTGCATCTCCTCGTGGGGACACAGGTACACACACCTCAGCCCAGCACAAAGCCACATTCACCCCTCCATCCACACAAACCCCAGCTGAAGGAGAAGGCTCTAATGAGACTGGGAGCATGTGGCACATGTGTTTGTGTGTGTTTTCCTAATTATCGCCTCTCAAGTAAGATTAAACATCTCTCAAAGCTGGACATCTTTCCAATAGGTGAATGAACTCCAGGGCTGACGGGAACATGAAAAATTTTCCCTGTCACAGGCAGACAAACAAATGGTGGGGTGTTTTTTCCTCCTTAGGAGAAGCATTGCAGTGGAATTCTGTTCTCTTGCTGCTGCCAGAAGCCCGGCTGGAGGGAGCCCAGCGTTGTTCTCACCCAGGCTGGGGCAAGGCAGGACAAAGCCCAGAGGTGGCTGTGACAGGGAGGAGCTGCTTTCAGAGGTAACTTTGGCACTGATTCCTGCTCCCAGATGGAAGATCTCAAGGTCAGGGCCCTGCTTTGAGGATCCAGCCCGGGCTGAGGATGGAGCTGTTCAGTGGCACAGTCTGAAATTCCTGAAAGATGCTCACCTGGAGGGTGAGTGCTGGGCACAAACCTGTATCATCCCTCTTTTCCCTTCTCCAAGGAATCTGCTCACTGGAGGTGAGCTCTGGGGCAGGGCGGCCAGAGCTCACCTTGGGGTGAGATGTGCAAGGAACAACAGAGCTGCTGCTTTCTGTGTAATTCCAGTTAGCCTTGCTGTGTGCCTGGGTGATGACAATCACCTGGACAGGTATTCCTTTCTTCCCCAGGGGATCCCTATTTCATCCCACGTGCAAAGAGGAGGACAATGGCCCAAAAGGCTGCTCTGTGATTTTTGGCTGCTGTAATTCAGTCTCAAGACCCCCCTGCAGCATCCCTTGCCCCGTGACTCTTTCTTTTGAGGTGTGCTGAGCTCCAGCACCCCCAGAGCTCCTCTGCTGCCACTGCTGGGCAGGGCTGGGGCTGCCCTGAGCATCCCCTTCTCCTGCTCCAGCCAAAGCCTCTCCTGCTGTTCGTGCAGGGAGGGATGAGCAGCAGCCAGCGTCCCCACTCCCTCCCCGCTCCCTCTCCCAGCAGCACCCGAGGAGATCCATTAACTCGAGCAGCCTTGTGCCTTTATCAAGGATTCCTTGAGAAGATCTGGCTGCCTGGGAAGCCCAGCGTGTGCCTCAGACAATGTCTGCACTTGGCGGCTTTATTTGTTTAACAGCTGTGATAACAGCGCTGCCTCTCGCCCTGAGAGAGCCCCGTGCAGGCAACAGGTTCCTTCCTTCATCGCATCAATCTGAACTGATTTCACCCTGGAGACTCTCGGGAAAAGGTGCACACTCAGGTTATTCCCCCAACAGCTTCCTGTTGATATCAGGTCATTGTTTCACTGTATTTAAATTACCAGGAGAAGGACTCCGTGTCTCTGTCTCGCTCTCCCATTATCCCTTGCTGAAACAAAGACAGAGGAATGTGTCAGGGAAAGGATTTATCAAAGCCAACAGTCCAATAGTTTTATTTCCTTCTTGTCAGACACAGGGCCCTTATTCAGCTCTTTTACAGGAGCCCTGGATGTGCAGTGTGGATCAAGCCCAGGCTCTGTGTCTGACAGCAGTTTTGTTGGCTTGCAAGGCAGCTCACAAACCCCCGAGCTGGAGAGCTGCTGGCAGCCCAGCCAGGCAGCAGGAATCCTCCCCACCTTGGGAAGGTGGGAATGCACTGCAGAAATGAGGTTCGTGTCCTTTCTGGAACTTTTAATGCCCATCGATCCAGTGCCTTTCCTTGTGCTTCTGTTTACTCCAGAGGAAAGCAAATAAACCCCATCAAGGTGGCTAAAAGGCCATTATTCTGACTCCAAAGCAGCTTCTGCAAACACTGCTCTGGTGTCAGCGCTGCTGCAGGGTGGGCAGCAGGTCTGGGGATGGGAGGTGTTGGGACGGGGAGCTCTTGGGCATGGTCACCTGAAATAAATGGGCAGGAGATCTTTCTCCTTTTTAATGCCTTTATTAAAGAGATTCAGCTCAGGTGGGGAGAAATCGACGGGTCGCGCCCACGCCGCCGCTGTCCCCAGGAGTGGCACGGAGGAGGAGGGTGATGATGATGATGATGATGATGATGATGATGATGATGATGATGATGCAGCTCTGTCCGCTGGTCTGCAGGCAGAGCTGGGCACTGCGTCCTCACGGGAGATTCGCAGATTCCTGCTTTTTGGTCCAACACTTCGGGTCCCCTCCTTAGTGAACATCCTTTGAGGTCAGGGTGTGAAGCAAAAAGGATCCAAGCAGGCACTGGACTTCTCGTCCATCCTTAGACAGTGGTCCCAGGCCACTCCTATTCTCCTGGGCTGCGTGTCCAGGTGTAGCTCCGGGGCAAGCATTGGGAGGACAATGGCTAAATCACCAACCATTGACGGGCAAAAGAACTCTTTACAATTAAGCTAATTTAACAGCAATTGGTCTAACCGGTTTTAGCTCTGTAACCTTAAACAAAAATAGACAACTTTTTATTCATAACAACCTCCTCCAGCCCTGCCAAGCCGTTCTGGGGGTGCCCCTGAGCAGCTCCAGCCCCAGCTGTAAACTGAGGCACGCTGGTCACTGCCAGGTGACACAAGGGTGTCACACAGAAGGGATGCCAGGAGCTGGGCTCGCTGCTGCTGCTGCTCGGGGGACGAGGCTAAAGGGAGCAGCACTCCCAGAAAATGTGTGGCTTTCCATCCAGCAGAGGTCTTTAGGCAGAAATTCCAGCTTTTTCAGAGTCCCCCACAAGCCATAATGTCTTGGCACTTTGACACATCTCTAGCTGATGATGCCTCAGACCAGTTCTAGGAGGAATAATAAGAGTAATCATTATTATTTGTCACATCTAATCCAGCCTTATATCCTGTGGGATCTCAGAGCTTGTTAGCAGAGCACGGGGCTAATTCTGCTCATCTCTGCCACCTGCGCCCTGCTCCTCCAGGCAGGGTTTCAAATACTTGGTGTAAGCCTGCAGCATTTTCTGGATAAAAATACAAAAATCGCCTTAGCTCCTGGAGTGCCTTCCATAGCAAGTGGGAAACTGAGGCACAGGAACTTGCCTCTAGGGGAAATAGTGCTAGAATTAATTACCAGCCTAGTTTTGCATCTTCCTGGAGTTAATGTTGCCTGGTAATTTATCACAAGGGGAAAAAAAATTAGAGGGAGGAGGTGGTCCAAGGAAATAAAAAGGGAGGATGGACTTTTCAAAATGAAGCTTGGGCACAATGGTTTTTGCATAACAGTAAGATGAAACCACCCTCTCCTCTCGTTTTTAAAATATGTTTTAAAGCAATCCTTTAATTTCTGGGTGACAAAGACAAAAGCATCTGAAAACCTCTCCAGTTTTCTCTGGCTCCAGTATTTTTTTTAAAATTGTAATTATGAAACTGTCCCATTATCATATTGTGATGTGGAGCCTTTCAAGTAATGAGAAATTCAAGTGAAATCTTGATTACCTCCCTTGAGAACCAAATGTGATGGGGAGGACAGAGAAAGGGGGAAGACACAGACAAGTTTTATAATAATAAAATAAAGAAAAAAATTAATCACAGATCCATTAGTGTTAATACAAATGCTTTATGACTCACCTCAGTCATTTCCCATTATTTAATAACAGAAAGTCATTATTTCCTGAGAGAATTAGGATAAAGATTGTTTGGGGGTGGGTTGTGTGGTTTTGGGTTTTTTTACAATAACTAACAACGGAGCTTTAGGTGTGGTTAGACGAGACAAGGTGTGTGGCAGGGAGATGTTTTAACCCCTCACAGCATCCCCCTTCTGCAGCTTGAAGGGGCAGGTGGCACAGACTGACCAGGTGTCAGCCAGGTGATTCTGTTCCACCTGCACACAGCCCAGTGAATTCCAGCCCAGTCTGGAGCCGCTCCACCCTCCCGTGCCTCAGTTTCCCCCTCTGTAAAATGGAGATGAGTAGTTTGATCCAGGTGAATTCTTGTGCAAAATGCCATGGCACCTGATTGGAAAGCACTTCTTCTTGAAAATCTACCCTTCCACCTAAAAAGAAGGTTAAATGATAATATTTCCTGCCAAACCCAGTTAAAACAGGATTTCTGTCTCATACTTGCAGGTTTGTGAGTGTTGACTTCGTAGCAGCTGGAGATGACCTTGCTGTTGAAACTGAAGCTGATTATAGGATGAGCATCTTCCTGCCCCCCAGTGCTGCTGCTGTGGGGTCCTGGGTGCTTTTTGTGTTCAGGTCAAAATCCAGTGTCTGCCTCCAAATGCTCACAGGCATTAAAAGCAAAGGAGGAATTATTCCTTTCACCTCCTTGTGAGCAGCAGAAGGACAGAGGCAAAGGCAATTTTCTTTGGTGCCAGGGAAGGTGCTGACTTCTGTGTGTCTCAGGCAGTATTTTGAATAAGAAAAAATTCCATCTTTTCTGCCTAAGGAGAGACCAGCTGCTCAATCCAGCCGTGGGAACCGCGGAACTGGGAAAAGATCCTGCCAGGCTGAGGGCATCCCGAGGACGCCTTGCCAGAGTCTGTTTACCTGAGCGCTGTGATTGCTCAGGCTGTTTGCTACTCGAGGAGCTGAGAAAGTGTCAGAGGCAAACAGGACACCCAGTTTTCAGTGGAAAGTTAACTTTTCCCATTGCCATTGAAAGCTTGGTTCTTTTGACCTAATTTCACACTCCAAGGGTTAACTGCTCTCTGTGGTACAGCAGCCCTCCAGTGAGTGCAGGCAGACAATGCCATTTAAGTGAATATTCCTAGCCTACAGAAGTCCTGGAGATAGCTCCATCTTGCTCGCAGTGGGTGTTACATTAGCTGCTCAAACCATATTCCACTAAATTAGAGCTGGGCTGATTTAGACAATCACTGGGTCATTCTTCCCTCCAATTCCCTGTCTCACACAGAGATAACAGCAGCTGGGGAGAGCAGGGCGAGTGGCAGTTTTCTGCTTATTAGGGGCTAGATGCAGTCCTGAGTCTGTGATTTGCAGAGCACGGCTGATACCAGCAACAAAAGCCTCCGAGTTAAATGATGTGGTGTTTGTTTCAGGTCTAATAAAGACACTTAAACAAGCACCGGGCACTTTCTCCCTCAGAGGCAAGTCAGTGCGTTAAAATGCCTTTATAAACCAGGATGCAGCACAGGGTGAGCAGGATTTGGAGGTGAGGGCTGGGCAGTCCCCACCTGAGCGTGGCCAGAGCCCCAGACAAGGGTCAGAGCCTCTGAATCCGCCGTGTTTGCTGGCTTTCCAGGCGTTTGTCTTCCTCTCCACACCTCGAGCTCCCACAGAGCTTTTGCAGCGGTTTTGTACCTCACCCAGTGCCAGAGGAGCCTGGTTTTCATTTGGCCTCAGAATGCAACAACAAACTGCTGCTGTTGGGGTGATCTGACCTGCTTGTGTCAGCTGGTGAGTAAGCAGGAGAGCTCACAGCCCTTTGATGGGATTTGCTTTTTTCTTCAGTCAGAAACGTGTTCTTTAGGAAATGGGTGAGGTGACATCAGAGAAGTGTTGTACCCAGGAGTTCTGCAGGTGTCCAGAGCCCTTTTTTTGGCCCAGTTTCAGCCTCCAGCCCAACAAAATATTGAGCAAATGCTTAAAGAGGAATTCTCCCTCAGTGTCCGGGGCTGAACAGATTCTGGGAGCCAAGCTGCCCCAGTGCTGCTCCCCAGGGCAGCCAAGCCACGAGCTCTTTTTCTCAATTTGTAACATCCCTGGCAATGGAGAAATGCAGCATAAATGCTGTGAAAAGCAGTGGCTGCAGGTGTGAAACGGCTTCAAGGGATTAAGAAGTGGGAGGAAGCAGCAGAAGACAGGAGCCAAGGTGAAGTATAAGTGCCTGTAATTTAAAGGGGAAAAGACTGTTCTCTTAGCTCTGGAGGATTGCTTGCTGCTTACCTTGAATTTTTTTCAGCTCTGGTGTGAAATGCTGTATTTCAGGTGTGTCCAAGGCAGGGAACTGCTCTAAGCTTCAGCATACAAATAGAAAGGGCACCACAGAGAGAATTATTTATCTCTCCTATTCCCATTGCTCTCTTTAAAACTCACTGTAATGATGTTGCTGTGACCCAGGCCTCTGTAATATGTGCCTCAGGTAACACAGATTGATATATAAATACCTGAGTTTATTACGCTTGAAAGACCTTTTGAAAACTCAGGGGGAGGGAGAAATTGTGGGATCTAATCTACTGTCCCTGAGGGAGAAAATTAGTCCACGGGCAGTGCTAAACGATGGAGCAGCTTTTGGATGCTGCAGGAAAGGAGTTGTTTATGAAGTGGGTCATTGTGGCCTGGGGAGAGCACTGAGGCAGAGTGGGAGTCAGCTCTGGAGCCCATTTCCAGGCCTGGAATGGCACAGCTTCCCCCAGAGCCGTGTTTAGGCAGTCCTGGGCTGGCTGCAGCCTGCCCAGTGCCAAGGGGTGAGCATGAACATTTGCTCTGCAGATCACACAAAGGTCCAGTGGGAACGGGGCAAGAAGCCCTCACTCTCCTCCCTGGTGCCTGTGCCCTCACATTTCTCCAGCTCAGGGCAGGGGCTGAAGGTTGTCCCCATGACAGAGCCCCTCCAAGGGGCTGTGTTTGACACAGACCTGGTCTCACAGCTCAGCCACTGCCTCTCCACACCGTGGCACAGAAATCTTCATAGCTGCTGAGCAGTAAAAGTGGGAGCACAGAGTTGAAGGCGGTTTTCTTCCCCCTAAAGAGGAATACATTTCCCAGGTCATTACGTTTTTGGTTCATGCGCTGAGGGTTTCTCTCCCTGGGAAGTTTTCACAGTAGATTGAATCTGATCATTGAAAAACTCATCTGGAAAGCAGGTTAGATGCAAGAATAAAATGCCTCCCTCCCTTCCTGCTTCTCTCTTCTTTATTCTTTTACACCCAGAGAGAAAAAAATGATGGTAGACTTAGCAGGTTTTAATTATCGTTTACTGCCTGGGTGAAATCTCAAGCCTCTCTCCCTGGGTTCATCTCTGAAGAATGGGTCTTAACTTCTCATTACCTGCTTGAGGTGAGTGGGTGATTGAGGCACATATTTTCCCACAGAGGCTGTGAGTTCCTCTCATTCCTCCTGAGCTTCTGCTTCAGCCTTGGAGGATTGATGGGCCTCCTTTCAATAGCCAGATTTTCCTTTGGTTATGGATTGAGAACGTGAATTTATGCCTTCCTTCCTCTGTGCTTATCTTTCAAGAGAGTAGAATATCCAGAGAGCCTGGAAGATTCCCATGCAGGAGTACAGCAGTGGAACGATGCTGGTGGTGGGAGGAAGGAGGAGCTGAGCTCTCAGCTCGGTGTTTGCAGTTGCAGAAAAGATCTCCTCCTGTGCAGGGCCCGGAGCAGCCCTGCTTTGTGGCCCAGCAGGAGCCAGGTCCAAGGCCAGGCTGGCAGGTTTGCTGCCCCAGAGCCCAGCTGGGCTTCCTGAGCAAGGGCCACTGGTGGCAGCTCTGCTCTGTGGCCAGCCTCCCAGTGGGAAATGAGCTCACAGACTCCCAGTTCTTCCCAGTGGGAAATGAGATGAGCTCACAGACTCCCAGTTCTTCCCAGTGGGAAATGAGATGAGCTCCATCTCCCAGTTCTTCCCAGTGGGAAATGAGATGGGCTCACAGACCTGCTCCATCTCCCAGTTCTTCCCAGTGGGAAATGAGATGAGCTCCATCTCCCAGTTCTTCCCAGCCTGGGCAGGATCCGAGCTGGAAGAAGGCTCTCCCACCCTTCAGCAGCCTTCACCTTTCCTGTCAGTGCTCTCAGTTCTGCTGGAATGCAGGTTGCTGATGGTGCCCAGGCTCAGTCCCAGCATTCAGGGCTGGCCCTGCTGGTCCCTGTGGCACTTTCTGTGACACTGGCAGCAGGGTGTGACCTGGGCATTCACTGACCCCACCAGGCTCCTGTTAAACTGGTCCTGTCCTTCACAGGAACTCGATCACAGACACACAAAGTGAGATGCAGACGGGGCTTTGATGTTACTGGGGACACTGATGCTGAATAGGTGACAGCTGGGCATTGTTCTGGTTGCCAGAGTAAACAATGTGCTGAGCAGAGGTGAGCAGGTGAACAAGGAGGTTTTTAATCCTTTTGGCCCCCGTGGAGCCCTGCAAAGGCACCGAGTGGGAGAAATGGGTGTTTCAGCTGAGCACAGGCACGGCTCCTGCAAGGGGAATGCCACAGCATTGCTCACTTCAAACCAGCAAAAGGCAATGCTACAAATCAAAACAATACAAGGAGCTGTTTAAAGCTGCTGGCACACAAAGCCAGGCCCAGCCTGCACCAAAATGCTCTGAAAGAGTCCTGGAGGATGGGGGGAGTTAATGTGGGAGCTGCCCTGTCAGTGCCTGCTTTTATTCCCTGCAATGCAAACGCTTGTTCTGGTTATAAATGGGTCCAGGAAGAATTTATTTCTTTTGCTGCTTCTGGGTTCTGTGTTCCTCTGCCTGTTTTTGAGCATGGAGGGATATCACTCTTCCTTTGTGCTTTGCTGTCCATCTCCTTCCTGTGCACTTTTTCTTTCTCTCCTACAGCAGAGCCATTTAGGCATCCATAAAACTCCCATAAACTTTTCTCTCCCACAACTTTTGCAGGAGCAGAAAAATGTCTGCTTCACTTCACAGACATTTTGATGTGGGGGGAACAGACTTTATGTTAAGAAAATGAACAGTGAGTAAAATAACAAGCCCAGAGAAAAAGGGCAGCTTTGGCAGAGCTGACACACTCCCACCAGCTCACCCTCAGAGCAATTACCCCATGTAAATCTGCCTTTTTTAAAAAAAAGAGCCAAAGAGAGCCAAAACCATCACCAGTCACTTCAGCTTGGGTCCAGCATGGAGAAATGGCCCCGGTATTAACACAGCTGGGTGTGGGCCAGATGCCTGTGCATGGAAACATATTTAAACCATTGAATAAGCAGGGTATAAACAAGAATTTTCAAAGTTTGGTGGTTTTTGCAGCTCCGGGCAACGCGAATTAGAGTCTACAGTTATTAAGTTCCCATCTGGTGGCTTCTTTATGAAGGAATGATATTTGCATGTTTCCAGCAGAGAAAAGCTGTTTTTAGTTCAGATAAAATGGAACATTTTGCCACAGTATGGGAAATAACAGATGATGCTGATTTTAGCAACTGGGGTTGTAGGTTTCACCAGCTGCCCTTTAAAAAAATTATTTATCTTTAAGTAATGTTTTTCCAAGTGCTCTTAACACCCATTGATGTGGAAGACTTTGGTCAGAGGAAATGATGGCATCTTGCAGGGAAAGAAAATTGCCCATTGGGTCATCTGCTGGACCTCAGTGCATTTTTTTTCCCCCTTTAATTTGAGCAATATTTGGTGCTGGTGTAGCCACAGGTTATCAGAATGCAAGAGGATCTGATTTTTTCCTTCTTGCATGAGAGTGGGGAGCAGGAAAGCCTGGCAGGTGCTGCACTGCATTGCAGCTGTGGGGACTGTGAATGCTCCCAAGCACAGCAGGCAGGAGCTGCAGGGATTAACCCAGAGGGAAGGCAGTGCCTGGCTTGTTTTGAAACACCCTGCTCCACCGCTGCAAACTGAGCGTGGCTCTGGAGCACACAGCTTCCAAAGCAGCCTGCTCGGGCAGGCAGTGCCAGCTCCCAGCCTTGGAAACCACAAATAGAAAATTTGCTGGTTCAAATAGAAACCAGCAGCTGAGCCTCGCCGCTGCTCACACACAGGTGCTGTCCCACCCCGGCAGCTGCTCTGCTGCCGCAGCCAGGAGCTGCAGGGCTGCAGGGCTGCAGCAGGGGCTGCGCCACGTGCAATAAATGGGCAGGAGATCAGTGCCAGCGTCACCTCCAGCCTGAACCCAGGGAAGGAGCTGAAGGGGCTCAGGGGGAAGGGAAGGGCTTTGGGGGGTGCACACAGGCAGAGGAGAGTGGAACCTGTGTGCGAGATGCAGCACTGGGACCACAGACTTGGTTAGGCTGGAAAAGGTCTCCAAGGTCACCCTCACACCCAACTGTTTCATTTCCCAGCTGCTTCCCTCCTAACCCATGTCCCCAAGCGTCACATCTGCACATCTTTTAAATCCTTCTGAGGATGGTGGCCTTACCAGTGCCTGGGCAGGCTGTGGCAGGGCTGTAGAACATGTTGATGATGAAATATTCAGTGTAACCCTGCCCTGGCCCCCCTGAGGCCATTCCCCTTGTCCTGTCCCTGTCCCCTGGAGCACAGCCCGACCCCCTGGCTGTCCCCTCCTGGCAGGAGCTGTGCAGAGCCACAAGGTCCCTCCTGAACCTCCTTTTCTCCAGGCTGAGCCCCTTCCCAGCTCCTCAGGAATTCTCCAGCCCCTTCCCAGCTCTGCATCTCCTCCTGGACATCCCCAGCCCCTCCTTGGGGCATGCTTGGCATGAGGGGCCAAAGGTGCCCCCAGGTGCTGCAGCCTCAGCAGTGCCCAGCACAGGGAGGTGATCTTCCCCAGGTGCTGCTGGCTGTGTTGTTGCTGGCAGAACCAGCACAAGTCCCTGAAGGTGTTTGCCCTCCCCTTTGGAAGCCTTTCAGCCTCGGTGTAACAGCCCCAGCCCTGCACCCAGAGCTCTGCAAGGGTGGGCATTTTTATAGCAACCGGAGCTATTTGCAGCCTCCTGATAGTGGAGTGTTTTAGAAGGCAGCGAGTCTGTTATTCCCAGAGAAATTCTGGCCTCCCTCCAAGCCTTATCAAATCTGTGGGGTATTGCCAGGTTTGAACAGTGGCCTTTGGGGGAAGATTTGTCTTTGCCATGCTCCTGCTCTCCTCTTCTCTAGGAAGGCGCAGCTCACGGTGTATTTAAGGCTTTTGCCAGTGGTGGTAGCAGTGTCCAAGAGAGCCCATGTCTGGAATTCCCTCAGCTCTTTTCTCCTGCTCCTGTTCTAAAAATAATTTTTAATCCTTCCTGCAGCAGGGAAGAAGCTTGGACTGGCTCTGTGTGCAGTGCTGTGGCCTCCACCTTTCCCCAGGACCTTTCTGGGGGATTCACCCAGCAGCTGTGCCAGCTCCTGGAGTCAGAGTGGTGCTGCCAGCACACGTGCAAAAGGACACAGTGCTCTGCAGGGTACTCCTCAGGGCTGTCCAGCTAAACTTTTCTCCTTGGCTGTGCCAGCTCCTGGAGTCAAAGTGGTGCTGCCAGCAAAAGGAGTCCGTGCTCTGCAGGGTACTCCTCAGGGCTGTCCAGCTAAACTTTTCTCCTTCTGGCCTCCTTCAAGGCTTTGTGCCCATGGAGAAACACGGAGCAGCAACCCTGCAGTGGCCTGGGGCTGCTCTTCCCCAGGCATGACAGCCAGGCAGTGCCCAAAGGCTGAGCCAGGTGTGTGTGATCCTGGATCCTCCCAGGTCCTGGCACAGGAGGGTCCTGAGCCACTGAGCTTATTTCGTTTGAAGCAGAGCCCAGGCTTTGCTCGGGGCTGGCTGGGCTGCTCTGCAGATGATCCTGGGCTGTTGTGACAGTGCAGAGAGCCATTACTGAGAGCTCTTGCCAATCACCAGACTGCTGCCAGTCTGTGTCAAATGAAGCATCCCAGGCCCTGTCACATTGAATCCAGCAGCTCTTCCATTTCCAGCACAGCAGTTTGTTTATCTGTGTTGCCTCCTCTCCTGTTGGGATGCCACGCTCCATCCCCTCTGGGGTTTGCTGCCTGTGCAAAGCCTGTGACCCCAGAGGGGCTCCGTGCCCCATCCAGGGCAGGCTGTGGTGCTTCAGGGAGGGAAGGGTGAGGAAGGGAAAGCCCAGAGTCCTGGTGAGGCTGGCCACACACGGGTTCAAGGGCAGGACGTGCAGCCTGAGGCCTCCCAGGGCTGCTGTGCTCTGCTGTGCATGAGCAGAAACGGGGCACAGTCGTGGCAGGTCACTCTGACATTTTCTGGAAAAATCCCTCCGCCCAGGAGTTCTCTCCTGGGAAGCTGAGAAGCCTCAGAGAAAAAGGAAAACAATAATTATCTCATTGCTTCTGCTGTGTTTTGCTGCTTTGGAATGTGTTTGGAGATTGTTTACCCACAGGTGGTTGTTTCATTGGGTTCATGTGAATTGTTTTCACTCACTGGCCAACCAGTGCCAAGCTGTGTCGGGGCCCTGGAAAAAGTCATGAGTTTTTCAGAAGTATCTTTTTAGCCTTCTGTCTGTATCCTTTCTGTTCTTTAATATAGTTTAGCATAGAATTCTTTAATATTATATAGATCATAAATAATAATTAGCCTTCTAAGAACATGGAGTCAGATTCATCATTTCCTTGCTTCGTCGGGGTCTCAGGAAATACAGGAGTGGCACATCTGGCTGCCCCAAAAAGGCTGGGCAGCCCCTCTGTGCCTCTCTCCCTGTCCTGAGAACAGGAAGGGTGAGTGACTGTGGATGCAACAGTTCAGTCAGAGAGAGAAAAACCAGATAACCTTTCCCAGGAATTGTTCTGGGGAGTTTTGAGAAGGCTGAGAGAAAGGATTGAAACAGTCTTGCAGCTGGTGTTTTGAACAGTTGTTTCCTCATAACTTGTTTACCAAAAGGTGTCTTCTTAATTAACCAATGGTGTTGATTAAATGACCAATCAGGTCCAACTGTATCAGGAGGGTGTATAAAAGGGTCCTGCAGATGATATTCCTCCCTCATCAGCACAAATTCTCCTGTTCTTGCAGGAAGCCTCTCTGTGCAAAGGCTGTGAAGTCTGGTCAGCTTCTCTTCAATTCTTGCTTGGGAGAACAGGAAAAAAGAAATAAATTCTTTGGGGGTTTTTATTCATAATGCATCTACAATAAGACGTGGTTCATTTCTTGTCATTGCTTGCTTTGGTGCCTAATTTGCCTCCTGTAGGATTTGAACTGAAATATTGTGATGGGAATGTTTTTCTCTTTACAAGAACTAAAAGCAAATGTACAGTTAAGAGACAGAATTCCAGGGCTTCCAATCATTTGACAGAATGAAGTCTGTGAGCCAAATTAACTGAGCTTCCTCATTACTGGTGTCACTTTGTGTGCTGGCTGACTGCTCTTGAATTCAGCCCTGATCCATTACAAGAAACACTCTCCTTACCTTTCTTGTGAGGGCCCTCAAGCTGATTAAAAGCAAAAGGGATTTCAGCTATAGTCCTTTTCCCCTTGAAGAGTGGCTTTTATCTGTTGCTGCTTGTTTCTCAAGAGAGTTTCTGGTTATTTCATGGTTATTGTGCAAATTCATGGGGAGAGCTTCCCCATGGATGAATGGAGATCTTTTCAAGGAAGAAAGATGTCTGCTGCTTTTAAGGAGTGCCACGTATCAAAACCTCACAGAAATGCCCCTTTGGGCTGTGGCTTCCACAGCAGGGTCCCTCTAAGAAGAGCAGGGATAAATCCAGCTGCATTACCAGCCTGGTGACATCCTTCCCTTGGTGGCACGGAGCAATGATTGACTCTGGGTGACTCTGCTTGCAGCTGAGGCCACATCCAGGAACTGGAAACCCAGGGAGCCTCTGCAGTCTCCATGGAGACAGCACACTTACAACTTAATGTGATCAACAGATGCTGCAATAATCTTGAAAGATGGAGAGAATGTTTCAAAGCGAGTGTTGTTTATGGTGGTTCAGTGGATGCTCAGATTTGCTGTGTTGTGACTGAGCTCCACGTAAACACACTCTGGAAAACACACAGATGTGAGTGAGCGTGGAGGGAGAATCTCTCCCGTGGCCAAAGCAGGAGGAAATGGGCAACCACTCTTCTGTTCTCAGCTCCTGCCCTTGGGGAGCTCGCCTCACCTCTGCTGTGCCCCAGTTTATCTGAAATGGGGCAGTGCCAGCCACCAGGCAGTGGCTGCAGCATCTTTTATGCTCTGGGGTGGGTGTGTGTAATGAGATGAAACTGGTCAGACTCTGATGGATGAGCCTGAAATCTCAGTGAATTGAGCAGGGATCTCCCTCTGTGCTGCATGACCTAATGCTGGAGCTGACGTCAAGATCTGCAGGGCAGATTTACACTGCTGCTTGATTTTCCTGTGAAATCTCTAATGAGTGATCATTTCCCACTGAATCTCATAAGCTGCTGGAAAGAAATGACCTGTTTTCTGCCTTCCTGCTCTGATATTGGTGCAGCCCCCATCACTGCCACAGCTGGACCCTCACGCCAGCCCCACAGGGAGGGATGCACTCCTCAAACAGGAGGAAGGGCATGCAGCTGCTAGTTCCACATCAGAAAAATTCCTGGAGCATTGCTGCCAGAAAGGATGTTCCAGATGTAAGAGCTGGCTCAGCCTTCATTTCACTGACTTGCTGCTAAGATAAAAATTCGTGCTGCACTTGTTTCTTATTCTTTCCCCAAGCATCCTCTGCTGGCCACTCCTGGAGATGATGGGCTGCCAAAACCACACTGGATGTGTTCACTGGGTGTTATCCCATCCAACTTTGACACAAGCACACTGATATCAGCCATTCCACTAAGCTTAATTAACCACAGAAATAAAAACTATACCTTTATAACAAAGTTACTTTGACACCACACATATAAAATCCACGTTAATACTTGTGAAAAGCCAGTATGATATATCTGTAACAGGCAGTGCTAAGGAACTTCATCTGCACAGCTGCATTAGGGAGGAGGCACCTTGGCCTTAAGGGGAGCACCCGTGGGGCTTCAGCAGAGCAGGGTGCAGTCCTTCCCCAGCTGCTTTTTCCTCCCACCCAGGGCCACACTTTGCTTGCAAGGCTCTTGCCCAGCCTGGCTCCTTGGCTGGACTCTTGTCCTTGATGAAAGGTGCTCGGCATGCTGAACTCCTCCCGCCATGCACCCAGGGGTGAGGAATTCCCAGGGAGAGACTTCTGCTGCTGCTTTTGGGGCGTCCAGCCCTGGAGAGATCCTCACCCAAGCAGGCAAGGGGCTCCTCACCCAGCCTCTGCCTCCCAGGTGACAGCCTCTGTTCCCCAGGAACGTAACCCAGAGCAGCCATAAATACCAGCAGGGATTATTGATCAGGGTCTGTCTCCAAATAATGACAGAAATGCACCTCCTTTCCAAACAGACAGGAGACCTAATCCAGTGAAAGGAATTCCTCGTTGAAATCCCAGATAGGCCCATAAGATCAGCCTGATTATTTTTTGAAACCTTGGTTCCACCAAATAAGACTGAAAATTGAATTAGCTCAGAGAGAGACAGCGCTGGCCAATCACTCAGGGAAGCTGAAGGACAGCTTATTGATTTTCATGTTTCAGAAAAATTAAATGATATCCCTTTTTGTTATTTAAAATGCTGCTTAAGCAATTTAGTAATGTGATGTTGGAGGCTCAGTTCCAGGCTTTGAATCAGCTGAAGGAGGGGGAGGAATTTCCCTTGACATGAGAGCTAGGTGGAAGAAAGATTTAGTATAATTGCCTTCCCTTCCAAATAATTGATAGGGACCAAAAGAATGGCTATATTTTGCTGGCTTCCTTTCCTGCATACCATTTATTAAAATATAGTAATTAATTATGTAAATAGTTGATTTATAATCAGCAACACTGGTGGTTAATTGATTTTTGTGCGTGTGAATTTATATGACAGAGAAATACTGATAAGGTGATTATTCTGTCCTGCCAGGCCAGGGAGGGAGGAGGTGTTCTGGTGAGCCTCAGCAGATGGATTTTTGGTCCTTTCCTTGGGAATTTAAATCTTCTCCAACTGGTTGGAGCCCTCTGTGTCCAGAGCAGACTCCTTACTCCGAGGTGTGTGGAAAGAGAGCATCTTCCAGGAGCTGCTGTCTCCTTTAGCTGGGAAGGAGCTGTGCTCAGCTCTGCTCAGCAGCTCCTGGGGGGGCTGTGTGGAGGGTGCTGCCCTCGCCAGCCCCTGCAGCGCTGCTGGGGTTAAACTGTGCTGCATGATTCCCTTTCCTGCTGCCCCACCCCTTCCCTTCGGATCCTTTCAGGCAAATTTTTCAGAAACAGCTCTTAATCAAATGAATGTGCAGTTGTAAATGAAATATCTTCTCCCCCTTCTCCCCTCCAAATGTGAACCTTGGCCTAAGGAGGGGACTGGGAATGGGAATGGGAATGGGAATGGGGATGGCAAGGGGAATGGAATAGGAATGGGATGGGAATGGGAATGGGAATGAAGTGGGGATGGGAACGGGAATTGGAATGGGAATGAGATGGGAATGGGAATGGAATGGGGATGGGAATGGGAATGGAATGGGAATGACAAGAGGAATGGAATGGCAAGGGGAATGGGATGGGAATGGGAATGGAATGGGAAAATATCTTGTCCCCCTTCTCCCCTCCAACTTCAAATCATGAACCTTGGCCTAAGGAGGAGACTGGGAATGGGAATGGGAATGGGAATGGGAATGGCAAGGGGGATGGAATGGGAATGAGAATGGGGATGGGAATGGCAAGGGGAATGGGAATGAGAATGGGAATGGGATGGGAATGGGATGGGAATGGGGATGGGAATGGAAATTGGAATGGAAATGGAATGGGAAAGGAATGGAATGGAATGGGAATGGGATGGGAATGGGAATGAAATGGGGATGGGAATGGAAATTGGAATGGGAATGGGAATGGAATGGGAAAGCAATGGAATGGAATGGGAATGGGAATTGGAATGGGAATGAATTATTTCCAAATGCAGTGGTGGCTGTAGGGTGACGTTTGTGCTGTTTCCAAGGGACTCATCTCATGCAGGAGCAGCTTGAGGACGCCTGGCTGGTCCGTGTCCTTCAGCATGGAGGGAGCTGAGTCTCCCTGAGAGTGTCTGAATGCCGTTTCCATCCCAGTCCAGGTGGGTTTGTGCCTTTCTTGGCTGAGGGTGGAAATGCTCCTCCGCCCCAGTGGCTGCCAGCGTGGAGGGGAGCTCTCTGTGCCCTTCTCCCGCAGAGCTGCAGGGTTGAGGATCAGCCTTGAGCTCACCCTGAGAGCTCCATCCAGCTGGGAAAGGGCTCCTGCCTCGGGCCTGGCCCCCCTGTGCTGCAGGGGATTGGGAAGTTGGGTGCTCTGCAAATCCACCCGAGCTGCCTGAAGTTCCTTGACCTTCAACTGAGACCTGAGCTCCCTCTTTTCTGTGATGAGTCGACGCTATTAATTGGAAATCCAATTCTGGAGGAGAGCCAGGCTAATGCTGAGCCAGCATCACTTGGCTCTGCAGGCAGGATATAGGACATGCCTTGGTCTATCTATAGCCAGGGAAAGTCAGCTTGTTCTGCCTTATTGCAGGGGAAAGTGGGGTAAATAGGTCCTCCCTCACCAGTCTGGCACCTCACACCATTTTACTTTTTCCTATTTCTAGTTTGAAGCAATAAAAACTGTACAACAGAACTGCCAAGCAAAGCTTTGTTTTACTCAGAGAGAAAACGGGATAAAATGACATCAGTCCTCTGCAGGGAAAGCATCCCATGAGGTCCCTCCAGCACGGGCGCAGAGCACTCAGTGAAGGTCCTTCCAGCCCAAACTGACCTTGGGGCGAGTTCATTCCCCTCAGAGGGGCTGGTCCTGCCCCCCTTTGATCCAGAGCACCGCTGTGGGCTGTGTGATGTGACGGGCAATGAGCTGCTCACACACCTGAGCTCACACTGCAGCGTCCCACGCGGGGTTCTGCACGGACCCCTCAAAGGCAGAGCAGCTGCGGGGCTGCCCCTCAGAGGAGCCTGCTGTGTTACAGCAGCCCAGGGCCAAACAGGACCCCAGACCCTGGTGAGCAGCTCCTCCACTGCCAAAAGCCACGCTCAGCAGAGACCTCACAGCCAGAAAAGCAGCTTTTACAGACATACAAGTCATCCCAGACATCCAGAATGGTGTGGGTTGGCAGCGACCCACGGTGCAGAAGGGTCTGGGGGCAGTGGTCCCTGCAGTGGTCAGTCCTGGGCTCAGACACTCTCTGTCAGGCAGCCCCGTGCTGGCAGTGAGCACTGAGGTGTGACAGTGGCTGGCAAGGGCCACGCTGAGCCAGAGCTGATCAAACCCAATCTGGTTAATACGAACTGCTTATAAGGCGTGTCAGGCCCAAACGAGTATCCAGTATTAATTAATCCTCTCAGCTGCCCTGGGAAGTGGGGAGGAAAGGAAATTTGTGTCTGGTTTTAAAGGAAGGAAAGGGGAATATTTGGTTTGGTTCCTGGGCTGTGGTTTCCAGGGCCCAGTGCTTGCCTGGTGCTTTGTGGCACAGATGGCCCAGAGCTCCCCTCCTGATTGTTCCTGGGATGGGGCTGAGAGCTCCAGGGAAGGACCTGCACCCCGAGGAGCTCAGCAGGGCCAGGGAGATCTCACACCTGGGGCACACCTGGCCTGGGGACCAGCACCCAAACCAGCCCCAGCACGAGGCTCCTGATGTCCCCCCAGGCCCTGGCAGCCTCTTGGTATCTGGCACTCCAGGCTTGTGGGGTTTTCCTCTTCTCCCACCATCCTGCCATCCATGGATGCACAGATGGCTGATACAGAGCTGCTGTAAAGGGTTATTAAAGATTGAGGTTTGTTTTTTGTTTTTTTGTTTTTTTTTTTTTTGCTCTCCCTTTTGATGATGCGTGAACAGACCTATACAGATGTGATAAGGTCAAATGTAAATTTAATCAGTTTAGTTTTTTTGGGTTTGTTTTAACTCCTATGTGATGCATAAACAGATCAGAGCGTTGGGAAGGAGCTGGCAGTGGGGGAGCCTGTGATAACTTCCACTCAGCTCCTGTCCAAATAATTTTAATGACAGACTGTGGAACTGTGGGGTTCCAGAGCTTTGCAGGAGATCCTGGGCACAGGAGCTTTTAGACCCAGAAATTCCTGGAAAGCACCAGAAAATTCCTACCAATTTTCCACAGCACAGCATCAGATCCAGCCCGGTGTGGAAAGGACAAATTGTCAAAGATTTGTAGATGCTGCCCTGAGCTCTGCCTGGTGCTGTTTCTCCTTTGGGAGGTGAGGGTGCTCCAAAGAGGATCCCTGCAGGTCCCTGCTGGTGGGAGCCACTCACAAGGATCAGCCCTGAGGCTGGAGCCTGGGAGCTGGTGGGGTTTGGCATGAGCTTTTGGTCTCACAGGGACAGCTCTGGGCTCAGGGGCAGCAGTGGGGCGGGCAGGACTCGCAGCCCCACCGGAGGTGAGGTGCTGATGTCCTCCACAGCCAGCGTGATGCTCCAAACCCCGTCCCTCTGCCACCTCCTCCCCCTGAGCAGAGCAGGCTCTGACAGGAGCACAGCTGTGTGGCTGGTGCAGGATTGACACTTCAGGTTTATCTGATGAGTTTGGATGGTTGGAGACAGAGTCAAGTGAGCGCATCAGCCTCAGTCTCTCCATCATCATCTTCACGGCCCCCATGGACCAGCTCCACATCTGTGCCCTCCTGGGAGCTCAGGGCTACACACAGCACTCCAGCTGTGCCTCAGCAGGACTGGGAAGGGGTGGCATCACCTCCCTGGTGGACACACCATCCCAAAAAACACCGACTGCAGCAATGACAGCGCTTTGGGGGAGGAAGAGGAGGAGCTCAGCTCTATGGCCAGGGGCCAAGCAGCGCTGCTCCCCTCAGGCACAGAGCAAGCTGTGGCCTGTTTCTTTGCTTTGCTGGGTCTGTAGCTGCAGCCAAAGTGCCCAGGCTGTGGGGAGGAGCTGCCAAGTGCAGGCCAGCACAGGATGGAGCTGCAGGAGCTGCAGGAGCTGCAGGAGATGCTGCGCTGTGCGCTGGCACAGAGCTGCTCCTCAGCTGGGTCTCACCTGCACCGGGCTAAGCCTGGCTCTGGGCTCAGGAACAGGCTTGGCTCTTGGTGACTGTCAGGCTAGGCTTGTCCTGGGTGTCCTCCTGGCTGGGGGTGACAAAGCCTTGGCTGTGCTTCCCCTCACACCGTGCAGTCTGCCACTGCAGAGACAGGGCCAGAGCAGGGATGCCTCAGGCGAGGGGCTGGGGCACAGGGAGACAGCAGCGTGAAGAGACATCCCTGCACTGTCAGAATAGCGGGAAGCGTGGCTGAAGCAGGGCAGAAGGGATTGCAAAAGCCAGCAGAAGGGATTGCAAAAGCCAGCAGCTCCCAGGTGAGGAGAGCACGTGGGCCTGTGTAGGGATGTGTGTGCCCCGAGGGCCCTGCAAACAATAACAGGAACATTTAAATGCCATAAAACTCGTTTTATCAGGGAGATGGTTTCCACTGAAAGAGGTTGTTGTGCACGGTTCCTTTGATGGGTCTCGGCAGATAGCACCAATTATAAAATTATTAACAAACCAATGTGCTCCTTCGCTCCAATTAAATGATAAGAGGCAAAGCAGAGGGGCAGATTTTTATCATTATCAGATTACAGGCCCATATTGTGCTGATAATAAAGCGGGCACTTCCTAATGCCTTACCTCCAATATGGCTCCTTAGATTATTGTTTGGCTGCAGAAGAAATAAAAGGAGCTTTGCAAAAGCAATACTAACGTGGAAGTGTCTTTATCACAGGCCATGGCAGGGAGTGTAACAAAAAGAGCCCACAATGAGTCAGGCCACTGACAATGAGCACAATGAGAGCATCAGGAGAGGGGAGGGTGCCCACACAGCAGAGCAGGGGCCAGAACACCTCGAGTCTGCTCCAGAGAGAAAGCCCAGACAGGGAGCCCACTGCAGCCTCTGGGAGAGAGAACAGAGCCACAGGAGGGGGAAGAAAGGAATATTAAAATCTTTTTGGGGGGTGGAAGGAGTGTTTCTCTCCTATTCTTTTCCCCGTGTAAAGTCGGGGAGGATTTGGGATGCAGCTACAAATACACAGCCCCTCTTCCACTGCCTGAAGTCTGATGTTCCAGAGGTGATAAAATCTAATTAGGCAGCGTAGTACTAATTCAGCTGCCATGTGATGCGCTGAGGGAGGAGAATACCCACTGCATGGGAGGAGAGACAGAATGAGTTTCCCCTTCCTGACCCTGAAGCAATCATACCTAGAAGCCTGAAAGCTGATTTTATTTTCCTCTCTGCAGGTGAGAGACAGCAGTTTAAAAGAGTCCTACTCTGACTCTGCCTGGCTAGGTGTGAGGTTGTTAGGCTGGTAAAATATGTAGGGGATGTGATTCCCTTCCTGTACTGGCATAAATCAGAAGTCACTCTAGCTGTGCTGATTTACACAAGCTGAGGGTTTGCCTTACCAAAATTATAACAGCATAAAGCCAGTGAGGAGGAAAGGTCAAGCCTGTCATATCTGTCTCAAAGCATGGTGGTATCAGCCATGACTGATCAGGGAACCTCGTCATTACCTGATTAATTATTATTAATTATTATTTATTACTCTAGCACCAGGGAGCCCTTGTCACATCTGTGTTAAGTTCCCTTGAACCTGGATCCCCTCCAAGTTTTCTGAAGTCCCTGAGCTTGCAAAGCAAAGCTGCTGATCTGGTAAGAGCAGGTCCTGGAGTTGAATGCTCCCAAGACCTGCAGTCCTCAAAGGAAAAGTGCCATAATGTGTGTGCTGCCTGGAGTGGGAGGAGAGGGGTCCTGGAAGGAGCACAGCAAAGCAGAACTGGGGAAAATGGTGCTGTGGAAATGCTGAGCTAAAGTCAGAGCTCTGCTTAGCCCAGGGACAGTCCCTGGAGTGGGGCTGGGGAGGCTCCAGGCTCTTGTGCTTCTAGTTATCCATCCCTAATGATCAGATCAAAGCATCTCAGAGGGCTCATTCCAGTGAGTTTTGCTCTCGTTTTCACCAGTGTAAGTCACCTCTCTGCTGTCAGTGAGCTGGGTTGGATTTACACCCAGTGGAACAGAGGTTGGGAAGCTGTGCACTGAATTCCTGCCAGCTCTTTCCTGAGTCTCCCAGCAGAGACCCCAGAACAAGAGATATTGGCTTTCCTGGGCATCAGAGGGGCTGCTTGAAAGGCAAATTAATGTTATCTCTGTGCCAGATCAAAGGACTGTTTCCTTGTCCTGCTGCAGCACCACCACGTGCAGTTTTACAGCCCCAGCCTGCTGATTCTGCTTTCACTACCTGTTATTTACAGCCCTGCATGCAACAAGCCCTGCTTTATTCATCTGTGTGTTTTTGCTTCCTGGGAAGATCCTCAGCCAGGAGCTGAGTCAGCAGAAGCCCTAGCAAACAGGGAGCTTCTGTCCCTGCAGGACACTGAGCCCCTGTGATGTTCTGCCTGATGGGAGAGGGCTCTTTCCTTTCAGAGTGCCACATCGCTCTGCTTTGTCTCCCATCTTTCCCTGCAAGCAGGAAGCAGCCCTCTTGAATATAATTTCTATTGAAAGCAAATGGTGTCTATGTCTGATTAGTTCTGGCCTGAGGCTGCATCAACGAGCTCGCTGTTGGTCCTGCATTTGCAGCCTGGAATGTTTTAGGGCACTTGAGTCTGACAGATTCACGTTTATGACATGAAACCATTCTATCACGGGCTCACCACAGTGTTGTTTTCCCAGATGGCAAGAGGCAGCGGGGGAAAAGCCACAAAGCACCCACAGCACTGGTGGCAAAGAGGGCAAACCCTGCAGCCTGCACTGAGAGCTTGGCAGGTCAGACTGTGCTCCTGGCAGAGCCCGAGCTGGCCCTGCTGCAGGAGGTGCCAGAAGGGCCAGGCTCAGGCACCTGATGGTGCTGATCAGGAGAAACCCTCTGCAGTCAGTGGGGTTAGATGGATACAGCCCGGGGAGGTGAGGGGCAGCTCCAGGGCTCTGCTGTGCTGTGCTGTGCTGTGCACACCAGGGCTCTCTGTCCCCTCTGAGCCCAGGGCAGAGCCCTTCCACCCCTCCAGCAGCTGCAGCTCAAGTCCTCTGGCTCAGCACATGGGACTTGCAAGACAAAGGTGCAGCTCTGAGGGGAAGTGTCTTTGCTTTTATTTTTTTCTTTCGCTGAGTGCTTTCTGTAAGTGCAACTGAACGCACAGAATAAGTCACTTTTCCCCAGAAAAAGCCCAGGGCCTCAAGAGAGGGCAGCATTCTGTTCACATTTCCTCTCTGGGGACAGGGTTTCCATTACACTCCTCTGCCTCACTCTGGCAGCCTATAAAGGTCTTGAAAGGATTGGGAAAAGTCCCCTGGCAGCTTCTCCTGCCCAGGAGAGCTCCTGGCACACACAGGGCTGGCACAAAGCCTTGGGCAGCCCCAGGAACCTCTGCTCTGTGGGAAATCCCAAGGGGCAGAGCTGTGGTCTTTTTCAAAACAAAGGTGTACATTTCAAAACATCCCATGGAAGGGAAAATACCAGCCCCAATCAGAAAAATGCTTAGAAGCAATCAGACTGCTTCATTTAAACCCAGCCAGAGTCTGGCAGCCTCCTCCATTATTTTTCTTTCTTGTTTAACATTCAGAAGTCTCCAAGGAATTTGCTGGTACAATTTGCTGTGCTTCACCACAGGTCTCCACAGAGCAGCTGTAACAGGCAATGTGTGGCCTGGCTTTGTCACTCTGCCCATCCTGCTGTTCTGATGGAATAATCAGAATAATCCTTAATATTTCCCAGAAGTAACTCGTGCCTGGGGCTCCTGCAGGAGTTTCACCTATGCTATTGGCAGCTGCACCAAATGGGGAAGACGAGGAGCCCAAGGAATGGCAGGGGCTGAAGGCAGCCAGAAGTGAGCTGGAAATTCAGAATTTTAACCTAAAATGCTTCTTTAGGTTTTCCTTGTCAGCAAAGGTGAGAAATGCAAACTCCCAGAGTGCAGATGTCCTGTTCTGTGGGGGTAAAAAGTAATTTGGGGACCTGAGAACAAGTGGATTGCTGGACCTGATTAGGACAAAAGGTTGGTGCTACTTATCTCAAGTTCCTGGGAGCTGTGACTTTACCCTCATTTCGTGGATGTAGGGCAGTTAGAGAAGTGACAAGCAGTAGATTTTGGAGTGCAACATCTCACTGCATTTCAGGCTTCCTGAATCCCTGTTCCTTGTCCCTCAGGCAGCACAGCCCTCCTTGCTGCATGCAGATTGCCCAAATCCAGTCCCAGGCTCTGCTTACAGTCCAAGCCATTTGCAAGTTTAAAGAAGAGACAATAAACTAGATGAAAGCCAATCAGAAACTGAGCAAAGTCCATTAAGAGCATCCTTGGTAACTCTCCATTTAGCCTGTTCTTTCAAAAAACTGGCTGAACATCTGAGATGTGTTTTCTCTGTAGAGAGAGAACTCTGAAAGTGGAACCCAGACTCCAAAGAGCTTTGAGCTCTCTTAAAAGGAAGCAAAAGACTCTGTGTCGTGCCACATATGACATTAATCATTAAATGTTACGCAGATGACTGGGGAAAGAGGCCATTTGTTACAGGAGGGAAAAGAGGGATTTTTTTGGCTGTGCTGCCAGGAGAGCCAGTTCCCATCTGTGGGTTTGATGCATTGTTTCATAAGTAACAGTGCTGGTTTTGCACAGGAGCAGCTCTCAGAAACCATAACGTTTAATGCAGAATGAAATGTATTTGAGGAGAGGTTTTCTGTGCTATTTTTGCTCTGGGTGGAGAAGGATGTGTCTCAGAAAGTTGCTCTCCCCAGTGCCCTCTGCTCCTGCAGCAAAGACATCAGTTCCTTTGTGGTCCTCGTATCAAGTGTTGCTCTATCACCATAGACCACCTCTGGGATATTTTTGTCTTCAAAAACTGTTGCCATTGCAGAAAGTGAGCCAGAAAATACACACATTGTGTTGTCCTGGGCAAGAGATGTTATTTTTGTTCTTTCTTTCTTCTTTGGTATGCATCTTTGTGAGAGCAAAAGCAATTTGGGCTAATGGAACTTGCTGTCAGTGGGCAGGAGAGAGTGCACAGCACTGGGAGCACTGCAAAATGCAGCTGTGGTGGGGATTTATCCTGGATTTGTGCTGCTGTGGAGCAACAAGTTCTGGATAGAGGGCAGTTTCCCAAAGGTGGCTCCCAGACAGAGCCATGCTGTGAAACCTGGTCTCCATCCTCCACAGAGTGACTGGGGTGATGTCCCAGGGTGGGCAATTCTACTTTTTGTGCTCTCTCAGTGCTCTGGCTTTTTGACTACAGCAGGAGATACTGCAGACTGAGTTGGAGATGTTGTACACTGCTCCTCTTAGGAGGAAGCTAATGCTGAAGTAAAGAATCCTTGAGGCAATTTTCCTTACATAGATGTACAAAGGTCTGGATTTTAGATCAGGGGAGAAACCCCACAGCCTAAAGCAACATTTCATTGATAAACACAGCTCAGAAACCTGTTCTGTGTGTCTGCCTCCCCACAACACGTGGTTGTGTTTGGCTTTCCTCTGCTACTCCTCTTATCACTCCCTCTCCAAATTAAGTGAGGAATTCTCCTCTAAGTATTCCGCTCAGAGCAGTTCTGCATTTCCTTCTTATTTTCAGTGAGTGCATGCACTTATCTGCAGCTCTTATTGAGGAGTAGCAGTTAAAGCCTCCCAGTTTCAGTGTGGTTTATCCCAATCTGGAGTGAAAGCCTGACCTTCCCATTAGAGATGGCTCTGTTTGGATGTAGGAAATATTCCCAGAATGCTGCATTACCCTATGGCACATTTATCTCTCCATGGCCATAACCAAAGCTCCAGCTATTGCTGCTCTACCTCCTAGCACAGCTCTCCTAATGATAATATTTTTCTCATCTTAAAGCAACTCGAACAACCAGGACTAAGCACCCAGCAGGTCAGCTGGGAGCAATCAGGTTTCTGCCTTTGTCTTTCACACAATGCAGTGCCTGTGAGGCATCTGGGGTCTCTGCATCACACACTCAGCATTAATGGCTGGGAACTGTGTCTTGGCTTTTCTCTTAATCTCTTATCACGAGATTAGCTGATGTCTGTGAAGCCCAGGAGGACTGGGCAATGATGAGGGATCGTCAGGAGAGATGGAAAGATAAGCACTGTTCTCTAAGAAGCCAGTAGGGTTTCTCGTGGAATAACCATCTCCTGCTCTCTGCAAGGCTCTTCTCACACAGACCCCAGCCCAGAGGGCTCCCCTGGGTCCCCCCCTGCCATGGGGCACAGGGGCATGGTGCCTGTGGAGATGGTGCTGGCAGAGTGTGAGCAGCCCACACCCTCCTGCTCAGCCCCTCCTGGCTCCCTGTGCGGCTGGAGATCACCCTCCGTGTGTGGGGCACCGTCAGCCCCTCTGGCAGACGTGGGTTTTTGCTTTTCCCTGCTCCACAGAGGGCTGGAGGAGCAGAGCAAGCATCCTGCTGGGTGCCTGTGCCTCGGCACTCGGAGCAGTCGGAGACATTCCTCTCTGTCAGCTTCAGGACCTGTCTGATCCGAGACAGTCACCCACAGTGCCTGCACATTCCCAGCTGCTCCAGTGCAAAATGAGTCTGATTCCTGCAATCTGCCTCTCCCCACACCTGCAGCTCGGGGCTCCCTGGGGCAATTATTTCCTCAGAGCTGATGCTGTGGAGAGGAATCCTTCATACCCCACAAAGCAAGTGTCAGGTCTCCAGCAGAGCAGAAGGGCAGAAGAGCCATCCTAAAGCAGCTGCTGGCTTGGAACTGAGGAACTGGAAATGGGTCCAAGGTTTCCCTCACATTCTGGAGATAGCAACACAAGCCGCAAAGGAGAGGGGCTGCAAAAGCACTGACTCCCAAGCCACAGCATCCTCAGGGTTAGATTTGGGCTGTTCCCTCTTCCAGGACTCCAGCACATGGGAGATGAGGCCAGTCCTGCTGGCTCTCCTTCCTCCTGCTCTTCTTGCTGTCCTGGCCATGGTTACCTTGATTCACTCTGGACTCACCCTGTCTGTGCTGCTGACTATCCAGTTCATTATCTGCTTGTAATTGTTTTGTCTTCTCTGATCTTTTGTTCACCTGTGATGAGTGTACAATCAGATTTTCTCTGCTCTGACATGAGTTACAGGCCTTTTGAACCCTGACTGATTAAAGTTTCTTCCTTCTTCAAGTAAATTGGTTCCCACAGAGCTGTCCACCAGCGTGGCTCCCTTCACTGTCTGAATCACATCTTCCCAGCTGACAGATGGATTGCTCCAGGCTTTGTGGTCATTGTGCCAGCCTCAGAAGTTTGGGGTGATTGTGTTCCCAACCTGGTCAGCTTGCTTTTGTTGTTTTTGGGCATGTTTCTTTTTCCGCTCTCTGTATTAGTGACTGATGTCCAGCCTTCCCCCCGGCCCTTCCCATCCTGCTCTGAGGGAATGTTGGTGCTGCCTGCGAGCTGAGCTGCACTTTTGAGCCCTTTCCTGGCTGATATGAGTGTGAGGAGCTGCCCCAGCCTTCACTGCAGGTCAGTGAGGAATGGATTCCTGAACAGGGCACTGCACCACTGCACCTGATTGTTTTTATTTTTGTACACAAGTGTACAGAGAGCAGTGCAACCCAAAGAGAACGTGAAGGATTATGCTTGAGAGGCTGTGCTGGGAGGGCTGGTGAGTGCAGCTGAGGTGAGGCCAGAGAAGCCAGGGCTCACCTGTGCCCTGTGCAGCCTGGGAATCCCTGCCTGGTACCCCTGCAAGGGCTGGGGTGACATTTCAAATGTGCACAGCTCAACAAGGGTGGATTCAACTCAGCTTCATTTTCAGAGGCTTCTGCAGCCCTTTCCTGGCTAGCAAAAATGCTTGGGAATTTGGCCAGTAACCATGTTAATTGGCTAGTATGTTGGGTATTTATTTGAATGTCAATTTGAATAAATTAAAAAAAAATTCTAGTGAAGCAGTAGTAGAATCAGACATTTTTAGCAGAGAGAAATGCTTTTTTATTACTTAAAACAAGCTTAAATTAACAACTGCAGATAATGATTCCCTGGAGCCAGATAAGGGGTTAAGGATCATTGCTCTCAGTGATGACAGGCTACTCACTAAATCTGGTGAGTTATGTTTCCAGTTGAGGCTTTATAGCTCAGATATATTGTCTCCAAGTGAGTGAGACCTGGGTGACTGGCAAGCCAAATGACTCACCAGCTGACCTGAAGAATGGCTTTCCCCCCTCAGCCTCCCCTGGCTAAATGATGTTTGGAAACCACCAGCTATGTGACAAATTACAAGAATCATATAATTTGAAGAAGTGGAAAAAGAAGTGGAGTGCGTTCTGGAGACAAAGGATCTCGTGTCCCAGGTTTTTGGCATTTCCCAGCCCTTCTCTCAGGCTGTCCCCACTCCTGGGTGGGTCAGCCCAGTGCAGGATCACGAGGGCACAGGGATGAAGAGCAGGGCCTGGCTGCAGCTGGCTGGATTTGCCACGGAAGGTCCATCAGCCAAAGGCTCAGCTCAGTTCTCTCGAGGCCTGAATATGCATTAGAGCAAAGTGCTGCTACCCTTTGTGGGGCTTTGTACCCAAAGTGATGCCACCCACTGCTTTCCAGAGGGCTCAGTGTCAGTGGGTGAGACTGCACTTAGGTTAGAAGTGGGATTTCAGTGGAGTTCTGCCTCAAGAGCAGCTTTGTGAGACAAGATGAGAGTCAGTTTGTGATGAAAAGCTGAAATATCAAACAACTCTGGCAAAACGAGGATGGCCAGTTACAGCAAACCTTCATTTGTCCCAGCACAGGGTGCCTGTGGCCAGCCCAGAACAGGTGCCAGAGCCCAGCTGCAGGGCACCAGGAAACCCTAGAATCATTTAGAATCAGTCACATTTTCATCCAAATGTCACAGAGGGAAAGTTCATTTCATGTTTCTGGTATATTTAATGGTGTCTGAGCTTAAAATAAACCTACTAAAGGCCCGGCTTCACCTGGGATTGCAGCTGCCCTGTAATCATTTGCACTGCTGAGTGGTGTCGTTCATTCACGTTCCATTTATGCCCAACCAGGCACAGGCAGCAGCAGGGCAATGTGGCCTCGTTTCCCACAAGAAACTCGGATGTTTCCAGCTCCAAGTGTAATTGGACACTGTGGCAGGGTTTTGTGAGTCCTGTTTGCCTCTACATAGGAGAACAAAAAGGAATTCTTAGCCCAAGTGAAGCTAGCAGTGAAAACAGAGCAATTTGCATTGAAATTCCCTTTCCAGAGGCAGCCAAAGCTGCCTGGGCTGCTGTGCCCCTTGGCTGGGCACCCCAAGCAGATCGTGAGTGCACAGCCCAAAAATGAGCTGGGGCTGGTGGGGCACCCAGCCAGGCATGGCTGGCGACTCCCACGTCCACGGGCTGCACATTATTTGTGACTTGGCCTGGAAATATTTGTGAGGGGAGCCTTATCCCTGCTAGGATTTACTGGAGTCTGTCCCTCTGTCAACATCCCCTGCTGATGCTGTTAGATAAAAACCAACCCGGGTAAATCCAGTGCAGACAAGCATACACCAGAGGAACACAGACTAAAGCCTGTCAGATTTATTTTTATTTATGTTGATTTCTACACACATAAAGCAGCTCTGCAAGACTTTGAAGGAGCCAGGGAGATTCATGTTGTATCCCCCCATACCCTCAGGAGCTGCATGCAAAGCTACACACTGGGTTTTGACAGCAAGAATTGAGCCCACAGCCTCAGGTTAAAGCTAAATTATTTGAGCAAGAGAAACAATCCACAGACTGTGAAAAACAGCTTAAAGCCACTCAGATCTGAAACACAGAGAGCTCGAGCCAGCTCTCACTGGAGGCAGTGGGTGTGGGTGGCTGAAGCAGGGGCCTGGCTGCAGGAGATGACCAGCTGTGGCAGCAGCCCTCTGGCCACAGAGGGAAACACAGCTTTCCCAGACACCACTCCCATCAGAAAAGTCTGCGAGAAGATCAGAAAAAAAGAACAAAAACCAATTCTGATCTTACTGCACCTAGTGTTGTGAGCATGTAGAATGCGTTACAGAGATTTGCTTACCAAAGGGTGGTTTCTTAATTAACCAACAGTGATAGTGTTTAGATTGGAGGGCCAATTAAGTCCACCTGTAGTGAACTAAGATATAAAACAGCAATGGGTTTCTTATTAATTATTATTAATCAACCTTCTGTAATACAGGGAGTCTTTGTAACTGATTACCTGGCCAGGGACCTGTTCCAAAGACACCTCTGAGGTCTGCAGGTACCCAGGAAAAAGAGTTCCTGCAGCTCCAGGTCCCCTGTGGTTAAGTGAGGACTTTGGAGGTTAAAGTCTGTCAGGTCTGGATCAAGGTCAGGGGACCTTGCTTTTGATTCTAAAGATTTTAATTAACTTTGCACCACATAGAACCTGGGCATGCTTGAAAAGAAATATAGATAAATTTTACATTCAAATATTTGAATAGTGTCTATATATTATGGTGGAGGTAAAAAGCCCTGCTCAGGCAGGCTGCAGGAAGAGAAGAGATTTGCATAGTAGAATAATTGGTTTTGCAAATAAATCTGGTTCTTGAAATTTGTAGATTAGCAATAATATGTCTCCAGATGAGAAGGAAAGGTCATGGATGAATAAAGCAACAATTAAACTTTCAGGAGATTATTAAACTAAACACAAACCTGGCTAAATGCGTATGAGAGAATGTCAATAAAGGACAGGAGTGGCCTGTCAGGACTTGTGAGCCTCCAGGATACTAATGTTACCTGGAGATCTTTTCTTCCCATGCAGCTGCTCTTCTTGAAGTAACAGCCTTTGCAAATTCCTCCCTAATCTGGACAATCCATTAAATAACCCAGTTAATTTAAGCCATTCAAATCCAATAAGACTGGTGTGTAATGCTATAAAACTCTAAATAAAATCCTTGGAGAATTACCACGTTGACTGCTGCCCTGCAGGCTCCATCCCTGCCTGGTGCTGTGCCCCACCAGGTGAGGAGGTCTCAGCACAGGCAGGGATGCTGAAGTTGTGGAAGGTGGGGTTTGCTCTGAGTCTGAAAGCAAAAAAACAAAACTAAAAAGCAGTGCTTTCCAAATGGACCATGAAATAGATCTTTTATGACAAGGGGAATGAAGGGTGGTGAGAATTCTCATTTTAAAGTAGTGTCCAAACCCCCCCATCCAACTTTTATTTGAGGCTTTCAGAAAGATCCTAAAATCAAATGTTCCTGAAATTAAAAACCTGTCCTTTCATGGGGACCTTTTTTGGCAAAGAAAATAAAGAAATTATATCTTTGGAAAAACGATTTACAAGTCCCAGGGTTTAGGTTTTTGGGGTTTTTTAGGAGAATGTTCCATGTTCTCCTTTTCTGCTGACAAAGAGCAGGGGAGGCAGGGCTGACCACACTCCAGGACCTTCCAGTCCCCTGAGCTTCCTCCCAGAGCTGGAAGAAGTCAGATGCAGGAGTGGTGAAGGCCATGCCCACCTTGGATCCTCCAGACACCAAAGCCCTGGTGCTCAGCCCCGTGGGCAGGAGGAACCTCACACCCTCCAGTGCCCCAGGGATGGAGCCTTCAGCAGGATGGGGCTCCCTGGTCCTGCCTCTGCTCACCTGCCAGAGCACCTCTGCTCCCAGGGGAAAGAGGGCAGTGGGAGCAGAGGAGAGGAAAGCTTTCCATGGTTTTGAATTCCCTCTCTCCCAGATCTCAGGAGGGGGACAGGGGTTAGGACAAGGTGGAGAAATAAAGGTCCCAGTGGATTTTACTGGACCAAGGCTCAGCACTAACCAAGCTTTCCCAAGCCTGGTGCCCATGGGGTTGGAAATCCTCCTCTTCCAAGTGTATTTTGCCTCTAAATGTCAGGTCTGGAGGACCCCACAGTGTAAAAGTCTGCCTGCTGCCTGGTTTCTGAGCAGCTTCTCTCCCCCCCTTCCCTTGCACACAGACAGGCCCTGTAAAACACAACACACACAGGGAGCCCTTCTCCAGGAACTGAGCCCAGACATGAAACAGCCCTGCCAAGACAAAACACACCACCACACACCTCATTATCCCCTTGGGGATGATGGAGGAGTTGCCTGTGACAGATGGGAGTCCTACTGCTGGGTCAGCTCTGGGAGATGCTCAGAAATTCACTTGAGGAGGGCAAGAAAAGGCTCAGCTGGAGCAATAACTCTCTGTGATGCAGTGCTCCTCTCTGCGAGCTCCCAGGGTGCTTTACAAAGGAGGACAGTGTCAGGATCCTTGTTTTAAGAGGGGCATAAATTCTGCAAGGCCACACAGCCTGCAGTGTCAGAGCAGGGGTGAGACCTGGGGTGCCCAGCCTTGCTGTGCCCCAGGGCCATGCTGCCCTGAGCAGCAGCCTTATTCCCTGAGCAAAGCCCTGCAAACCCACAGGTCCAGCTGCAAAAGCCAGGATTTCTGTTCTGTAATTATGTTCTCTGCAGATCAGGGAATAGCTGCCCTGCTCCTCAGGACAGGAGCCACATCCAGGCTTGTTCAGGGCATTCAGCTCCTTAAAAGGATTCATTTGTATGTAAAATTATATTAGCCTTTATTGGCTGTCTCCACAGACCCTCCCAGCACAGACAGACCTAAACCCTGAAGTGCCATTAGTCTTTGGTGTGCTGCTGACCTTCAGCAGAGGATTTCTGGTGTTCTCCTTCCCCAGGAGCCCTGGCAGCACCTGCAGCAGCTGGTGCTGATCTTCCTGGAGGGGGAAGGAAAAGAGGGGGTTCAAGGCACCTTCAGGGCACTGCCAGCTGAACACCGAGCTGCTTTTCCCTGGGCAGGAGATAATCAAGTCCTGGCACAGTGGGGAGGGCCAGGAAAATTCCTGCTGCAGTTCCTGTCAGGGCAGAGCTGCCAGACAGAGCCAGGGCAGTGCTGCTGTGTCTCTGCAGTGCCTGGCACAGGAGCTGCCTCTGCCCTGGGTCAGGGGCACCACAGGCAGCCAGAGGTGATGATAAGGCGAGGCTGAGAGCCACCAGAAACTCAGGGACAGTTCTACTGCAGATTTGTGATCTGAGACTCAGGTGTAATAAAAGTCAATCCAAATTTATGTGTGACAGTAAATGGGTACAGCCATGTTAGGAGGCAGTGGGTCTTTGAAGGACACAGTGGCAAAATCTGTGTTTCTCTCAAGGTTAAAGGTGCCTTTTTGGGACTGGGGAGCCACAACCCCCTCACCTGGTGAGCAGTTTTCCCTCTGGAGACATCCAGGTGCTGGGAAAGAGGCAACTTGGGAGGGAAACCCAAAGCAGAACTTGGAGCATGCTGAGGCTCAGGGAAAGGCTGCTGCAAGGACCTCTCTGGCTCAGCCCCTTCTGGGGTGGTGTGCACTAAGGTTTGAGATGACATTTCAGATATTCCCTTCATTACAGTGTCTGCCTATCCTGATCAAATATGGATTTTTGCCATTTCCCTTGGGATAAAGCCTATTTGAGACCTCTGCCTCTGTCAGATTAGATCTAGTTGAATTGGCCAGTGAGTTCAAAATTATGGGGGATAAGGAAAAAGGGAAAAGATATAAATGCACACACAAGTGTGCACACACACTGATCACTTAAACTTGGCCTGATAGGAGATCAGGCTGAAATTAAATCTATTTGGCAATTTGTTGGCTCTACTGAGAGCAGGTGATGTGTTGGAAACTCGCTGTTTTAGGAGGGGGGAGAGCTGTATTGCTGCTGCTCATGTCAGACCACACCACATCCCCCTTCTCGTGCTGGCAGGGGGACAGCAGGGGACACTGGGGCTGTCTGCAGCCTGGCCTGCCCTCCCTGCCCATGCCTGTGCCCTCACTCAGGGCTCCTGCGTCACAGGGAACCTTTGCAGATGCCAGAGCTGTGGCACTGTCTGCAGAGAGGAACATGCTGTCTGCCCGAGTTCATCCTCCCTCGTGCTCAGGCAGGACTGATCTTCATGGGTACCACGGGCAGCAGAGGTGGATGCTGCAGTCTCTTGCCATTTGCACCCGAGGAAGGCACAGGGCACACTCAGAAATCAGCAGTGCTACATCCAGCTGCCACTGCCACGGCCAGGAACTGCCTCTGTCACAGGCACTCCTGAAGGAGATGCTGCAGTCCTTCAGCACAGAGGGGCTGCAGGGCACTGAGGGGGAAAAGGTCCCCCTAATAATTTACATCCTGAGTGGATGCAGGGACAGAAATCTCCATCCTGCCTGAGGAGTTCCTGGAGGAGCCATCCTGTGAATCAAAAATGGTCTTTGCTACCCTTTTCCTAAACCACAGCAGGGCTGCATCCCTTCAGCTCTGCTACCACCTGCCACTTTCTGCCAGGCTTCAGACGTTGAAGACAAAAGATATTTTATTTCCCTCCCCTCAGTCTTTGGGTGAGAACCATCAGAAAGCAAACGAGGCAGAGTCAGTGACACAAAGGTTGTCAGCCTGCTTGGTGAGCAGGCTGAAGCTGGGTCAGGTGTGAAGCAGGATTTGGTGGTGAAGGTTTCGTTCTCAGTCCCTGGAGAGCACCTGGGGTCACAGGGGAGGGAGGGAGGCATTGTCCCACTCTGTCCTGCCCTGGGGCAGCCTCACCTCCGGGGCTGGGGCACTTTGGGCACCACGAGATCAGAAGGATCCAAAGCTGTTGCCGAGTGCCCAAAGGAGGGACACGGAGCTGGGGAAGGCTCTGAGGAGCGGCTGAGGGCACTTGGCTCGTTCAGCTGGAGCACAGGAGACTGAGGGGAGGCTCCTCGGGGGCTGCAGCTCCTCCCCAGGGGAGGCAGAGGGGCAGGGGCTGAGCTCTGCTCTGGGACAGGGACAGGAGGCCAGGAAGGGCTGGAGCTGTGCCCTGGAGCTCGGGGAAAGCACCCTGAGGGTGCTGGCACTGCCCAGGCTGCCCAGGGAATGGTCCCGAGGCTGCCAGAGCTCCAGGAGCTCCCAGGGATGCTCAGGCTGGGATTTTGGGGCTCTGTGCAGGGCCAGGGGCTGCACTGAGATCCTTGAGGGTCCCTCCCAGCTCAGGGTATTCCATCAGGGTTAATTCCATGATTCTATGACCCACACACAGCCCCAAAAGTCAGAGGCTGCTTTTAGAAACATTCACGTGTGAATCAGGGCCTCTCACTGTGTGTTACTTTTGCATCAGCTGGGAAACCATAAGGAGGTTTTCATAACCATCATTAGGAATTTGCTTTAGGAAAAATGTACTGAGAGTCAGTGTGCCTTGTTAGATAGCCAGACTGTGAGACAGCTGGGCTGAGGGCAGCATGGAAATTGCTCTTCTAGCTAAGGACTGCAGCTGAGTGAGAAATCTCTAATTTGTTTTGTGGCTTTAACTGGAGGAAACCGAAGAGTGATGGGTATGGGGGGGCCACCTGGAACAAAGTTTTTTCCATCATCCCTTGCCCAAGTGGAAGTAATTGGACTCAAAGAATTGTGTTTGTTCCCCATCAAAATAAAAGATTCTGTTGCTTTCTTGGATGCATTTACCATGTTATTGCAGTTCCAAACAAAATGCCCTTTTTTCAAAGCAAAGTATTGAGAAGGTTTTATTCTGGTTTCTTCAAAAAAGGAATTTTCCCACGCTGCCATTTTGACCTAAGTGCAAGAACAGTTCTTGCTGACCTGCAACCCAAAGTGCATTTTATTTTCAGAAAGTGGGGAGAAAAACCCCAGGCAGTCTCTGAGGGATTAAAGGTTTGGCCAAGACTGAGTAATTGTTCCATCAAAACATGGGGTGGGAGGTGCTGTCAGAGAAGCTCCCATTGCTTTGGCTGAGGGCTTTCCCTTTTGTATTTTGTTTTTTGTCTGTGCCCGGGTGGAAGCAGTGGCAGGCACAGCAGGGTCAGGCATTTCATACAGGCAAGAACAAACTGCCCATGTCCCCACCGTGCCCCCCTGCCTGGATGTGACACTCCCTGGAGCTCTGGAAATCCCAGGAGGCCGGAGCCCCTGTCCGAGGCTGCCGCCCAAGAGATGCTTTTGGGCTGGTTTCAGTGAATTTGTTACTTTCCTCGCCATGGCAGGTGGAAACCCATCAGTGCTCCTTGCTGGGCTCCTCCTCACCTTTCTGCTTTGCTTTCCTTTGCAAAGCCAAAGGCTGCGGTGTGACCCGGGGGCTCTGCCTGCACGTGGGGGGCAGCAGAAGGGTCGGAGCACACGCTGGTTCTGCTGGAGCTGGCAGAGTGCTCGCAGAGACACGGCTTTGAAAAGCATCAGTCCTTCTGGAGGAGCCCTCAGCAGGGATCCCTGCTGCTGCTGGAGGTGCTGCGGTCCCCACTGTGCCAGCAGGGACAGCGGGCAGGCCAGGGACACGCGGGGACACGCGGGCAGGCCCAGGGACAGCGGGCAGGCCCAGGGACACGCGGCAGGCCCAGGGACACCAGGCAGGCCAGGGACATGCGGGCAGGCCCAGGGACAGCGGGCAGGCCCAGGGACAGCGGGCAGGCCCAGGGACACGCGGGCGGCCCCAGGGACACGCGGGGACATGCGGGCAGGCCCAGGGACAGCGGGCAGGCCAGGGACAGCGGGCAGGCCCAGGGACAGCGGGCAGGCCCAGGGACACGCGGCAGGCCCCGGGACAGCGGGTAGGCCCAGGGACATGCGGGCAGGCCCAAGGACAGCCGGCAGGCCCAGGGACATGTGGGGACACGCGGGCAGGCCCAGGGACAGCGGGCAGGCCCAGGGACAGCGGGCAGGCTCAGGGACACGCGGGGACACGCGGGCAGGCCCAGGGACATGCGGGGACATGCGGGCAGGCCCAGGGACACGCGGGGACACGCAGGCAGGCCCAGGGACAGCGGGCAGGCCCAGGGACACGCGGGGACATGCGGGCAGGCCAGGGACACGCGGGCAGGCCCAGGGACAGCGGGCAGGCCAGGGACATGCGGGCAGGCCCAGGGACACGCGGGCAGGCCCAGGGACAGCGGGCAGGCCCAGGGACACCGGGCAGGCCCAGGGACAGCGGGCAGGCCCAAGGAGAGCAGGCAGGCCCAGGGACACGCGGCAGGCCCAGGGGCCTGCCCCATCAAGAGAGCTCCCAGCCAAGGATCACCATCTAATTAGCCCACAAAACGCTCAGCAAGGCTATTTTTATCCCAAGCCCCTCAGAACGTACATAATCATTCCACCTTAAGTCTTCCACAACTCGGTCTCTATGGAAACCGTAAAATAAACGAGGGCTGGTTTCCTTTCAGGGCCCTGAGCTGTGCTGCAGCCTCCCCTGTGTGGCCGCACCCCTCTCCCACTGCTCCTCCTCTCCACCCTTCAGACAACAGCGCTCGGCGTTTATTGCTTCCAAGCACGGCACATTTAGATCGGCAAACCCCCAAGGAATCTTTGTTTCCAAACCAGGGGGAGGTGGCAGTGAGAGGGAAGGTAGAAATCTTCGTGATGCTCGAGCTGATGCCCAGCTCGCTCTGGTGGGGTTTGGGCAGGAACCTGTAGGATGCTGCTCGTGGCTCCCTGAGCCATCCAAACGGAGTTTGAAGGTGTGGAAAAGCCACTTTTCCAACAATCCTCACATATTCATGAGCAATTCTTACTGGCTTCTCCGAATTTCGCTTGTGAACACCAGAGGGCCACGTTTGGTGGAGAAAAGAGGCTGCCAAAGCCTGGGGAAGGGAAGAGAGGGAGAGTGACCGTAAGAAGCTCTGAGCTGAAGCGCTTGTGGCTGGAAAAGGGGCACCCAGCATGACCCTTTGCTCCGGCTCCATAAACATGCCCTAATCCCACAAAAGTCCTGACAAACCCTGCAGGATTTTCCATGCCGGTCTCCAGCGGGATGAATGCTCTCACTGAACCTGGCTGGAAGGTTTTTCTTCCAAGAACCTTATTCTGAGTGAGAAAAATGCCAAGGCAAGATTTCTTAATTTGATCTTTAACTAGAAGAGGGAGAAATTAAGGCAAGAAATGGGGAAAACTCTGGCAAATCAGAAGAGAAGTTTCAGTGGCAGGCAGCGGGGCTGCCCCAGAACCTTGGGGTGCTGCTCAGCCCTGAGAGGATGCTCTGCCCCTGGGTTTTTGGAGCAGAGCCTTCTCCTCTTCACAGAGATGAAGCACTCCCAAGGTGACTCACTCACCTTGAATTGGAGGCAGCTCTCCTCACTGCTGTGCTGGAGAAATGTGTAAAGACCAGCGGCCTTCCCTTAACTGTTGAGATGATATCACCCGCCAGAAACAGTATCCAATTTCCTGAGCCTTTGTTTGAACAACAAACAAATAAGATATGAGCACTGGAGCTACAGGCACATCTTCTTCATAAATATCGAGAGGCACGAGGCTCTGGCATTAAAAACCCAACTCTAAATAATGCCTCGAGCCAGAGTTGTTACCCACTACCTTGAATACAGCCCCACTCCATCAGCAGGTTACAATAATAACAAATAAAACACGGAATTATAGCTGTGCAATACTTGAAAATGAGCCTGTCACTTTGCGTCTGGGCTGGAAATCAATCACCAAGTCTTGGAATCAGGTTCTGCTATTAAGGGCTGGAAGCAGGAAAGATTAAAGACATGTCCATAAAAGTCTCTTTCCTCAGGTATGCTGATCTTCCACAATTCTGGATGGGTTTTTTTTCTTTCCTTTGCTGTGATTTCTCTCATTGTCTGAGGGTTATCCTTTGGGGCTGTTATTATTAACTAGCACAAGTTAAAAGGATCTGTCTCATAGGTGAGCAGGGAAGAGGGAGATTAAATTGATTTGACTTTATAGGTAGAACAGGCACATGCAAGACTCCTGCTCTCTTCCACAGCAGCAAAATGGAGGAGTTGATGGAACCTCAAAAAGTTTGCAACAGCATTTCTACTGACTGCAATCCTATTGCCTGCATCTCTTCTGTGGAATCCTCTTGGGCTTCAGAGCCAGTTCTGCAAAAGATTTCTGGAGAGCAGGAAGAAGTCAGAGCAGTGCTGTGCTGAGGGCACCACAGGGCCTTGGCACACTGAAATCCCTGCTCCAAACCTTGGATTTCTGCAGCAATGTCTGTACATCATCCCTGGAAATGGCATTTTGTTCTCTGTCATGGGAAACAAGGCCCAGGGAAGGAGTGGAATATCTTTGGCAAGGACCTAAATTTGCAGGGATCTGACATCTCTTGGCAACTGTTCTTCAAGGTTCCAAGTGACACTTCCTCCTCTCACTTTCTCCTGATTATTTAAAAGAGGCTTTTCCTCCACTCCCATCACCCCAGGGTGACTAGAGCAGGGGAAGGGGGTGCTCTGAGGTGGGCAGGAGCCCCATGAGCTCCAGGGGAAGGGGATCCCATCTCCCTGAGTGACAGCAATTGCCTCTGGCTGTGCCAAGCAGCCCATGCTGGAAGCACAGGCACCACTCAACAGGTTCCTCTCTTTAAATATCTTTTAAACTTACAAAACGAGGTGCTTTTTGCCTTTACTCTTCCCTCCCTCTGCTTCCCCACTGAGTGCTTTGAAAGAGCTTTGTTTTAACTAAACAGCATTTTACATTTCAGGCAGAACCATCGTGTTCAGAGCGTTTGTTTTCCCTCCGCCATGACAGGCTCTGACATTATTTTGATGAGAAGATTCTTCAGCATTTTGAAATGCTGTTCAGTCTTCCCTTGCTTGGGGTTGCTTTTAAACTCCCTCAGCTTCAGCAACCCTGTGGCAGCTCCTGAGGGAACCTGCTGAAATTTGGGGAGCTCCAGTGACCAATTCCCTTTTGCTCTTCACTTGGCAGTCTGCAAAGGGCCTACAAGATTTTGTCCACCCAGGGAAATTCCCTCATGTGCTTGTGCTGGATGGATTATTCTGCTGTAGATATGTGGGATTAGTGGCCTGTAGAGCTGAATTCTGATTGGAATAGTAAATCCTTGCCATACAGGCAAATCCTCGTGGAGAAACACTTCCTGACCACAGAAGATAGGAAGAAAGCTGCTTTGCCAAATACAAGGAAAACCTTCACTGTCTTGGCAAAGGCCATGATATAAATGATTCCTTCATTGCAGGGGCAAAGGTGTGTGGGGGCAAGGTGTGGGTGGGTGTGAGGAGGGGAAGAAGGTCATGTTTTCTCAGGTCTGATCAACACGAGGCTCCCAGCAAAGCTGGCTTGAGAGTTTCTGTGCAGGGCCTGGCTTTGGAGCAGGTTTCAGCCTGGCTGCAGCCTGATTTCATAGCCAGGTGCCTGACTCAGTAGAGTTTCCTCTGCAGCAGTTTCCCCTGTGGCTGGGGTTGTCTGGCAGAGCTGGGGGAGTGGGGGTGACTCCAGGGCACATCTTTGAACTGCCGACACCTGAGGCTGGGTGCTTCTGCTCCCTTCTGTCAACACCTGACTGGTGTCGCTCGTCCAGTACACAAAGACGCCCATCAGGGTCTTTAAACTGGTCCCAGTGGACCACAATCAATCCAAACCCCAGTCATGAGTTCTTCAGCTTCATCAAACTGTTGGCTGTCCTAGAGACTGTTTGGGAATGCAGGAAGGGTGTCCTGCAACCAGCTGCCCTGCCCTGAGCCTTGGGAAGGCGAGTGTTGCCTCCTCCCAGTGTCGCCCTGCTGCCGTGAATTCAATTCCCTTTGCTTTCATTGATACCAGGAATTTAATTCTGTCTTCTTGTGGGGTGGGCAAAAACATAGGGGAGGAAGAAAGGGAAGACAAGGAAGGTGCTTAAAGACCAGTAGCTCTATTTTGTGCTTGAAACTGGAAGCTTTTCAAAGCCTTCCAAAGGAGCTTAGAGGAGTCCGCAGGTAGGACATGCTTTTAAATTTCCTGGCATCTCTTAATCATTAGCTGCATCCAAGGGGAATTAAAGACTGCCAATCAACATAAGCTATTCTTCAAGGGAGCATCAGCAGGGTGGGCAGTTTTTATTGTAACTTAAGCAGGAAATTGAAATATCAGCATCGGGCTGTGAAATACGCCATTGCAGAGAGCTCTTCTTCATAATGCAGGAGGAGCAATGGAAAGGAGATTACACACTATTAGTCCCACTAGAATTTTGCTCTTAATCTGCCTTAAATTGAAAAAAAATTGTTTGGAAGTGGTAACAGTTGTCTTGTGCCATAAAATGGGGGGTATCAGAGGCACCCAAAGTTTTGAGAGCTGCGGGGTCTCAGCACAGAGCAGCTGAGCTCACAGGTGCCAGGTGTGCTCACCTGCCCTGCTCTAGCACAGCAAGGTGCTCTTCACCGGGTGACTGCAGCCCTTTTTGGGGGCAGAACAGCAAACTCAGAGCAGGGGACAATGCTGGGATGGCACAGGGCAGGGCTGGGCACCCTCATGTCTCACCTTGTCACTCTGCCCCTTTCTGGGCCATGCCCTTTCTTCTCAGGCCTCAGAGCTACACCATATAGCAAGGTAAAGCCTGAGCCACATTGGGGGTGTTTGTTTCAATCTGAGGCACCTGAATACACTGTTCAATTGAATCCTTAATATTTGGAAAGCAGGGAGGGCTGTCCTTCCCTCAGAGCAAAAGAATGAGATTTGGTTAACACTCAGGAAAAGAAAATTCCAAGAAAACATCTTCCTGGCCCTAATGGATTGTTTTGTTTCAATTGTGCATAATCATTTCGCCCAATAACATTGAAAGATTTCATTTGGGCTTTTATTGTATTAAAATATTAACTGCAGAATATGAAATTGCAATAAAACCTTAGCATTAATATTTTAATACAATCCAGAGGTTGAAACAAAACATTAAAACTGCGGAGGAAGCGTAGGGTGGGGAGGGCAGTGAATGGACAAGGGAGATTTATGCACATCATCAGCCAGGTCTGTCTCCTCTGCATCCCAGTTATCCTGAGTGTACCTGGGCAGGCCTGCTTCTTCCTCAGCATCTGGGAAGATCCTTCTTCCTTTAGATTTAGGAGAGGCTCGGGCAAGAAGAAAAAAATGTCCTCACAATTTTTGTAAAGGAATGGCTCCTGATCTCTAAGTTCACACCAAGGAGACAGATGCACACAGAGGCCCTGTGCTCCAGGGCACTGTGAAGAATGTCACTGAGCTTGGAATGCATGGAAGAAGAAATTTCCTTGCAGGGAGAGAGTTTATATCTACAGTATGTCAAGAGGAAAAGGAAAGAGAAAGAAAGCTCTCTGAGGGGTAATTTTTCTAGCACGCATTGAGAGAAGAGACAAAGTTTGCAGGCTCCCAACAGCTGATGATCTGTTATTGCTGCCCAGTTCCTGCTACCTTTCTGCTTGGAAGGATATGAGTGGTTCAGAGCAAATGAAGGCATAATGTTATTTACCAGCCCTGGCCTTATTAGGGACATTCATTCTCTTGCTCACAACCTGCCCTTTTATTTTGAAGGGAGCAAGGAGTTAGATTATTTACAAGGTGAGATTATTTACTCTGCCTCAGGTGTTCCCAGCCCAGGGATTTGGGGATCTGCTTTTGGTGGACCCGCACAGGGCTGGTGGCTGCACACACAGCCAGAATTATTCTGTGATTCTGTGAATAGCTGGAAACCAAAGCTGTGACCCAGACACTGACAGTCCCCCAGAGGAGCACTGATTTCAGTGGGAACTGCAGGGAGCCAGGAAAAGGAAGGACTCATCCATGGGGTTCATGTTCTTTAGGTGTGCCCCAAAGACACAATTAGTAACTGGCCCCATTGGGCAGCAATGAAATATTCACCAAGGCTGGAAACCAGTGGGCTATTTGAACCAATAAGCCCTGAACTTCCCCCCTAAGGTGTCCACTGCTAACAGAGTTAAGCCTTATATTACTGGGCAGGAGATTAATGGGTTGGAGAAGCCTCAGGAAATCTGCCTTGCCCCTTTCTCTCAGGCATGGAACTTGTGGTCATGGATTTTCTTGTCTTTGCTATCTGCTGTCCTTATGCCAGGTTTCCTGGTGTGGGGCAGGACCTGGGACTTTCTCTTAAATTTCCAGTCAAAGCCTGGGAGTTTTGTCCTCTGCTTTGCTCAGAGGTGAGCTCCAGCCATGGAAACAGAGCTCTGGAGGGGCATCGTGCTTCCAGTGGAGTTTGATGCTGCATTTAACTCCTGCTGAGGAGATGACTTTGAACAGGGAACTTCTTTTGACCTTTGGTTTTGCCTCTGAAGCTTTGTTCTCCAGACTGTGACTGTTGGGTGAATAAAACTCCTGCAAAGTGGCCAAAGCCTCAAAGAAAGCAAGGAGCTTTAAACCAGAGCTACAGACCCACAGCAGGAAAGGGCTGAGGGAGGGAGGGAGGACACCTGAGCCTCTGCCTGGGAGCAGGTGACACTGTGTGCCATGTCCAGCCTGGCCACACCACTCAGCCAGGCCAGGGGCACTGGTCACTGCATCTCCCAGCCCTGCAGCCCCCTTCTTCTTCATCCTCACGGCTCAGGCCTGCTCCAGGGCAGGGTTTGTGGGCTCTGGCAGATGCTGGGAGTGCCCCTCACACCTCCCAAACAGGCTGGGTTAGCCAGGGCTGGGGCAGGGCTCGCAAACCCTCCGAGCTCATCCAGTGCCAGCCAGAAAATCCACTTTTCCCCGTCTGGAAAGTCCACTTTTCACTGCTCTCCATTAGAGATTCCTCACCACCAGCTGCTGGGGCTGTGCTGGAACCAGCTGAGGAGCAAGGAGGAGCCACATGATTTCTTCTATTGGAAATCACAAGAGGGAAAGGCACAAGAGATGAAGGAAGCAGTGCTGATTAGAAGAGGCTCTGCCTTTCAATCATCATCACCCATTTGATGCCTTTCCTTGGGCATCATCTGCTGGATGCATGGCAGCAGATCCCTGGAGCAGCAGCGTGGCTGTTCCACACAGCAATTGCCCTCATCAGACCCTCGGGGATGGCAGTGTGAGCACACAACCCTTGTGCCCTGGGGGTCACTTGTGGGGCCATGCTGGCCCTGGCTGAGCTTCCAAGGAGCAGGGCTGAGTCCCCACCTAGCTCAGCTCACTGGGCTGAGTCCGTCTGGACCCATTTGTGGCTCTCCTCTGGTGCCTCAGGAGCTTGGGAGGAGCAGATCAGGCACAGATAACTGGGATCTCCAGCACACTTGTGCCAGAAATCTGCCAGCTTATAATTAGCCTCTATGAATAATTCATGGAAGACACTGCATCCATCAGACCTGACAGCCGTAATCGTTTTGCCAGCAAAATATGGGGTTTGTCTTATTTGTGAAAATTATTCAAGCAGTGTTTTTTTGGTTTGTGGTTTTTTTTTTTTAATAGAAAAGGAAAGGGTACGTGTGTCCATGCCTGTATATAAATTTGTACACATATATAATATGTACAAATATATAAAAACAGATATATCCCCCAGGCACTCACATATGTGTATGCTCTGCATGCTCACTCTGTAATAGAATCTCTGTTTGGATGTCATGGATCAAACCTATCAGTGATGTAATTGATTAAGCCAATGGGATTGCAGCAGGAATGAAGACATATTTATATCTGCTCTCTTTTACAGTCTAAAAATACACTGAATTCTGAATGGGTGTGTTTTTAGGCAGATGGGTGAGTTTTTAGGGAGCTGCTTTTAGAAATACCTCCAGTCTCATATTTTGTTGTTGTTTTTGGAAAGCAGGGAAGGAGATCAGAATCTTGGGGTCCTGTCAGGAGCCTTCAGATGTCCTGTCTCTTTAATGCTCCATCACTCTCTCTCTCTCTGTGCTTTCATTCTTAAATACGGGATGTGTCCAGGCTTTATTAATTTATAACAATAGCTGATGGTGCTGGAGAATGAATGGGGCTAGGAAATATCTGACATGGCAATTAGGACTGCTATCACATGAGGGCTGATTTTTGCTGGAAGGCAATTTGCTGTAAACCCCCAAGGTTAATTAATTGCCAGGGTTGGGGGGGGTGGGAGGGAGAGGAATGGAAAAAAGAAAAACCCCACACAAATGATTTGGGCAACAATTCTCTTCCTGCCAGGGTGTAAATCTGGAGCAGATCCCCTGATGGTTATGTGCATGGTTATCTGCTGTGTATGACAAAGCCCTTTCAAGCACCCTGAGGATGCTATTGGATGCAAAGGTGGGTATCACAGACCAGCAGTTTCCTCAAAATGCAAAACACAAAGGATTGCTGCACAGTCCAATTCCAGAGGCACACCTCAGGGTCAGTGGTGTTTCTCTCCCCTGGGAGGGAGATGGTGCAGCCCACTGTGCAGAGAGCTCACCATCCCATAATGTGAAGCCCAGACCCACACACTAAAGCAGCACAGAATCTGAAAATATAGAAGCCAAAGCTGAGTGAGCAGCTGGACCTGGGGAGGGAGCAGACACGCTGGCCCAGAGCAGGTGCTGGGTGTGACTCCATCCCCACTCGCCTTCGGCTGCCAGCAGCTTTGAAACAAGGCAGTGGAGGGTGACTCCAGTAATGCCTGCAGTGACAAACAGCAGCAGGAGAGGCACTGCCAGAAGGTCACCCGTGGTTCCAGCTCCTTTCCCCATCTCTGCTCACTGATCCCAGCAGAGGTGTGACACCACCTGCTAACACACTGCTCAAATGACTGATCCAAGTAGAAGTGACAGCTCTTGGCAACACACCACAAGCCTGAGAATTCAACCCAGCTCCTCCAAAATGTTCAGCTGGTTGTTAGAAAGGTGAATTCTTGCTGCTGCCCCTCTCTCCTCATCCGCAGCATGATGGTGGAGGAGGACAGAGCACAAACCCCTCCGAGTGCTCTTGCTCTAGCAGGGAGCGTGGCCGTGGCTGTGGGGCTGGGGGAGGTCTGTCCTTCACAGCTTAGGGCTGTTCCTCTGACAGAGCCCATGCCATAGCCCAGATGTGTGCACAAACCCCATCTCCAGGGCAGTGGGACACCCAGGTGACCACAGGCATTGGGTTCAGGCTGTTTGGCAGTCTGAGTTTCTGCATGTGCCAGGAGGGACACAGGTAACTCCAGGGCCAGGTGTGTTCACCTGCACATCCTCCCAGTGGCATGAGCTCTGAGTGAGGTCACGGCGCTGTGGAGAAGGGTGGGGTGTGCCAGGGAGGGTGGCAGCATGTCCCATGTCCCTGAGCATGCAGAGGAGCCAGAACAGGGGGTGGAGAGGGAGCAGCTGAGTGGAGGGCCAGGTGATGTGGGAGTGCTGTGGCTGCACAAGGGCTGCCAGTGGCCCCATTATAAAGAACACAGAGCACTGGAACCCCAGTTGCTTTTTTCCTCCCAGCCAGCATTTAAATGCCAACACACCAACAAACAAGATGCATTATTTAAAAGCTGCTGTGCTTGACCCTACAAGGAGCTTTTCAGCCTCCTGAATGTCAAGGAGAAAGAAGTTGCTGTTTCACTGACAACTGTGCATCAGCTTCCTGCTCATTTACAATGTGACCAAGGTGAGAGGCAAAGGCTCCTGAGCGTGGATGTGGGTGCCTGAGGGGACACTGGGAAACATCCCAGTCACCCCAGTGCAGCAGCCATGGAGGTGATGCTCAGGACTGGGAAAGGCACGTGAGGGGAAGGTCAGTCCTCAGGGAAGGAATGCAAGTTTAGGAGCTCCTGGAAGGGGTTCAGAGCGTGAGGCTGTAGTTTGGGCTTGGTGGTCCTTGGTGCTGGCACTGCCTCACCAGTCGGGCTGGCGTGTCTGCCCATCCCTCAGAGCAAGCCCAGCCTGTGGTTGCAGTGCCCACTGGGGCTGGACCCAGGCAGGGCTGGCGTGGCAAGAGGTGTTGGGGCTTTGGTCCTCGCTGTCTGGAGCTGCTGTCAGCAAAGTTTCACCTGCTGCCCCTCCCTTTTCCTGGGGCAGAGCAGGTTTGGCTCTGGGTTTTACCCTGCTGGTTTACCACCTGCAAATCCTTCTTTCTTTCACTCACTGAGCTCTTACCAGGCAGCATATTCTTCTTCCCTGGCTATAGGGAAAGGAGCTGGTAGGAGAAAAGTGCAGAATGTCCTGGGTGATGGCTCACATTACCAAGGCAAATGTGTGCAGCAGGGCAGCAGCATGAACAGCCGTGGCAGAACCTCGCTGCCAATGTTACAGGGATTTCCAGATGAGAATTAATGGACTTTCCTTGGCTAGTGTAGGAGAAAATGTTCTACGTGTGGTTGTTTATTATTTCTGTTACACTCCCTGTTCTTGCTTATTGCTTCCATCTGTTGGCATCAAGCTATTGGCTCCTGCCTTATCACTGGGATGTAAACCCTTCACGGGCAGGGAGCATGGTTTGGTGAGAGGCAGAACAAAGGCACCGGAGAAATTTGGGTGTTTAAAGACTTGGGTGTCTTAGAATCAGTTCCTCCAGAGAGGAACTCAGGTACTTAATGCCCAGAGGTTTCATTGGGGAAGAAATATGTTTGATGGCCTGAAATATTAAATGCATAAATTGTTACCCTTTAAGTCATGCAGAGTCATTTGCTCCAGGCCATCATCTCTTCAACTGGTGCCTTGGGACATCATCACCTTTGTTGCTCAGGGTTTTTGGGGCACCAATCCACCCAGACCAACTCCTGCTCCAAGACCACTTGAACTCCTACTTGGGCATAAGTTGTTCTGCTAATTCTGTCCTCAGTGCTGCCAGATTAGACAGGACAAGATCAAGCAGGCCAGCTGGGAGATGCAGAATTATTGTGAAAAATAAAGATGAAAAATAAAGCCACTCCCCAGGCCGTGTCTGCATCCAGCCAAAGAAACGAGGGCTGGTTTTGAGGGAGCCACGGGACCCATGGGTGGCTGTAAGGCTCCACAAACAAAACTCTGTCCATGCAGGTGAGCACTGTCCCTCCAGTGCCACGAGGGACCCTCTGGATAATCCCATGCCAGTGGCACTGCCCCTTACCCACAGTTTTGCCTTTACATCTCCAGTTTTCCCTTGTCACAGTCCTGTGTCACTGCCTTCCATCAGCACCCTGCTTCTCCCAGCCCTGCTCCGAGCGTGGCCCCGGCTCCTCTGCAGCCCAGGGAGCAAGGGAAACAGCAGGAGAAGCCTTCCCTCGAGGAAGGATGCTGGCCAGTGTGGGCCAGGTGAGGTTGCTGCTTTGGTGGGCATCGGAGGAGCTGCCGGGCTGGGATGTGCAGGCTGCAGCACAGCTCTGAGCTCAGCTGGATTTTAACCTGCCACTGCCATCTGCGGGGCTGTGGCTGCCAGCAGCAGAGCCCGGCAGCCTCGGGAGGATGCTCAGCTCGTCGTGGTTGTTATTCCCTTCCTCGGGAAGTTTGCAGTCCCTCTTCCCTCCCTTGCCCTGTTGCTGAGCAGTGTCAGTGCAGCTGCCAGGCAGAGTAGCAGCAGCAAGAGACAAGAGCAGCAAATGCTGTTTGACAGTGTGCTTTGGATGCATTTCAGGTGAAAACACAAAAAACCCCGAGCTGTTTGATCCTGGATGTACCTGCCTTCCATATTCATGTTCGTGCGCCTCCATGTCATTACGGGATTAAAGCATCATTAGCACACAAGGAAAGCCTTTGATAACACTCTGCCCTGTGCTCCTCCTTGTCTTTCCCTTTCACATTTCTCCTGCCCCATCCTCTTTCTCTTTTTTTTCCTCTCTTTCCTCTCTCCCTCTCTCTCTTTTTTTTTTTTTTTTCAATTAATCTAGTCTCTTTCTACCTTCCTTCATTTTTCTTCCCAGTCATTTAATGGATGATCTGGAGCAACACCTCACCAAATGCAGGGGAAAGAACTGATTCTGACTGTTCTTGCACCAGTGGGGATATTGGTTCCAGTGTGACAAACTGGAGGCAGCATCACCCAGTGCACATCTGTGCAGCTGTGTCAGGTCCACTGCAGCTGAGTTGGTGCAAGGAGGGTGGGGAACACAGGCAGGTCCCAGGCACAGGGTTCGGGTGTAAATCCAGGAATTATTCACTGACTTTGGGAAAGCTGCTTCAGGTTTACACCGGGAGAGCAGTGATCCGTACGTGGTGTTCAACATCCACTTCCCAGCCCGTTACTGGAAGCTGCATCCTTCTGAGCAGCTGCTGTAGAATGCCAGGAGTATTTTTAATAAGGGTGCTGAGACCAATCTACTCCTGTATGGCAAACGTGACAGCAATTTAGATGGAAAGCCTCTGTTTTCCAGACAGACACTCAGCCAGTTAGTGCAAACAAAAAGGCACTTGTAGCTCCAGTCCTTTAATCTCACTCTTTGCTTGGTGATAGATAAGGCGTCTTGACATCAAATTGCACTAATGTGCTCCTCTGAAGATTAGCTCTGTGGACAATGCTCGTCGTCTGCCTCTCCCTGATATGGTTTCTGAGAGTAGCAAGGTCTAGTGGTCAAAGCAGGGATGCTGGTGTGGAAAATGGGCTGTTCTCACACTCCTCCTGCCTCCAACTTCCACTCTGCCGGTGGCTGACCTTGCCTCTTGGTTTTTGCAGTTGTAAAATGGGCATAAAAGATACTAATTGCCAGGGTGGGGAACTCGTTAGGGGATGGCTAATGATTATTGGCTGGAAAATCACAGAGAAGAGTGGAAAAGAAGCAGAAGTAAGGTTTTGCAATGAGTGTGGGATGGAGGAACTGCTTCTCTGGAGATTCCAGAGCTGTTTCCTACATATGTTCTCATTCCTCTCGTTGAACTAAGGGACAAAAATGTAAGGTCAAGCGATTTGCTCAAGGTCATGTGGGAAATCTGGGATGAACCCAAGTGCTGCAGGTGCTGGGTTGTGCTGGCTGTTCACAGACAGGCTGCAAAGGCTGCCAGCACACACAAACCCTCCCCACCTGGGGGGCACTGGGCAGAGCTGGGACCAGAGCAGCAGATCCAGAGCAGCAGATCCAGAGTAGATCCAGGGCAGCAGATCCAGAGCAGCAGACTCAGAACAGCAGTTCCAGAACAGCAGATCCAGAGCAGCAGATCCAGTACAGCAGATCCAGAACAGCAGACTCAGAACAGCAGATCCAGAGCAGCAGATCCAGTACAGCAGATCCAGAACAGCTGATGCAGAGCAGCAGATCCAGAGCAGACCCAGGGCAGCACTGGAAGGGGAGAAACCAGGGTGCAGTAACTCTGTTCATGCACATCCCATGTGAGCCCAGGGAATGTAGAGCCTGGGCTAAATTCTGCTCTCAGTTTCCTTCCATTTAAACCCAAAGCAGCCTCTGAGATGGATGCAGGCTCGAAAATGACAGGAGCTTGGAGCCCCTGTGTGGCTTCTCGGGCTGCTGTGGTACAACCAGAGCTCTGCTGGTGCTGCCGAGTGCAGGAGCCCCGTGGACAGGCAGTGACACGGAGCTGTCCCTGAAAAGCTGGCTCTGCAGCTCTCCCCTGGCCACGCCGGAGCTCCGTCCCAGCCCTGGCAGAGCCACGCACAGGACGGAGGGCAGGAGGAGCAGGGGCAGCCTGGCAGCTCTGGGTCAGCCCTGGCCGCAGCACGGGGCCACCGAGGGCAACCGAGCTCATCAGACTCAAACTGGGAAGGTTTCCAAAACCTTCTCTTCGTGAAGCAACAGCCTGCAGGTTTGCATAAACACCTCTAAAATTCATCAAACGGCTCAAATGAAATGCACTAAGGAAGGAACCACTTCTGCATTTAAATCTGCCCACGGTTGCTGCCCTGCCTTTGAAACCCAGCAACGCCCACCCCTCCATCAGCCCAGGAGCAAGGTATCTTCCAGATGGTTCCCCCATCCTAAAAAACTGCACTGCACAGCCGATTAAATTCTGCTTGTTGTAATTAAGCCCGACACAATTAGCTGTCAAGCAGGGCACTCATCTGTTTTATGTTGCAATCTCTTCAACAGGCAAGGCTGCTAGACAAGATTGTCACTTTTCGAAAAGATTTTCATTAGTTACCCTGGGCTCTGTGTCAGACACTGAAATATAAAAATCTGTTCTGTAGCCAAGTCAGGGAAATTCTCATTTAATGTTCCACACAGTATTATGAAAGTAATGTACTCTGAAAATGAATGCATTTTGGAACATTTTGGGAGAAATGCAATTTGTCTCCTAAGTAATAACTGCATGTTCATGAATTTACTGATTTTTTTTTCAATATGCCTTTCATAAAGTTGGGAAGACTTTTTCTGACCTAAAATGAGAGGAAGAGAAACTGTTGATTTTAGTGTTAGTCTCCTTCCCTCCCTCTCTCCTTCCCTCTTTCTTTTCCATCACTTCTGTGCACTCTCAGTAGAAGGACCAGGCATTGTCTGATGGATGGGGGAGCTTGGCATGGAAGAAATACATAGCTCAGAAATGGAAAAAAAATTAAATAATTGTGATTGCTGAGGAACAAGGGAGCTCCATCTTTCCATGACTTTAAGAACAGAGAGCAGGAAATCCCTGTTGCCCCCCACAGCCCCCAGCCAGGAGATACAATTACAGTTTCCCAGGTTTGGTGGGACAGTGAATTTTCTGCAGTGCTAATGGCAGAGGGTGAGTGGGGGTCAGACACACAGCCATGGATGCATCTCACCACCAAAACTCAGATTTGCAGGCAGAGAAAAGAAGTATTCCAAGCCTGTGGGGCCTGGAATTCTCCTTTCCTTATAAACAGATGCTGGATTCTAGCACAAACTCTTCAGCTCTCTCCAGGCAGTGCACTGCCTCCCTCTGCCCCAGTTTGTGGAATTGTTCCTGCAGGTCCAGAGAAGCACCCAGACTGCAATCAGAGCCAAGGGTCTGTGCTGGGATCTTGCCCGGGCAGGATGACAAGGGGCAGAGCTGAACAGCCTCAGCGTGGCTGAGCTCCCATCAGAAGAGAAAGAGATGAGTCAGAGCTCCTGGGCTCAATTAGGCAGGAATTTGGTAGAGGGGAAAATGAAAAATCAGATTAATGGCAACAAGTTGGCAAATAAGAAGAAAATGGATGGGGAATTAGAGTGATAATTGGGGCAGCTGTCATTAACTGGCATGAGTGGGCTCAGCAAACTTCTGCATTTACTTTAACTTCTGCAGGGTGGTGTGGTCCAGAGCTGGGCTGAGGTGATGGTGTCACTGCCTCCCTCCCAGGGCAGAAATTCATCTTCTCTGCCCTGTGATTGCCCCACACCTTGTGCTCAGGGCTCTGTGTGCCTCCAGCAGGTAGAATGGCACACACCACTGTACAAATTGGGCTTGTCAGTTTATGTATTGGGATGAAATGCAGTTCTCAGGTCATAGGAAGTTAGGTGCTGAAGTCTGAACCCTGCTGTGACAAGCATTACCCGGCTTTGTTTTCTGCCTGTTATTGGCCATTAACTCCCCAGGCAGACTCTGGTTCAGCATTCAAGTGCCTTTAATCAGGCTGCACTTACCTTCCTTGGGAAGGAATAAAGTTCATCCAAATTAACACCACTTTATCTCCAAACAGGAGCACTCCCACATGGAGTTCAGTGTGTGTTTTAAAGCCTTGCCTTTCGTGGCACCCCTTTCCCTCACTCAATTTCCTTCACAGTGAGGCCTTTCCTCGAAAGAAACCTCCCATTTTCCCAGGAGCAGTTCTGGAAGTTGTGTCATCCCTGCCCTGGGTGCCTGCACAGGGCTGGGAGCTCGGAGCTGGAGTGGAGCCCAGTCCATGGAGCAGAGGGAAGGGCAGGAAAAACCCCCCAGGAGCAGGAGAACACAAACAGCAGCAGAGTGGGGATGTGCTAGCAGGGATTCCTGGCTGGCTGGGACTTGCTGATTTACTGCAAACAGCTTTGGGCAGCCCCAAAATGCCCTCCTGCTCCATCCTTCACTGGATGTGCTGCTGGCAGGGCTTTTGCCAGCACCAGGTGCAAGGGGCTGCCCACAGGGTGCAGTGAAACACAGCTTTGATTTTTTTTTTTTTTTTGTGCATCTGTTTCACCCTTTCCTTGCTCTATTCATATTTGTCAGCAGGAATTCTTCCCTCCCTAGTCCCTACCTTCCCCTTCTGTGTTTTAATGATGGGAGTCAGGAGATCATCAAAGAGGCCTCCAGGCACTGGAATAAAGCTGCAGGTGCCTCCCTTCTCCCCACGCTGGTGCTGCTTGCTGCAGGCTGGGGCACCCAGGCAGCCTCCTCTGGGTTTGTTACAGATACTTGCTGTAGTGTTGGCTTCTCACAAACACCAAAATGAATTTTATATGTGTGGTGTTAAAGTAACTTTGTTATAAAGATATAGTTTTTATTCCGGTTGTTAATTAAGCTTAGTGAGATAGCTGGTATCATGTGCTTGTGTTGAAGTGCCTGTTTGGATGGGATAGCATCCAAAGAACACAGGATGAGCACAGCTGTACAGATCTGCCAACCATCAGCACTCACCGACTGAGGACAGTGGGGGCCAGGGCCCAGAAGTGGAGGGGATAAAAAGGGACTAAAAGCACAGCCAAGGAATCCACATGCTCTAAAAAGGCAGATCTGAGGAGGAGCCATGCTGAACAGTCCTTGGAACCTGTAAACTGGTTCGGGGAAAAGTTTACTGTGCAGAAGGGTCACGAATATGCATCAGGCTGAGGTAATTAAAGGTATTTAAGGGGTCTCCCGACGGCAGCAGGGTGATGTTGGCTGATGCCATCATAACCTTGGCTCTGGGGTGCTGGTCTCCTGTTGTCCTTTATTAAACTTTTCACAGGAGAGTGGAGGTGTTTCTCACAGGGTTCTTGTCTGGCTCTGCTGTGGGGATAAGCAGAGCTGCAGCACTCACCCTGCAGGTCCTGGGCTGTGCCCGAGGAGGCTCGGAGCCCTTCTGCCCCTCAGCATCCCCTGAGGAGGGCAGAGGGTCCTGGGGGGCACAGCAGACCCTGGGCCAGGCTGCACAGCTCCTGACACAGCCAGAGCCCCCCAGGTCTCACGGAATCCCCACCTGGGGAGGGTTTTATCACAGAGACCTCCTGCAGCATCACAAACCCCAAACTGTCACCCCGCCCTCCAGAAAGAGCCCGGGGAGATGGATGAGCTCTCTGTTGTCTTTCAGGTGAGCAAATTCAAATATGTAAGTCTGCCTGACAGTTTCAATTATTATTTTTTAAGGGTGCTACAAGAGACGGAAAAAAAGAGATTTATCACAAAAGATTACTTTGGGGAAGGGAGGGAGAAGGACGGGGGAACACCAGAATGTTTTATTTATGGGAAAACTGCAAATTACCTTAATAAATTCCTTTACTAAGCTGTGTCAGCTACTAAAACATTGTTCTTTGTGGGTGAATAACTTTTAATTTGAGTGTTCTAGTATTCAGCAGAGTGAGGTAATGGATTAGCAATTGCCTGTATTGTAAATGTCATCTTGGCATAATTAGGGTGATTATTGTTAACCAGTGGAGTTTAGTATTTATCTGTCACCGGGTGAGGGAATATAACAAAACCCCAATTAGTTATAAATGGTGGTGGGTGGTGGGGATGGAACAGCCTTGGAAATGTTATTTTTGTTTTAAATTTATTTCAGTGTTTATTTGTTTTTAACACTGGCATTCATGAGATCTCCCCTGACTGGGGGATGCAGAGCCACGTGCACACACGGATGCCACGGGTGTCAGGGCAGGAACTGCAGCAGAGAAAGTGGCAAAAGGGGGATCAGCTCTGCAGTTCTGCACAGGGGCTGCTCTGTAAGCTGTCCTCCCCTGTGCCCAGCTGGGAATACATCCCTGACTCCACCCAGCACTGCAGGCTCAAGAAAGCATAAAAATGTGTGAGGAAAGCTTTTTTAACTGACCCCATCCTGATGTCTCCTTTCCTGATCCACTCACCTGTGCCCTCATGGCTTTACCCTGCCAGAGGGCAGGGTTAGATTGGATAGCAGGCAGAAATTCCTGCCTGGCAGGGTGGGCAGGCCTGGCACAGGTGCCCAGAGCAGCTGGGGCTGCCCCTGATCCCTGGCAGTGCCCAGGCCAGGCTGGGCAGGGCTGGAACACCTGGGACAGTGGGAGCTGTCCCTACCATGGCAGGGTGGCACTGGGTGGGATTTAATGTCCCTCCCAAGCCAACCCATTCCATTATTCTTTGCCTCTGAAGACACATTTACCCTTCAAATGGCAAAAGAGCATTTGATCTGTGTGACAATGACTGCCTGAGAAAGGGGAGCAGACGAGCAGCAGGAAGGGGTGTTAAGGTGCTGGGAGATATCAAACAGCAGCTGACACCTGTGCTGCCTGTGCCCATTGCCAAACCTGCACCCCCAGGCTGAGTGCACTCCAAACCAGCCCAGAGCTGTCCGTGGCTGCCCAGGGGCTGCACCCCCTCTGAGGGACCCCAGCACCCCCAGGCTCTGTGCCACAGACAACTCTGAATTCTCAACTCCCATCCAGTCCGTTCACTGTCCCCGCACCCCGTGCCTGATGGTCCCAGAGGAAATGGGCTGGGTTCTGCAGGGAGGGATGCAAAACCCCCTTACAGCAGCTGTGGGGCACCTCTCCCCTCGCAGTCCCCATCTCCTTTCCCCCACAGGGCAGCCAGCAGCTGCCTCAGGGCTCCAGGGTTAATGTCCTTTGTGAACACTTATCTGGCCTAATAGGACTGGGGATATTGCTATCACTCACAGATATTTCAAATCCTTCCTCTTAATCCTGACAAGCTCTTGCCCTTAATAACTTCAGTGGGACTTTTGCCAGAGCAAAGACTGTCAAGTCAGATTCTCAAATTAAATGAAAAGCAAAGCAGGAAGGGAAGTTCAAGGTGAGGGGGTTTTTTCCTTTGTGCTTTTTACGGATGTTCATAGCTGGAAACTGGGGTTTCTTCCTTGTGATTATCTAAATGATGGATGAGTCAAACGTCCTGAGAAATGTTTCCAGATCCAGACACAAATGACAGAGGATGAACTGAGCAAAGCCATCAGAGGCTGAGAAAAGACAGAGAAAGAAGACTTGGAGAGCTGATAGGGAAATAAAAGACTCAGTGGAAAGAAGGAGGTTTCAGAGGAAAGCAGGGATCATGTGCTTTGTGAAGCTTACACACAGAAACAGTCTATACATTTTTAATTAATGGTTATTTAAGTACACTGCAATAATCAGTTGGGTCAGACAACATGTTGCTGTGGCCACAGTACCTCGGGTGGGAGCTCTTTAAATTCTTTGGAAACTCCTAGCAGTGCTCTGTCTCCTGTGCACAGATTATCCCATTTTCTTTTTAAATGAGAGGAATATTTCTGTACTCTGTCCATGGCACAAAACCTGGAAAATAGGAAGATGAGAGCCCAAAAGCAAATAAAGGCCTGGCTGCTGTTTTGGGATGTTCTGTGCTTGCTGGGGATGCTCCTGTGCTGGAGAGGGAAGAGCTCTGAGCGATGAGCACTGCTGGTGAGCTCAGGGGCCAAGGAGCAGCAGGAACAGGAGATCTGAGCTGCTCTCAGGAGGAATTACCATTTTCCTGCACCTTTTTATAAGTGTTTAGGGTCGTGGGATCCCTCTGGGCACCAGACTCAGGAGGCTCTTTCTCAGCACCAGGCAGAGTCTGACCCTGGGAGCTCACAGCCCTCTGACTCCAACCTAACCCTGCACTGTTTGTTCTCTCCCAGTGTGCAGAAACTCAGCTTTTCACCCAAGGAAGGAACTGATGTCACCGCTGGAAAATTCTGTGACATCTCTGGGAGGATCTGTGAGCCTGTGGCCACAGCAGGGCACTCTGCAGCACTCAGAGTCTTGCCAATAAAAACAGGAGTGGAGCAGCTTTTGGAGTGGCTGTGACCTGGATTCACTCCCCAAAAGATTGCACAGCTACTGCTTCCACTGGAAACTACATAAAACCTGTACACATTCAGGAAGCCTGACTTAGATCTCAATTGTACCTGAAGCCCATCAATCATGGTGGTGTTTTTTTTTTTTTTGTTTGTTTGTGTTGGCTTTTTGCAAATGCAGCCAACGTTCTGCTATTATTTATTTAGATTCATCAAGGGGTTTACCAATTTGCAGTGATTCACCAGTACAAATATTTTTCAAAGAAAAAGGTTTCCCCCCTTCTCTGTAAATATTCTGCATCTGGCCTTTGTGAGAAAAAAAAAAAAAAAAAAAAAAAAAAAAAAAAAAATTTTTCACCCCAA
>NW_024497852.1:1643485-1679178 GCF_017590055.1 Onychostruthus taczanowskii
AAAAAAAAAAAAAAAAAAAAAAAAAAAAAAGAAAAAGATGTTTCAGCCCAAGTAGGAAAAAAATAAAAATCTATAAGTATTTTATAGAACACATCAAATACAATTTTACTTTCGTTTTACAGAGAATCAGGACTTTCTATTCTCTTCAGTATCTATGGGAAGGTCAATATTACTCCTGTAAAATCAGCAGCAAGGTTTTTTACTTGGCCATGTCCACTTTCCATGGAAAGTCAATAGATACACTCAGAGCAATTCCTGAACAGAACAGGGGAGATCGAAAGGGAATTTCTGAGAGGCTGAGCTGCGAACTGAAACAGAATCTAATTCCTGAAAGGCTCGATCCAGCCCCTACTGAGAGCCAGGCAATTGCTCAGAGGAATAGGAAATTTCTCTAGAAACAGGAGCTGACCTTCCTGAGAGACAAGCCGGGAGCTGGAGGAGCCCCAGGGAGGGCAGTGCCACCTCCCCAGCCCGCTCCTCCTGGGTCACAGAGCCCGGGGAGGCAGAGACTGAAACCCTCCCTCATCCCAGTTCCTGGGGTCAGACATCCCTGCAGGCAGGCTCGTGGCAGTGCCAGGGTGGCAGTGCCAGGGACACAGGGTGGCAATGCAGGGACACAGGGTGGCAATGCCATAGTGGCAGTGCCAGGGACACAGGGTGGCAATGCCAGGGACACAGGGTGGCAATGCAGGGACACAGGGTGGCAATGCCATGGTGGCAATGTCATGCTGGCAATGCCATGGACACAGGGTGGCAGTGCCAGGGACACAGGGTGGCAATGCCAGGGACACAGGGTGGCAATGCCAGGGACCTGTGATGGCAATGCCAAGGACACAGGGTGGCAATGCAGGGACACAGGGTGGCAATGCCAGGGACCTGTGATGGCAATGCCAAGGACACAGGGTGGCAATGCAGGGACACAGGGTGGCAGTGCCAGGGACAGAGGGTGGCAATGCAGGGACACGTGGTGGCAATGCCATGGTGGCAATGTCATGGTGGCAATGCCAGGGACACAGGGTGGCACTGGCATGGTGGCAATGCCATGGACACAGGGTGGCAATGCCAGGGACACAGGGTAGCAATGCCACGGTGGCAGTGCCAGGGACCCGTGATGGCAATGCCAGGGACACAGGGTGGCAATGCAGGGACCCGTGGTGGCAATGCCACGGTGGCAGTGCCAGGGACACATGGTGGCAATGCAGGGACACAGGGTGGCAGTGCCAGGGACAGAGGGTGGCAATGCAGGGACACGTGGTGGCAATGCCATGGTGGCAATGTCATGGTGGCAATGCCAGGGACACAGGGTGGCAATGCCAGGGACACAGGGTAGCAATGCCACGGTGGCAGTGCCAGGGACCCGTGATGGCAATGCCAGGGACACAGGGTGGCAATGCCATGGTGGCAATGCAGAGACCCGTGGTGGCAATGCCATGGTGGCAATGCCATGGACACAGAGTGGCAGTGCCAGGGACACGTGGTGGCAGTGCCATGGACATGTGGTGGCAATGCAGGGACGCGTGGTGGCAATGCCAGGGATACAGGGTGGCAATGCCATGGACATATGGTGGCAATGCCAGGGACACAGGGTGGCAGTGCCAGGGACACAGGGTGGCAGTGCCAGGGACACAAGTGGCCCACGACAGAACTGCCAGCTCAGGGCTCTCAGTGGAGAGCACCACGTCCCGTCGAGGCCGGGTCAGTGCCAGCAGCCTCCTGCCAGAGCAGCAAACCTCGTGGCTGGGGAAGCTGCTCACTTCCAGAGGCTCCAGAGGGAAGTGCTGCTTCCCTCCCCCTGCCCTTCCCTTTCAGCGCTGCCACTTGGCTCAGATAATTCACTTTTAATAGTCTGGTTACAAATGAGATTGTGAAGGAAGCACGTGGCCGAGAGCTGGGATTTCTGAGTCGCATTCTCATTTCCCCCTCATGCCTCCTAGGCCTTTAATAAGCTACAAAGAGACATTAAGAAAACACTAAGAACTCTTTATCTGCTGAGATTTGGGAACTGGTACAGCAAGCAGGCAGTAATGGATTCCGTGTCTTTGCAATGCACCCGGAGGCAGTGGCTGAGCAGGGGGACAAGAGGTTCAGCTGCTCAGGACAGAGCGCCCGGATGAGAGCTGCAGGAGGAGGGAAGGAGTGCTGCTTGGGTGAACGTGGCTTCCCAGGCTCCCGGGAAGTTTCCAGCTCCTCATCCCCTGGGAAACCCAAGGGGAATGAAGAGGCTGTCGTTGGTGCTTTGAGACATCCTCCACACGCCCAGCACGTACCTGTGCCACTGGGGCCGGGTTAAATCACAGCAGGAAAAAGGGGAGGGAAAAGGGGCCACGTCCTCCCCTCTGCCTGTGACACCAGTTCAGCAGATAACTGAAAATCAGAGGTAAGGAACAGGTAAATGTCCCCCCAAGGCACAGAAATCAATGCAAAAATCAAGCTGAAGTTAAAAACACACGCACAGAACTAATTGCAGAGAGAGCTGAGCCTGGAGTGGATGAAAGTCCTTGCAGAAGGAAACGGCTCAACCAGGTAAATGGAGCAGTTGGCCTCAATGGCTTGGGTTATTTATTTTATTTTTTCTCTTTCTTCATGTAGGTCAGATGTCTTCCTGAGGGGGTTTCTCTTAACCTCCCTCTCAGGATCTCAATTACACACTCAACACAGATTAACAACAACAGCAGATAATAGAACAGTTAGAGCAAAAGAACCTCAGAGGAAAACATAGTGCACTTAGACCAGAACAAATAGGAAGGGTTCAGGAGAAGGAAAATCAATGTGGCTGATATTTATTACACCCTTTATGGAGGGAGATGGGACTCAACCAGAGCCCATTTAGAGTTCTGTTCCACTTGGATTTTGCCATAAACAAAAGTAATGAGTCCAGCTCTTCATTACACTTTTTTTGCCCAGCACATTTTAATTAGGGTTAAGAAAATACACAGGGAGGGGGAAAAAAAAGACGAGAAAAAGTAAGGACAAAGAAAAAAGTGATAAAAATCTCCAGCTAATTCATAATTTACTATCAGTTCTGCTCAGGCTTCAGCTGGATCTTCCAAAAGCAACATTCCCTTTCATTTGGATTGGGTAGTTTCTCTTCAAACAGCCTTTTTATGCCACACATGAAGAGAAAACAACCACGCGCAGGAGGAGAAAGGGAAATAAAGAAGGCAAACAGTGCAATATGTATGGAATCTAACAGAACATGGAATCCCACACTGGGAGGCAGGAACAGGTCGTGGTGACTGTAATTCAGCACAGAGAGAGCAAGGGCAGAGGAAAAGCACATTGTGAGCAAAGAAATGCTCTTTGCTTTCACCCACAGGTGTGCCCTGACACACTCTGAGCCATGCCAGCACTGTGTGTGCCCTGACACACTCTGAGCCATGCAGCAGGGTGCCCAGGACCCTGTGTATACCCTGACACACTTCCAGGGGTGTCCCCAGTGAGGGACTGCACATCCATGGCATGTGCTGCCTGCTGGGGATCAGGTTCTCACTTGCTCTCCCCTTCCCCATGCTGACTAGCATCTCCAAGTCAATTGTGTTTGCATGCAAGTGTCTGCAGTCACCCACAAAATGTGTTCTCCCAGCTCGAGCCATCCAGTTCCACGAGTGACTTTGCCTGGCCTCAGGGGGGATTGATGGTGTTGGGATCAGACTGCGGCCAAGGAATTGGAAATCTGATTTGAGGTGAGTCCTGCTTCAAGTGCAGCTCAAATTCAAATTATTTCAGTTGTGACAGAGAGGGGGAAGAGAAACAGAGTAGGTGAAATAATAGCTAGGGCTAGCTAAGATAAGCCAGGCAAGACAAAATATTAATTCTGATTCTGTTAGCACACCAAGCAGAGAGATGTAATTCCATCCACCTGTCCACACCAGAGAACGTTCCTGTCAGCCATGGTGCACAACTCAGGGGTGACAAATCATTAAAACCAGGTAGAAAAGGTAACTTTCTGCTGTTAGATGCCATTGCTAGTCAGCCTGTCTGAGGCAGCAGGATTCTCAGCCAGCGGCTCCCGTTCCTTTGCAGCTGGAGCTGCCTCTGAAGCTCTGGGGTTCACAAGCCCCACTGAGAGTTTCCAGCCCCTGCAGAAGCCCAGCACCAGGCTGAGTGTGACCCTCGAGTCTCCCTGTGCCACGTCCATGCCCTGGCTCAGAGCTGGAGCTGCAGCCTGCCCTGCTGGGCTCTGCTGGCTGCCAGCGCCTGCTGTGCCACCTTGAGCAGCCACCGGGGCTAGACACAGCCCCTTCCTGTCAGATGGCTCATACAGGTGTTCTCATTAGCCTCATTAGCTAATGAGCCAAAGCCATCACACGAGTCTGCAGATGAGCTCCCTTGGAGCCTTGGAACACGAGTATTGCTCCACCAGCCCTCAGTGCTCCATCCAACGCCCTCAAAAGTCTCTTCCTAAGGCTTGCCAGCACAGCAGGGGTAAAAGGAAATTGGACTGGGCTCACTGCTTGGAAAACAGAGGTTTTGCAGGTGAAACACGAGGAGTTCAAATCAGGATTGAGATGAAACTGTTCCCTACTCCATGAAATTAGTGCATTTTGGGAAAGGGGCACAGCCAGATTATGGAGCATCCTCAGCTTGTCATTTTCCCTGCTGCTCCAATCACTTTGGGCTACCCTGAAGAAGTATAATCACCACCAAACACAAAAGAAAGCCAGGGGGGAAAAAATCTCCTGGTTTAGGGAAGTAGGGAAACCTGGGACTCAAGCTGTGTCTTTGCAGGAGCTGGAGAAAGCTGCAGCTTTCTACAGCCACCTGGAGCTTAATTGCCACTTAAAGGAATTATCTTCTGCCTTTATCCCTGAGAAAAAACAATTATTTGTAGGGAGCAGACAGACAGGGAAGCACACTGGAAATTGCTCTGTAGACCAGCTTCCTCTCCTTTCCCCTCGCTCAAAGTGACAGAAAATAGAAACAATAATTCAGTCAAGAGCAACAGGAAGAAGTGCGGGGAAGAGCCAGAGCTCCCAGAAGCTGGAATAGGAAGGCCACTTGCATCTCCTGGTCTCGTGTTCCCCCCTCGAGCACCTGCAGCTGTTCCATGCCTGGAGCATCCCAAGGGATCATCCCTGTGTCACCCTGTGCAGCTTGTGTTGCTTTTGGCATTAGCACAAGTGATGCTCTCAGGGAACTCCCCCAGCGCTGGAAAGCCCGGAGCCTTCACTGGGATTCTGTCAGGGGAGTGTTTCCTCTGTCCTTCAGAGGGAAAAGCAGCCCTGTCCTGTTTCATCCCCGCGGAAGGAGCTCCTGGCAGTGGGAGGAAGGCAGTGCACGCACAGGCTGAGCAGTGACAGCCTGTGCTGAACACCACAACAGCCACCCCGGGATGCTGCAGGACTCTCCTCTCTCCCAGCACGCTCGCCCTGAGCTGAAGGCTGCACAGGAAGCTCTCTCCTCTTCAGAGCAGCCAGCTCTGAGCAGCTCTAGCCAAACCTGTCCAGAGCTCAGACCCTCTTTAAACCTCAACTGTGATTTTCCAGGCTCTTCACTGTCACACTGCCTTGCTCAGGACTTTATGTCCAGACTCCTCCTGGACACCTCTCTGAGCCCCTGCCAATGAGCTCAGGGCTAGACCAAGGCTGCAGTTAACCCTTTTTTATCCTTTATTTCCCATGTTAGTGTCTCATTAGTCTATGGGTTGTTTTCCTTATTCCCACATCTGCCCTGTGTCCCTGTCTCTTCTCGATCCGAGCACATCTGCACACATCAATCCAAAAACATCACCTGCTGCACTCTCAGCATTTGGCATTTGCTTTTAGAAGCACTAAAATAATCTCAAATAATCCAGACTCTTCCACAGCACCACATTCTCCAATCTGCTATCAGCAAAGACTTTCTATTTAAATTTTTTTAAACTTTTTTCACAGTGGAATATTTTAATCCAAACCACCCAGTGTTTTCCTGCACTCTGGGAGGCAGAGCAGGAAAACAGTGGGAAAGGCCTCAAATCAACAGCATCACAAGGGATTGACAGAAGAACAGCACTGGGTCAGGAAGACTTGTTCTAGGCATCCATATCCCAAAGAATAAGCTTGTAATTTCAGAAAAATAGTTTTTAAATTTTTTTTTTAAGGGGGGTTTCTTTATTTTTTACGAAATAATATCTTTCCTGCAGTAACTACTCCCCTGGTCAAAAAGCTTCATTCCTAGCAGTTTCTTTCTTTCATTTTCTTGCCGCTGATCCTCAGCTCAGATATATCAGAATCTTTTTATAGAAGTCAATAGAGATGCATCTGCTTATGTGAGCTAAAGATCTGGCCCAGCCCTCAGCCTATATTACAAATAACATTCAAAGAGATTCTTGGCAAATGAAGAAGGGAAAATAAAAGTCTTTTTGTACTGTGAAATTTCCCAGGAATAAAACAAAAGCACAGTCAAAACTATTCAAATGACATTTCAGGAGATCAGTCACAGAATCCATTAATGCATTTCTTTTTAACAAATGGAGTTTGCAAATTTGCTCTGGGTTTACAGGCTAACCTGTTCTATTGCCATCATGGGCAAACCTGATTCCTGCTGTGAGACCCAGCTCAGTGCTCAGAGTCTCTGTGAGGAAATGGACAGAATTCTTCCCAACATAATAGGGTTTAATTAAATAATGACTTAAATAAGAATCTTATCAAGGTTGTATCAGCTCTTGAAGGCACATTACGTGCATATGCAAGTGAGACAGGCATATACCCACCAAAGATCACTCTATTTTCAGAACATAAGATCAGAATCAAGTGTAGGGTCTCACAACCCTACTGGAATAAAACAGTGCCATTCCCTGGGGAAAGCAGTTCAGAAATCAATGTGACTCAGTAAATCTCTGTACAGCACAGTCAGTCCACAGCATTTATAGCTAAATCTTGCAGCTACAAGCTTTGGCCTGATTCCCCACTGCATGGTGTGAACAGTAAATTACAATTATTCCCACTTTTAAGGTTCTTGCCTAAAGAGTTTTACTCCTATAAACGCAAAAATCTGCCCCCCATCTTCTTGTATTGCTGGAGCAGAAAATGTCTCTGCAGCTGTGACTCTCTCCTGACTCTGTCTGGTGGCCCCATTACATCCACCCCAACATCAGCTTTATTCTCTGTGCACTGGGATCATTCCCAGGCCGTGAGTAAAGACCAGTGATGCAGCTGAGACCCTCCAGAGGCTGCAAAATTGACTTCAGCTGGTTCCCCAGGACTGTGGATGTTTGCAGCCCCGTGCAAGCCCCTGGAGCAGAGGTGAGGGGAGGCAGAGGGGCAGGGGCTGAGCTCTGCTCTGGGACAGGGGCCCAGGCAGGGCTGGAGTGTGCCAGGCCTTGGCATGGAGCTCGGGGAAGGGTTCTTCCCCATGGTGCTGGCACTGCCCAGGCTGCCCAGGGCACGTCAGAGCTCCAGGGGTGCCCAGGGTGGGATTCTGGGGGCTGTGCAGGGCCAGGGGCTGCACTGATGATCCCTGAGGGTCCCTCCCAGCTCGGGACATTCCGTGATTCCATTCTGACTGCACGAGGTGCAGTTCTTCAGAGAGCTGGGTCTGGGCTGAGACCCACTCCCTCTCATCAAAGCTTTCTTTGCTTCCAAGCTCAGCCATGGCAGCCGAGGACAGGATGAGCCCGTGGCACACAGAGCTAGGGAGGCTGTGACACTGGGCAGGCTGCAGCTGCTCGCTGCCAGCACCACGGGCAGGTGCTCCCTGGCCTGGGGACTTGCTGCAGGCGATGCTGTGGAGGACAGGAACAGGACAGCAGGGAGCACACACACTGCACTCCACACAGCAGTGAGGAAGATCTCACAAAACAGGAGAGTCACCTGCAGGAATCACGGGATCACAGAATGGTTTGGGTTTGAAGGGACCTTAAAGATCATCCCGTGCCATGGGCAGGAATGGCACTCACCAGACCAGGCTGCTCCACCCAACCTGGCCTTGAACACAGCCTGAGGAACAAGCCATAATAATCACAGGTCTTTCAAAAGCCTCTGTTCCACCAGAGAGCATTTAATGGCTTATACAATCAGGAAAGCATTTATTTTATCAATTTCCAGACGGGAAAACAAGGACTCTGAGAGGGAGAGGCTGGCACATTCAGGTCCTGTGGCTGAGACCCACCAGGGCTCTGCTGCTCCTGGGGCAGCAAAGGGTGCCTGGTACATCTCAGGTGGAACCCCCACACTTCAGAGCAGCCACAGACAGGGCCCCGTGTGAAAACCCTGCCAGTTCATTTCCTGAGCATCACACAGAAAATCAGTGACGAACAGGAAAACAGAGCCTGCTGAGCACAGAGCTCCCCAGCTCTTCTCCCATGAGCCTGATTTCAGTCAGGCTCTGTGGTACTCAGCCATCAGGCTCTAGCCAGTCCCTTTTTTCAGAAAGGTGTACAGGTAAACAGTTACCCAACTTTCAGACAACTCTTCACCTTTGATACACTCTCCATAACTGCTACTGCCACGTTTGCCTCAAGATTTCTATTTGAATACTGGCTTTGCCCCTCCCTCAATCCCACTGACTTAGGGCTTTCATTTGTGTATCTTCTTCTCCTCCTCTTGTTTTAATTAAGATGCATTTCACTAATTATATGAAGAGAAACATGAGCACATATTAAAACTTGAATTAAGAAAGAAGCTGGGGTGTATGAGAACCAGGGGAAGGGCTGAGGTGGCTATGCTCTTGCTCAGATATTGTGTTTTTCCAGTGACTTTCACCCAGGGAGTCAAATTTGTTGCCCAAGCATTAATTAACTCTTGTTTTCCCATTAAAAGTACCCACAGGTTCCCATGTTCCCCTTGCCTGTGGAAACAGTGTGACACAATTCCCTAGCAAATTCATTAGGCTCCCTATTAATTAGATCCATCAGGGAGGGGTTTGGCTCCATTCTCACCATCTGCCTGGAGGCAGAAAGAGTGAAAGAATGACAATATTTTGCTGATTTACTGAAGGGTAAATCCTGTGCATCCCAGGAAACTGCTGGCCCTTCCCAGTGCTGGAGAGAGGGCAATGAATTTGCCTTTGGGATTTCCCTCCTTTGGGGCAATCAGAATGGTTTTGTCAAGATCTGACCCCCATGAGCTCGATCCTGCTGCTCTGAAGTGTGAACACACAGGAGCAGGAGCAAGTTTAAGTGACTAAACCCAAGCTCAGGACTTCATATTCATCATCTAGATTCTGCAAATGCTAGTGAGAGCAAGGCTTATTTGTTGATGCCTGTTTGCAGGGGTTTATTTGTTTGAAAAGGCTAATCAGCCAACTGCTTAAATATAAAGGAAAAGGGAGAAAATATTCAAAGCTATTCAGATGAGGTGCCATGGTTTGAGTTTTGATGTCAGTGTGCAGCCAACTGACAAATGCTGAGCCACAGCCTGGTGTAAATCCAGATGAATTCCACTGGAATCAACAGACTTCCTTCCAATTTATTCTGATGTAACAGAGAGCATGATATTTCCATTCAGATTTACATTAGATTTGTTTCCTGTTTTCCATAATTCAGTCAGTTTCCATTGTGTACAAAAGCAGCCTGGGCCAGATCTTGATTTTATTTGCATCAGATGAAAACAGTTGTTTCAAATGGAGCCACCCTGAATTTATAATTGCATAAATAAGAGCAGAATGTGATCTATTCCAAGAGAGAATTTCCCAGGGCGTTGCTGTGTGAGAACACTCCTGCTGTGGTGATCAGGTGCTTTGCCATTGATTCAATGGAGAAATTTCATCTAAATCCTGGATGAAGCCCTGAGCTTGAGCTGCTTTGCACACCAAGGTCTGGAATTCCCTCTTTCCTCCAGCCAATAAGCCAACACCTCCACCACCTCATGACCTGACACACCAACACCATGGATGGCCTGAGGAAAGCATCAGGATGGAAAGAGCTCGGCCTTGCCTGGCAGAAATCCTCCTCCAAAGACAGATTTCATTTGTCACACACCTTATTTATAACCCAAGTGCTCCATGTTGACTTTGCTTCCCACTGAGTTTCCTCCCCTGAGGCCCTTCTGAGTCCCCTTGTTCCACTGTAATGGGAATTTTAGGAGCAGTACAGTTATTCCCTGGCAGATCAGACTGCCTGTGTCAGCAGCCAGGGTACCAGTAACAGATTGGGTTATTAGTAATAACCAATAAGAGTGCTATTCCCAGCAACATGTGTAATCAAGTGGATTTACTCCTCCCCATTGAAGCTGCTTATTCCACTGCTAGCAGGAAAATAAGGCCATTTAAAGTCATTTATGGTGGTTGCAAAGGCTTTTCTGAGTAGATATACAAGTTGTGTTGCCATAGCTCCTGGGAGGACTTTGAGCTCAGCTCATCCATCTGGCTCCACACGCCTCACACTCGGTCCTTGCTGTCCTCTGGAAGGCAGAATTTCCATTATGGACAGGCATTGCTCTCACTCTGGTCTCACAGGTAGGGCACAAGCTCAGGTGACCCTCACAACACTGACCTCCAGCTGTAGCACGTTATGAACACAAATATTCCACCTCAGTTCTCAAGGGTGAGAAAACGTTCAGCTTCATTCTTTGTTACCCATGGCCTGGGAAAATGCAAAGCAGATCTGCAGTAAAAGCAGCTGTATCAACAAAATATCACTTTACATGGCTATGACTTGCCATTTGAAATGAAAACATACCTCTTCCATTTGACTTTTCAGGCTCCTGTGTGTTTAATTCCACAGTAAATTTAGATTTCCATTACAAATCTAAATATTTCTCTTCATTTACAATATTTAGCACCGAACGTGGGAAAACAGTGACAAGAACAACTGCAGTGACACCAGTGACAGCATCACAATTACAAGGCCATCAGGATTAGGAGCACATTTTGTGGCAGAGTGAAATTTCAGCATCTCTGTGCTTCTCTCTCCTCACGTCATGTCAGCCCCTGTGCAGAGCCTGGCAATCACCCCATGGGCTTGGCCTGTGCTGTGGAAAGCAGAGCCTTGACAAAACAAGGCAATCATCAAATTTCCAGCGTGGGTGGATCTGTCTGCTGGGTTTGCACACACACACTCACTATCAGGGCTGCCGGTGCCTAAAGGCAGCTTTACATCGAGTTTGTGCCTATAAAACACAAAAGCACAACAGACTCTCTCCTCCTGGTCCTCCACAGAGCAGGAGCAGAGTTGAAGCCATCCTGCCATAACAAAGGCTGACATTACTTATGGGGGATTTTGTTCCCCACGGCTTTTATTCCACGGTGTGATTTGCATTACAACTGGATCCTAATTGTCGATTTCAGCAGGCAAAGAGCAGTCGGGTACAGATTATAACAAGTGATGTCACACAACAGGTACCACCAGGCAAGGCAGCCTTTGACAGGCTGATTAACAACAGAGCTGCCTGAATTAACGGGAGCCCCAAAAAACCCCGGAACAGAGGAAGTCTGCTTACACAAAAGTAACCCTTTCACTGCTGCTTCCTGCAGCCCTGAAGGTCTGAGGCAGTGCCTGGCAGCAGCACTGAGCTGAGGAGGAGCCACTGTCCTTGGAGAAGGGACACCTGGAAGTCACCACAGCAGATGAACCCCTGCCAGGTGATCATTGCTGTAGACTTTATGTATTACAGAAAGTTGATTCATATATTTTTATTAAGAAATTCATTGCTCTTTTATAGACTAGTTTGCTACAGGACGACTTAATTGGGTTTTTTTTACTTACAACGCTATTGGTTAATTAAGAAACTACTTTTTGGTAAACAAATCTTTAAAACACATTGTACATGTTCACAATACTAGGTGTAGCAATTTAAGAACTGTTTCTCATTCTTTTCTCCGGTCTTCTGACAGACTTTTCCCAGGACAGTGCCTGGGAAAGTTGTGTTTCTGTGGCCAGGGAGCTGCTGCCACAGGAGGTGACACCCTCGGGGGACACAGGAGCCCTGCCAGGCTCTGCTGGTGCCACTGGGAGGTGACGAGCCCCAAACGGCCCCAGCAGCTGTCTGACACTGCTCAGCCCCAGCAAGAAGCCTTCGGCCCAAAAAACCCTTGAAGGAGAAGCTTCCAGGAGGGAATGCCACACAGGCTGAGGGGGACAGTGGGACAGAGCTGCCCCTCTGCCCTGCGAGGAAAGGAGGAGCAGCTGCTGTGGGCTGCAGAGTGTCTGCAAGGGTTCTGCAGGAGGGAAATCCATCATGAAGGGGCCTCAAAGGACAGTGACAGCCTGCTTGAGACCCTGGGAGTTCAGCCACTGTGTTGAATTCTCCTGGATGTGGAAAAACCATGGTATTCCCAGAGCTGCTAGTGCAGACTCATTGATTAGTAGGCAGGGCAGGAAATTAAATGAGGCGGGTGAATTAAAGCCAGACTTCACAAGCTGCATCTGTTCCTCCATTCCCCCTGGATACAACACTGATGGAACTTTAAAAAGTAAATTTAGCGAGGAAAGCTGCCAGGCTGATGGCCCTGTAAGCTGAAACATTTGATGCATGCATGTCTCAGGTGCAGGAGAAGCACAGAGGAGCCACTGGAACGTGCCCCAGCCTGAGCTGCCTGAGTGGAGCACAGCTGTGCTGGAGATGACCTGCCTAGGCTTGTCTTCTGCTCACGAGGCTCAGGAGAAGGAGCTGCTGGAAGGGCCTGGCTGCAGCTGCAGGGAGGAGGAGAACAGCAGTGCTTTGGATACTCCAGTGCTGTGATGCTCCAGCAGCAGCAGGATCCCAAAGGTGAGCAGTCCCAGCAAGCAGCAGTCCCGTGCACAGAGCAGCACTGTGAGGTTTCAGACTTCTCCATCCCGCAGCACACTCAGCACCTAACACACCTTCCAGTGCTGCTCCTGGGTCTTGGCCCCACCTGCGTTCACAGACAAGGGAAACACCCATTTCACAGCAGCTCTCACTGTCAGCATCTTTTCTGGTATCCAGGCAGCTCCCCACACCACCACAGTTAATTTAGTCGTTACAGATATCCCCCTGAGCTGCTCCAGAGCCGACCAGAGCTGCCAGCTACAGGCAGGAGGTGTTAGAGTAGATCCTGGACCTAATCCAGCTCAGGTCAGTTTGCCTTTCACAGAAAGGCAAAACTCCAAAGAGCCTGGCTGGTTTTGAAGGAAAGCAAGGAGAGACAGGACATCTCAAATAAAAGACTTATTTTTCCCCAAGGCATGTCCAGAAGAGGATTGGAAGCATCCCTCTGCCCATTTGGTGATCCAGCCTTCTTGGCCAGACTCAGGTAAGCCCCCAGTGTCTAAATTCCACTATAGAAAGTGGCTTCCATCTATTCTGAGAGCAGCTGAGAGGTGTGATCCCACCACTCAGCAACCAGGAGTAAGAGGCAGCGTGGGGAACACAAGCAGAAGAGGCAAAGAGATAATCCCTCTGTCCTCACACACTGCGACTGGAAATGTTGGGGAACAGCTGGAGCTGTCAGGGGGGTTTAGATTGGATTTTGGGGAAAGTTCTTCCCCCCAGGGTGCTGCCACTGCCCAGGTTCCCCAGGGAATGGTCCCAGCCCCGAGGCTGCCAGAGCTCCAGGAGCTCCCAGGGATGCCCAGGGTGGGATTTTGGGGGTCTGTGCAGGGCCAGGGGTCCCTCCCAGCTCAGGGTATTCCATGATTCATCACTAAAGAGTTGCACAGTTCTGTTAGCAAAGCATTAAAGAAATCTCTTGCAGTGAAAAACAACCCAATAAACAGGCAAACAAAGAAAAAAAAAACCAGTCAGTTCTTGTTCCTCAGAGCCCAGCCCCTGTTCCCAAGTGGCTTGCATTGGATTGTGGCATAGAGGAAAAAAGTAGAAATACCACAAATAGATCCAGTTAGTTTTACCTCTTTTTATGCTGGTCCTGTGGCTCTTTGTAGGTGGTTTTGTCCTACTCTTGCCCAATAAACAGACAAACAAAGAAAAAAAAAAAAAAACAGTCAGTTCTTGTTCCTCAGAGCACAGCCCCTGTTCCCAAGTGGCTTGCACTGGATTGTGGCATAGAGGAAAAAAGCAGAAATACCACAAATAGATCCAGTTAGTTTTACCTCTTTTTATGCTGGTCCTGTGGCTCTTTGTAGGTGGTTTTGTCCTACTCTTTCCCATGTGATGAGATGCATCATTTGAAGGACAGCAACCAAACCAGCTCTTCCTGCTCTGGAGAAAGGCAGCAACTGCACTTAGAATAAAAGATTGTCAGGCAGATTTGAAGTGTCAATCAAAGCCTATCTCTGAAAAAAACATTAGTCCAGGCAGCTCCCCACACCACCACGGTTAATTTAGTCTTTCCAGATATCCCCCTGAGCTGCAGAAAGCCTTCCAGAGCCGACCAGAGCTGCCAGCTACAGGCAGGAGGTGTTACAGTAGATACTGGACCTAATTCAGCTCAGGTCAGTTTGCCTTTTGCACAGCAAAAGACTGTGATTATCAAGCCCAGGGAAGCAAATCCTGTCTCCCAGGCTTTGTGAAGCAAACTGCACATTTTACTAGATGAGGGGCATAGATTTAGAACTCTGTTCCTCAGTGTGTCCCATCTGCAGTGGCACACATCCACTTTAATATTATTATTCTAATTTTCATTATTATTTATGACTACACCCAGGGCTGTGTGAGGCACTCTCCAAGCACTCAGGAAAGTACTGGCTCTGCTCCAAGAAATTCATTATTTCAGGATAGACAGACATGCAGAGGCACTGCATGGTCAAGTGGCAGAACTGCTGACCCAACAGCCAGTACCTGCCTTGCTGGTTGACCTTGGAAAACTCACCTTCCTTCTTCCCACACTTAGTCCCATCCCACTCTTTGTCCATCCCATTTGCTTAAAAAATGTTCAGCTGTGACTATGTTCATGTTTTTGTCTTAGAATCTCTTTCTGTGCAAAGTCTAAGTATGTTCTCAGGGGGAATATTTTTCTTCTTTGGGAAAAAGAAAATGAAAAATTCTATTTTCCATAGCATTTTGTCAAATGCTTGTGTTGGAAAAAAAAGAATCAAATGTTTTCTCATGGCCAAAGAAACCAGAAAATGCAGATTTAAGGTGTTTGGTAAGAGTTGCCAGTCATTGGAATTTTCTGGGAAAAGTACTGTAGAGATTAGTGAAACATCCATTTTTGTTCCTGAAAATAAGTCTGAACCTAAAAACCAAGTTGTTCTGTGAGTAAGGAACTGGTGAAACCCGTTCTTCCTCTGATTTGTATTACAACTGCTTTTTATTTCTTCCTTTCTTGGTGCTCCCAGCTTCCTGCAGCATCCTGCAGGCACCTGATGCCCTCCAGACCTTCCCAGCAAAATCCTTGGCTGCTCCAGCAGCCTCTTGCTTTGCAGGGAAGGGGTAGCAAAAAGTGCAGGGGCTGGTTTGGAGCTGGGCAGGAGCTGACTGACCAGTCATATCTAAAAGCCAGCTGGTCACCTGCATCCCAGAACAGGCAGGGAGCAAGAGGTGTAATTGTCTTGCCTTCAATAGAATATTAACTTAAATGTCTCTCTTCTATCCATCTGCTGCTTGCTCATGAAAATTGCAGGAATCCTGGGTCTGTGAGACCTCTCTTTTTCCATCAGATTGGGTTGAATCAGGTCAGCTGGTTCAGAAGTTATTGGAGCAGGGGAAGGGGGAGGACCAGCTGCAGATAGAAGAACAAGGAGGCTCATTGCTGTATAAACCCTGGCTCCAAAATGAGGCAGTTTTGGGGTACCTGTGGGTCCCTGAGATCAGGTGAGGTGGTGGCTGTACCAGAACCAGGTCCTGTCCTTTGGACACAGAGGGCTGCCAAGCTCCAGGACTGTCTCCAGTCCCCACCACTTTTTGCTGTACAAAGCCTGTAACCTGGAAATGGGGCTCCCCTGTATAGAAAGTGTTCTGGAGCCCAGACAGACCATAACCAGAGTCATTTACACCTGGATGGTCAGGCTGAAAGGAAAAAAGAATTATCTCACACTTACATGTAGGAAAACAAAAGCCAAGAGCAGCAACTTACTGCAGAATCCTGAGAAGGAGCCAGCAGGAGGCTGGGACGTCCCATGTCCCCATCTGGGCCCTAAGCAAAGTCCACCTCAGCTCCTTGTTGCTCCGTTGCCCAGGCAGAAATCCCCTTTCCTGGGCATTTCACTGATCCATGGCTCTCAGGAGCTGAGTCAGCCTCAGCACACTCCTCCGTTGGCAGCTGGGTCCACATGGCACGCTGATGAGGAAACACTATTTGTTGTTTTGTTTGGGTTCATTATTCACGGGCACCATGCTGGAAACACTTGGAGCTGCTTTCTGAACAGTCCTTGAGCTGGCCTGCAGGGAGGGACTTACCAACACTGGTGGCCAGGCTGCCTTTCCGTGGGCCAGCTCTCTTCCATCTGCTTCCCTTCAGCCCTTGTCACACTCGCCGTCCCTCATGGCTTTGGCTGTGCTCTTTGGCATTATCTGAATAAGAAAGAGGCAAATACTTGGAGCACTACAGAGATGCAATCAGAAATGGCATTTGCCCAAGCAGGCACTCACCCTGACATGTGGGGAACGTAAAGCTCATCCTCTGGCTGGTTCTGTTCTTCAATCACACTACATAACTGAGAATAAGCCACTTGCAGCCTTTCAAACCTGTTTATCCTTTCACAGAAGATGCCTTCACCCTCCTTCAGGTAATCCACAACTGTCTGGAAGACTTTTTCTGATAAGCAAGGCTCTTCCTCTTTAGAGCCTGCTCCTGGAAATCCATTTTTCATCTTAGAACAAGGGCAGTCTGTAGCTTTAGGAGCACTTTGAGAATGTCTGCAGTAAGAGTTTGAACTGCTCTCAACACACTCACCCTGAGGCATTAGCACTAAATGGTGCCTTTCTGGGGTTGTGGGTCTAGCAACATCTTCTGACAGGGGTCCAGAGCCTCCACAGAAGGCCTGAACTTAGCAAAGTAGAATTCTTTTCTAAGTTACTCTTCTGAAAACCCTTAGAAATCACCCAGTGCTATCCCCTGGGGTCTCCAGAACAGAGCCTAAAGCTCAAAGTTTGTAGGGGTACCTCTTTGGGACTGGGATTTGCCTGGAGAGCTCATTATCCCACCTTGGACTGCAACTAAGAGCAGGGCTGAGGCTTTTGACTCCTGTGAATTGCTGTTTGCAATTATGTTTTCATTTTACGACAAGAAACTGAGCCTGTGCTGCAAATATTTCATCAGATCTTAGAGAATTTCAGAGTCTGTGAGGTGGGAGCTTTTGCTGTGTTCTAGCAAAGTCTAGTGATGCTGATATCAGTCTCTGGTAGGGTTTTCTGTAAAACCCAGAGCAGGATTCATATTTCAGCACTTTCTTCCCTTGAAATTTCAGGGGATTTTGATAGCCAAGGGTTTGCTGTGAGCCCACCCTGTAGCACATCTGTCCCATAAAACACCATGACACAGGAGGGGGGATTTATCCCAAAATCCTCACCTGATATAAATCAGCACAACTGCAGAGAAGTCCAGTAAGCTGGGCCATATCACACCAGAAAGAAACCTACGTTAGGATGTACTTCCCATTCATTAATTCTTTGCCTAGAACCAAGACAGAGCCCTGGGGAACATATTAGCTCAGTTTCATCTGCTGCAGTCCCATGCAACTGCACAGGGAGGAATCAAACCCTGTGGACCACGTTCTCTGTCGCTGCAACCCTGAGTTTTTGTTAAATGAGCTTCTTGGGCTGAACAATAAGTAAACGAGCTAAACACAGGTGTGACTGTCTGACCTGTGTGCTGTGAGGTGTCAACAGAGGTAACTGCACTAATGCTTTCAGAACTTAAAAATCACTTAACTGAGGACACCAGAAGAGAGCTTGGCCCGTGAATAATACACATAAATGCTACCTTCAGCCACTGAGATGTAGTCAGCCCCCCACCTGGCTGTTGCCTCAGTAACACATCTCTGGGAGGATATTTTTAAGGCAGTATTATTTATCTGGTAGGTGGAAGCAGACCTGTTAAGGCCATACCAGGTCAGCATATGTCTAAGCATGTACTGAAGAACTTAATTAGTTCTCCCTGAGCAGAGAGACTCCCAGTGCTATTTAAAGGATCGTTATCCTTCTGCGAGATGCCTCAGAGCCTGCTGCTAGGCCTCAGCTAAACAGGGCAAGGCTGGAGGAGTGGGATGGGGGTGAAAAGTCTCCCCTCCATGCTGAGGAGTAATTGCTGAGCAACCGCAGGAGCGGGAGGGTCAGTGCAAAGAGCAGGCTTCACAAAGCCACGCTGAAACTCAGAGTAAAAACTTACTTCAGGGTCAAACTGTGGAGATCCCATTACAGTTTTTTTTGTTTCTAGAGGCCCAACATCACCTGCTGTGCTTGGTGACTGCATCCCAGGCAATTCCAGTGACAGGGGCAGGGCTGATAGGAGAGTGATGGAGGTGTGGAGTGAGCCACTGCTGAGTGCCTGTCATTGCTCCTTGTGTCTCCATGGAGCCAAACATAGGCAGGAGTTTAGCATCAGCTAAACTGGACCTTGTGCAACTGGCTCACTCACAGTTTTCATTTACAGTTCCAAAAAAATCAGATATTCTAAACTGAATGCCAAGAAGGGAATGCAATGGGCTCCCTGAGGATGGATGGGTTTGTTATTCTGGCAGGAGGTAAAATATCCATCCTTGAGTGGATGGACCTTTGGAAAACCAGACTGAGCAGCCTCTGAAGAATAGAACAGGCTCCCAAGCATGTCAAAGCTTCTATAAGGACTGGCACTCACAGAGGACACTAAGGCTGGATTGCAGGAGAGGGAGGAACCTGGACATGCTTCTTTTGACCTAAGAGTGGCTCTGATATACAACGTGGGACCTTGCTCTGCTCTTGGAGCTGTCAGGAGTTTTTCCTGGATGAGTTGTTATGGTAACTGAGCTAATGCCCTGAGATAGATGCTTTCAGGTGGCTCCAGGCCAGAAAATCAACACCAATAGATTCCAGATAATAGACTTCTGCTGAACTCAGTGCTGGCGTCTACTTTATTTAACCTATTCACCAATGACTTCCTGAACTCCATTCTCCAGGCAAGCCATATATGCTGAGAAAAGCTGCCTGGCCTCAATGAGCCCCAGCTTCCAAAAGGGGACACATGTCCTGTGCCTGAGTCTGTGCCAGTAAATCAAATGTGCCTGGGACATTCTCCTGCATTTAGAGGACAGCTGGCACAGAATGGCCAAGGTTTTCCTATTAAATTCTCACTCTCCAAACCTGTGTGGACCCATCCAGGCATCCCACAAGGAGCAGTCCTTGGCCCGTGCTGGCTTCTGAAATGCACCTGGACTGAGCCAAAATTTGCTGTGCAATACTCCATCATTGTAACAGAGAGAAGTCCAGGCATTGCTTAATTTATCAGCACAGACCTTGCCTGAGTGACTGCAGGAGAGGAGCCTGGAACCAAGAGCAAAGGCTCTGACAACATGCTTGTGCTTATACCACATACAAATCCAGCTGGAACTGTACATCCCTAGGAGCAGGCAGTGACAGGCACACTGGGCATGTCTAGGGATCACTCTGGATCAGCCACTGACATCCTCTGCTTGAAACAGCCCATGGGTTAAGCAGTGGATTCACCAGTTCAAGGCAATGTTCCTCCACCTCCCACTGAACATCCAAACACAGCCAATAAACGATCAGCAAGGAGCAGCTAATTGCATGTGCCACTGCCCAGCCCAGGTCAGACTGTGTCCCTTATCACAGAGTCCAGGCCAGAAGGCTAAGAGGCTCAAAGCCCTGACTTTAGTGAAACTGCTCCTTTTACACCCTGCTCAATACAGGTGGACCTGCCTCATCGTTTAATCAATACATTTCACATGACTGGCTAATTAACAAGACACCATTTGTAAAAACCTTATGGGCAAAGGAGCTTATTACAAAACACCAGGTGCAGATTGTTTAGAATTCTTTCTCTCCAGCTCCCTAAAGTCTCCCAGGCCGATTCGTGGGAAAACTTAGTCTAGCTTTCTCTCTGCCCAGGCTGCTGCATCCACATCCTGTTCACTGGTGCTCCAGTGCAGCCAGCAGGGAGCTCCCGAGCAGCTCGCTGCAGCAGACAAATTCAGGAGGAGTCACGGCAGTCTCAGCACTCCCACGGCAGCGCCGGACCAGCTGAGCAGCTCCTGGCTCTGGCCCTGCCTCCAGAGCGAGCCAAACGGGTTCTGCTGTGGTGTGGCCCAGCACTGATCGTGCTTGGGCCTCTGGGACAGCCTATGGCACGCCCCTGGGTGCCTTTGCATCCATGCTGGGTGGCTGTTCTGCCCGTGCCAAGACCCACTGCTGGTCTCCTGTTAGGCACTGATGGCTCCAACACCACATGCTGGCCCGTGGCCACTGAGCTGGGGCATTTCTCTGCGTGTTCATTCCCATCTCAACTCCTGCTCTGCCTGCTTTACCCACTGGCAAACCGTGTTATTGTAATATGTCACTCTCTAGGGCAGAAACTGGTTTTGAGCGAGTTCTTTTCTCAGCCTCTACTGCAACAGGATTGCAATTTCAGTCAGTAATGTGATTAACAGGCTCTGCACAAAGGGGAATTGCATCCTAGGTGGATGTGATATTTGCAGTTCTGGCCAGCCCATGTGTTTTCCCATGTGAGAGGTCATGTTGACTGATCTCTAAATGGCTTGCTCGAACTTTTAAACATTAAGGTCTAAATAAATTTTCAGCATTAGCTGGTATGCTGATCCCTTTCCTGCCAAGCTGCCGCCTTAAGTGAATTTTTATGACTAAGTTACAAACCCCAGAAAGTACGAGCAAGAAGTGGAAATGCTGACTTGGCCTTTGCTAAATGCCAATTATCTACAAAGGCATTAGGCAGGGAGGGGAGGATGAAAAATAGGGTCATTTTCATGTTTTCTCTGGTTCAAAGCAAACTGTCCCGTGAGCCCATCGGAGGAACACACAGCATGCAGAGTGACCATTAATATTTATAGGCACGACACTGAGCTGCAGACCCTGGCAATCACAGCAACTCCACTTTTGGAATTAATAGTGCTCTGTTTGGCTGGTACCTCGGTACACAAGAGCAAGTAGGAGACTTTAAGATTTTCAGGGAGAGATGAGGAAGTAGATGGGGAGGGCTCCAAACTTCACTGAGTTGGTGAAACACTAAAACCAACTCTTAAATCTTCAGGACTGCTGGCCAAATGCAGCACCATGTTTTCACTATTCTCTCTGCTCCTGTGGCTCACAGACAGTCCCAACAGTGCAGGGGCTACTCTTGTTACAGTCCCCATGGTTATTCACTGTTGCCCAGCTGATACACACTGGTGTATTTCCAAAGACACTACTGGTGCAACATGGATTTATAGTACCTAAAGATCTGCTTGAGTGATCTTAAGACTCAAATTGTACTGTAATCTCAGCTCCAATGCAGCCTTCTCCCACTCTACATTTCCTAAGTTGCAGTGGCAGTGAGAGACAGGCATCTAAAATCCTCCAAAAGCTCTCTGTGCTGGAGACCTGGCAAGGTTCTGAGTCACAACTGCCCTCAGCCCAGGACTGCCTAGCCACACATGGCAGAAATATCTAAGGGAACTATCCTACCACAGCTCAGTCACCCCATGAACCTTTGGAGAAATGTGTCCCCAGTATCTGGGCATTTACAAAAATGCCTTTGGGAGTGGGTGAGGCACAACCCATTAATCCTTTATGTAAAAAAAAAATCAAGGAGACATGACTTCAGGTAGAGACTGGGCACTTCCCACATTGCACCCAGCCCTGGAAAAAGCAATGGGAGATTGGCCAAAGGTGCTACTCTAGGAACCAGGAAGGTTAGCAGGAAATCCATGGAGAAAAATATTAGAAATACCACTTCGTTTTTAATGTACTCACAAAAATTGAGCTGGGACCTTGAGCAACAGGCTCTCGATTTTCAAAAATGGCCAGTGACTTCAGCTGGGCCCTCTGAACTCAGCACACCAGGGCAGGATCTCATGGTGAGTTTTGCATTGCTGCAGTTACACCCTGCTTCTGCAGCGTGTGGGAAGGTGCACAGCACACTATGGAAACATCAGTATGTGCACTCCATCCACTCAGACCCTCCAAATCCTTTTTAACTTTCAAAAATTCAGACTGTAAAAATTAGGAAAATAAATACTGGAAACAACAACAAATAGAAGTGCTTCTGCCATTAAAAACCAGGTGAAAAGGAGGAGCTGAGCCAAGTTAATCAGAGAACTGAAATGAGATGTTGGAGAAAAGGGCCGTGGGTGACTTGGGGTTTGCAGTTAGCTGAGTGATGTGAAATCTCCTGTGTCTGGCTGAGCTCTGAAAGGAAACGCTTTATTAAATCTTCTTTGTGTGAGATTTCAAGCTGCCTCTGGACTGGAAAATAGGACCATTCCAGTATGTGGGATATAATCAAGAACTGAAGTCTTTAGTGCAGGGTTTTCTGCAGAGGAAACTGATCAGCATAGACACATAACTCAGAGGGCTCGGGATTTAGAAAGATGAATTAGACACCACATACCCACAACATACCTCTTCTACCCAGTATCCCCAAAATGCTTCACAGAATTAATCATGCTGGCAGCAACAACCCGGCTTTAGGAAAGACAGTGCGGGTGGGCATAAATTCACCACACTGAATCAAAACTGTCCTGTGGGCCAGTGAGTCCAAGGTCCATTATCTCAGCTTTCATCCCCACTAGAACACAGTGCTTGCCGTGATTGATCTCCCATGCCCTGGCTCTCCTGGGAGTCTCTAGTCTCACTGTACTTTCTGCTGTGAATCAGACACATTTTGGGCAGCTGCAGCCTCTTGCCATCCCTGTCCACCCTGCTCGTGCTCTGCTGTAAGCTGGTGGCTGGCAGCACTCCTCGTGTCACAAGGACTGTGCCACCCCCAAAAACCTGCAGAAAGTGCTTACCACAAAGAACCAGGGAGAGACAGGCACAACAGGACAAGAGAGAGGTTCCCAGACACTCCCATGTTGCACAGTCTCCTCTGCCCTTTTTCTTGTCATGTTTCTCTCTCTGTGCTTGGCCGCATATCCAGGAAAACAAGACCTGACCAGAGACAGGACAGGCAGCAGCAACCAGCAACCTCCTCTGAGCTGCTTATTTCACAGCACATGTCTGGATTTGAAGAGCCTGGAGCCTCAATCCTGCTGGAAATGGCAGGATTTGAGTTCCTGGTCTTACTTCCACAAACCCCGACACGAAAGTGTCCCAAGGGGCTGAGACACAGCAAGTGTGCCCCTTCCTTTGCACCACCCCCACGGCAGACGAGCTCCTTGCCTACCTTTTATTGCTGACCAGGAGGAGGACAGAACCGTTCTGGATGTTGGCTTCTTTGAGGGTCTCATGCTCCTCGAGCTGCCTGGAGTTGTAATAAAATGTCTTCTTCCAGGAAGTGATGCCCTCCCGGACCAAGAGAGCCCGCAGGTCCATCACCGTGTCCCTGGGCCTGACGGTCAGGGGCATCATCAGGTCCTCATCGGCCAGGTGCACCTTGATGTGGTACCTCTTCCATCGAGACAGGCTCCTGCGCAGCGTGTCCATCCCCTCCAGCTCAGCAGGGCCAGTGTGGCAGAGCAGAGCATCCAGCTGGGAGATCAGCAAAGCAGGGACGTGGCTCTGAAGAGGCTGGCTGCTGCAAGCAGCTTAAAACGTCCTGCCAAACCTGTTTCTCCCAGTTGCCACGCTGCATGCTTCACATACCAGGGAAGAGCTCACCTGGCTCCATGAGCCTGCTGGCTGGGAAACGTCTCCATGAATCATTTCCACACACCCCTAAATCCCATCATAATTACAGTGTCTTCACGAAGTGCTCTTCATTCCAATGGCTGGCAGAGGACTTTTAAAGCCAGATCTCCACAGACATTAGAAACGTGGGTGCATGTCAGAAATGAATGGTTTAGCAACCTCGTGTCTCCTGCTCTAAAAAGCTGCCAGCTGGGGAGAAGATCAGTTAGCAAAGCAGGCATTTAGCAACCTCACAGCTATTTAACATGGCCACTTTAATGAAGAGAAGTACAGCTGCATAGTGACAAATTCCTCACAGAGGAGAGCCACAGCACCCTGATGAGCTAGAGCCTGGCTGTGTGAACAACTCTCATCACTGCAGTGCAGATTCCCCCAGGAGATCTGCGCTGTTGCTGCTCACAAACAATCTGGGACCCTCCAGAAGGGATAGGACTCACTCACTCACTCATCAAACCCCCATACATCTGATATTGACTCACATGAGTCCTCCATGGTTCATTGTCTTGATTTCCTCTTCCTTTCAGACCCTGTCTAATTGCAGGGCTGGGTATCCTGTGCAGCACGTCAGAGATCAGCACCACAGGCTGCAGGCACAAACAGGTAGCACAGAGACCTTGAAGTGCCAAGAGGAACCAGCCACACTTTGGGAAATGCAATGCCACCTCTGAAAGGAAGGAGTTGATGTCAGCCACAGGCTGTAATTGACTGATCCTACAAGGCAGACTCTGGCAGTCACAAGATGATACTTCAGAGCAAACACCATGAAGATAAGGAAGCCTTTTTTGCTCTTTTTCTCAAAAAGATCAAGTCACCCTCTTATCTTGTAGGTAACTTTTCTGCAGCCCGTATTACAGGCTTTAATTCCCTCGTCCATTCTTCTTAACATAGACCAGTATTTTCAGACCAAAGTACTGCAAGACTGTTGAGTTCAGGGTCTGCTCTTCACTAAAGAGGAGCTGCTCTTGCCCAGCAGATAACAAAAGTCTGATTTTCAGATAAGGCAGCAGTCAGCTGCCATTGAGAATAAGAGAAGTGTCCATTCTCCCATGGGGGAACAAGGAGGATTCCACCTTTCCTCCACACCTCCCTTTTCCCTCCCCTGCACATTACGTCTCTGCCAAGAACAGCAGCAAACATCTTCACTTGCACCACAGCCACGGGCAGTGGAGATTTCCCTGTGCAGTTGAGAAGAACTGAAGCTCCATTGCAGCATTTCTTTCCAGCTTGGGTCACTCCCAAGGTATGATTGTTTTGGTGGGGTCTGGGATTCTTGGGTCCTTGCTCTGCCACTGAGTTGCTGCAAAGGCGTGAGATGAGTCATGCCAGCCTTGGCGTTTGTGTTTACTCACCTCATGACTGCAGTGTGGTGTAACACATGTTCTCTAAGCACCTTGTGGGAAACAGGAACTGCGTTCAGCACAGTCATGGTTTGGGAGCAGCTAAGGATGCCTGGATTTACAAATATGCCAATAACCTTGAAGACAGAACAACACTACCCCTATTGGAGATGGAGAAACTGAAGGATAAAGCTGTTAAAGCCCAGAAAAGGCAAAAGGTCAGGCTCTGGTCCCCATATCCCAGTACCTCAGTGAGGGGTCTCATTTTCAGAGACCTGCAGAGACCCTCAAGCCCAGGGCTGGTGATTCCTTCCCCATTGGGGTGACATTCACCTAGGGAGCCAAACGTCTTCCCTGGAGTAAAGCCAGAGTCTCAGGGGTAAAGCAAGGGTCTGATCCAACTCCCAGAGCCATGCAAGGGCAGCCTCTCATTGAGGGCAGCCAGACCTGGAACAGGCCCCAGACACACCGTGGTCTGACAGCTCTGGCCAGCAGACTCTGCCCAGTGAGTGCCAAGGGGAGCATAAGGCATTCTCACTTCAGCAGAGCCTGTCTGGTGTCAGGAGTCCATCAGCTCCATCCCTCCAGCATACGTGACAGCCTGACAGTTGCCAAATACCTCCCTCAGACACCTTTCAGACAGATCCTGTTTATTTTTAGGACAGCTCTTTCCCATCAAGGCTCAGATGCAAATCATTACAGAGAAAGGGGGGGATGGTGGCAGGAAGAAAGCAGCTATTATTTTTATTTCTTTGCCTATGATGTGGTTGCAAACTTTCCTCATGTACCCCCATCTGTCCACATTGGGACCCTTCATTTTATGAAAAGGGACGATACCCTGGCCTATGAAAGCAGGATAAGGAGAAGCATAGCAGTGAAGTCAGCTTATGAAATATTGAAGCAATGAAATCCTCACGGAACACGTGAATGCCTAATGCCAGTTTCAATTAATTCTGGATTTTTCATTAAACCACTATTAAAAGCAAAAGGACAGCAGAAATAAGGGAAAATTACTGGAGCAGTATATTAAATACCTTAGTTTTGCTTGAGGATGTTTTATTATCTGTCCAAAGCAATTATTTCACCAGCTCCTGATGGTTTGTAGGCTAAACAGAGGTATAGGGTAAAGTTCTAGATGGTCTTTCCTCAAAATTATTTTAATTTTTGTCCCCTAGTCTGCACCTGGCAGCCTGTCTCTGGTGATGTCTCTGGTATGTCATATCTGGAGGATAAGACATGGAGTCGGAGTTCTGGGAATCTGTAATAAAGTGTCACTCTGGCATTATTTACAAATCAAATAAAAACTTGTTGACTTAAGCTTTTCCCCATATTGAGGGCAAACAAAAGACATGCAAATATTCAGAGACATTCATTAGGAAAGCCTGAAAAGCAATTTAAAACCCAGGTGGGCTGTGATTTTTTTACGGACAGAAGAAATAAAGCAACAGCATTTATAAAATGTCTCTTTTTCTGTTCTCAGAGCTTCCTTACTCCATTGACTAGAGAAAAAGAGAAACACCTGCCTGAATTAGGTGCTTTGGTAAGATATCTCAAGATGTTTGGGATGATCTTGGGCCTTATGACTTCTTCTCATAATGACAGAATAGAGACATTCATTCCTTAGGCAGGTGGGGTTTTGGTGGGGTTGGTTGCTTGACAGTGGCTGTTTTGCTGTTTGCTGTGCTGCTCTCCTTGAAAAGGGCAACAGAGATGTGGGATGCTGCTCAATAACAAAATAAAGGTTTTGATGAGGAAATAAAGGTTTCAATATGGAAATAAAGGTTTCTTGCTACCAGGAAATAAAGGTTTCTTTATATTCTGGTAGCAGTCACAAGGAAACTGAAACATCTGGGAGAAATCTGATGCTGATTCCCCTGGCAGAACCTGTAAGTCTTTGAGGAAATCACTCAGCCAGTGCTGTCATTCTGCCAAGGCAGACCCTTTGCTGTTCCCTGAGCCCTCTGATGCCAGGACTTGTGGTCAGTAGTGCTGAACCCTGAGGATTCTCCTCTGGTGTCTCTTTGGGGACACGTTGTGTTTGGAAGCAGAGAGAGAGCAGGGGATGAAGCATGAGAGGTGACCACCGTGCTCAGGCTGACCAGACTTCACCTGCAGTTCTACCACACCAGGTACTAAAGAGGGGCTTTTTGTCAGATTCCCAAAAAGACTCAGTTCAGCTGGTGGGCACATTCTCAAGCCAAATGCTGTTCTCCTGCTCTGTTAACCAAAGGTGCAGAGGGAAGGCTGCAGCACTGTGAGCTCTGACACCCAAACCAGGTGCTGGGAAAGGTTCATTCATAGTGAACAGCTGTGCAGGCTTAACAGTGCTAAAACAAGGTTATAATCCTCAGTCCAATATGCAGCTGTCACCTAATTATTCGGTGCCTCAGATATCTCAGGTGATGGGGCAGCTTAAGGCACTGGTATTTATATTTCTGAAGTACCAGAGGCCCCAATGAGAGCTGTACCACCACGTGCCACGATGAGTAAGGCCCTTCCTATCACTCAGTGCTTCTATCCTCCTGAGATGTGCTCGGTTATGAAATGACTGGGCTCACTTTAGATGTCAAGTTACATCTCCAGCAAATGAACAAAGAGATAATAAATGATTAATAAATGCTTTGAGAAATGAGTAATTAAATGCAACAGCTTTTTAAGAGTCCAACGGATAAGGACAAAATATGTAAGCCCAAGCGATAAGGCTTCCTCCTGATACAACTTATCTGCAGCACACTGCTCACATCTGCAAGAGGGCTTAGGAACACTGGGAACTTCTGTGCACCAGGAAAAAAGAGCCTTTCTGTGATAGAGGAGCACTTCTCCTGGGGATTAAGACAAAATCCTCTTTGTTTAGACATTTTAAATCCAGAAAAGCTGGAAGGTGCTTACTTTAATGCGTGAGGTATGACTGTCAAGCAGAGCCCCAGCCTCCCATCCTTGCCTGGCACAGGGGAAAGAGTCAACATCTTCCTGCCCTGTTCTAAGCCACACTCAGGAGCTCTCCATCTGCTCCACCAGAATAATAGATTTAAAAAAAAAAGATGGTACTGCCATTCTTTCTGCTACAAATGAGGATTTCTGCCAGTAACACAGCTGAAGTCACCACGTAAAGCAGATCCTGCTGCAAGTATCCAAATCAGATTCCAAAAGACCCCACAACTGCTCTGGCCAGCTGCCCAGCAAAAATATTGCACTACTAGGAGCTGGTGGACTGTTTGGCATGCAATTGAACTTCAAACAGGCTCCAGGAATTAAAAAAAAAGTATTTATATTTAGTTTTGAAGGAGAAAACCTGCCTGGGTTTGGAACACAAATGAACGTGCAAGTGTTCTGAGCAAAAGTTGGATGTGAGTTGGTGACATTTTCTGGTGGAAAAGGCAATGCGAAGGAAAAAACCCCTGGTAATGCACAAGTTAAATGAACCAGTCAAGTGCAGACAATGGAAAAACTGAAAAATTGATATGAAGGAAAGCATTTTGTGGTGGTAGCTATTTCTCACTGCAGTTCTTTATAACTTCCCAGATGGGAGATCCATGACCCTCAGAAGAAGTCTGTATCCTTGGGCTTTGGCCTGAGGCAGCCCATGACTCACTCACCCGAGAGGGTTGGCTATAACCTGAGAAAAAAGCAAGACAACAAAATGATGGTGGAAACAGCAAAACAAAAGACAAATGAGTTAACTGATGGAAGAGCAAAAAAAAAACCCAAAGCTCTGCACACAAAGGAGGGCCTGGATGGAGAGAGAGAGAACGCTTGTGCCACTGGGGACTCAGAGGAGCTGCCATCCCAGGCAGCCAGCTCCTTTTCTTTCAGGCAAAACAAACTCAGGTGCCTCAGTCTTCAGAAGTGAGATGAGCGGAAATAGAATATTTGAGGCTCTATGAGCCATTCCAGCTGCAGCACCATCATTTTCCAGAGGCTCGAGGAAGAGAGGGAATCTGTGGATCTGCATTGCCATCTAACGGCAAGGCAGAGCTTGGAGCATTGGCTGGGGCCCAGCAAGGGGCTGGAGCAGTAAAAACAAGGAGGAGGTGGCCCACAGGGATAGTCCTGTGCTCTAAATGCAAACCCTGCCTCTGCAGCTGAAAGGTCTCGCCGATGAAGAGGAGTCCAGAGAAAAGCAGGGCAGCCAAAATCTTCTGGTAGAGGCTGCCGATTCCTTCTTTTCTAGGTTCCTCTCCATTCTGTATTAGCCAGAAATATCAGCATGGATTCAGGGTGGCATTTGCTTTCTTCTGCTCTACCCTGTTCTTCTAATGCTGGCAGTGAGACAGGCTTCCCAAGGAGGTGTGTATTTCAGGTATCGAGTGAATTCTGCCATCCTATTCAAAACAGTGTAAAATCATTATCTCAGGTGTTCCAAGATCCTGCTGGGAAATGCAGGTAACTGGGACTATTAAAGAAAAGAGGTAGATTTCCCTTGGATCGAGGCACAGTAAAAGCAGATCTCCTGTTTTCACCACGCTCAGCCCAGTGCTCATCTGTGGTCAGTAGTGGATACAAAATGAGAATGTATTTCAGGTTGGTACTGGCACACACACTGAGAAGGGTGGAGGGAGAACCCACAGAGCAAAAAACTCACTGAGATGTGAGGGTTTACACATCTTGTCATTTAAAAGGAAATGTCAGGAAGAGACAAGTTTGATGTTCAGTCTTTTCTACTGATAGACACCATATTGTGTAGTTTCTACAACAGAAAATTTACAAGAGAGTGGATTGTTAGGACATACTTATGTTAGTAAAATGAAGGAATTTGGTAAAGGGTTGACAACAGCTTCTTTCTTCTGCTTTGAATTGCTTCTAGCCTTGATACATGCAGCTTTGTATATGAGGAGCTGGAGCTCAATCAGTGTGAAAGAGAGGAAGGAGATCTTTTATGACCAAAGTTTGGAGCAGAGAAGGAGCTGCAGGAGAAACTGGGGAATATAAAGTGTCTGTTTTTCCCAGCTAGAGAAATGGGCCATGTTTTAGGTCTCAGTTAACTGCTGGGCCACAAAAAAAGGAGTAGGGATTGACGGCAGAGAAAATGTTGAGACCTGCCAGACTGCAGGCCACAGGTCCGACCACCCCAGTCTGCTCAGATGCCTGCTGTGACAAGCTTCCCATGCAGCCTGCTGCCAAAGGAATGAGCACACTCTCCAACAATCCAACTTAATTTCCTTCTGGTATCCTCTCATATTTACACACCAACCTTGCCAAGCTTTGCTCAGCCCAAACAATCCCTCAGAAAGAAAAGGAAAAACAAAGGAATTCTTACAGCCTGTAAAGCACCTTCCTGCCTGCCTGAAACAAACCAAAAAAAAAAAAAGAGAAATGGTTTAGAGTGCTCTTCTTTCTCTCTTGGTTGCTCGCTGGTTCCCAAGCTAATGAAAACCAGAGGCTGTGGGACTGACAGGATTATCATCACTGAATTCTCCAGGTGCTTCTCTGCAGTTTGTGAAGCAGGGAAAGGAAGAAGGGCATGTACTTGGTTGAAGGGCTGCAGAGGGTGACATGTTTCTTGATGTTCCTTTCTAAATGTGGCTCTGAGTCATGCAACAGTGTTGATTAGAAAAATTACCTTCCTGCAGTTGAAGTAGAAAGGAAAAAGAATCTTGTTTGGTGTTTGCTTCCCCAGCCCTGAATCCAAGCCTGCCTGAGCCTGTGGCAGGAAGGGGGCTGGTGAGCTGACTGGAAAACCACTTGTGCTTCTCTCAATCATAGAAATTATGAAGAGGCTGTGAGAGCAGCCACAGGAACAGCTCAAAATGCACACCTAAGGGTACAAGCAGCTGTTGTCCCAAGGAGCAGCACGCACAGCCTTATTCAGCCTCCACTCCACAAGTTCCTACACGGGCTGGGTCAAACAGGGCTAACAGAGTCCTTCCCACTCCGCTGCCCTCCCTTGTCTCTTCAAACAACACCCCAAAACTTGCTCCTGTGAGTCAGAGAGCCTGTGGCACATCCAGCCTCGTGGCATGCAGGACCACGAGGCAAAACAGCCTCTGAAGGCAGGATGGCAGCAGCGGCATGACCGAGGGAAGGAAGCCCTGAAGGAGCCGCAAAACACAGCCAGCAGCAGTGTGAGCTGGACCACGGGGCTGCAGCCAGCTGAGGAAAGTTATTAAAGGTGTAATTTGTCCCCAGGAAATCTGGTGGGGTCCTGCGCTCACCCTGTGCTCACAGCACGGGGCCATGCTCGGCTCCCTGGGTTTTCACCCCCAAACCCCTGCAGAGCCTCTGCTGCCCTCCACCAGCAAACCCCACGCAGGAGGGTGAGGAGAAGTGCAAATAACTGTGATTTGCGTGGTTTGTTGGGCTGTCATGACATTTCTCAAGGTCTGGAAACACTGATAATACAGTGCTTCACCCCTACGCCTTAAACCTGCTCCAGACTGAGGCCCTATATGATTTTACCTTCCACTGTTCAAATCACAGAATAGCTTAAAAGTCATTGGAATTGGACTAAAAAAAAAAAAAAAAATGCCCGGGGGCCACCTTGCTGCAGAGGTACCTGGAAAAAGCACATTTAATTTTGTGAGGCGTTCAGAGGGATACAGGCGCATACCAAGTGCCAGCACTGGTTTCCAAGCTAACACTGAACCTAGAGCTGTTAATAATTCAGATTTTTTAAAATACTAAAACAAAAACAAACAAACAAAAAAAGAAGAAGAATAAGAACGGGTAAAATAAGCACACAAAAGAAGCAGCCCCGCCGCTGGCGGTGCCCGGCCGGGCGGGGCGCGCCCATCCCCACAGCCCGCCGGGAGCCGCAGTCCGCGGCGCCGCCATCTTGGCACCGCCTCAGCACCGCCCCTGAGGGCTCCCGGCAGCCATCTTGGGGTGCGGGGCGGGCTGGGTTTTCGTAAAATTAATTAATTTTGATTTAAACAACAACAAAGATCGTTGTCGTGCTTTAACCCCAGCTGGCTGCCAAGCACCACGTAGCCACTCACTTGCTCGCCCACGACCAGAATCAGAATCAGAAGGGTAAAAGCTGGAGAACTCCTGGGTTGAAAGAAAGTTTAATAGGGAAAACAAAGGAGAACAGGGTCCCATCCCATGGAATGGTGACATGGGAAAACAAATGCCATCACTCCAAAAGTCCCCCATTTGTTCCTCCTTCTCCCTGTTTATATCCTGAGTGATATCAGACTGTCTGGAATATCCTGCCTGTGTCCCCTCCCAGTCTCTCGGGCACCCTCAGCCCCTCCCCAGCATGGTCCTGTAAGTGGCAGGAAAGGCCTTGGCTCTGTGCAAGCTCAGCAATAACAAAAGCATCACTATATTCTCAGCCCTGTGTTCCCAACAAATCCAAAATACACCCCCATACCAGCCACTGGGAAGGAAATTAACTCTATCCCAGCCACCGGCATTGTGCTGGTGTCGACTTGGTGTCGACACTCTACCATCATGTTTAGATCAATAAAGTGCAGATTTTTCCTTAACAGTCTCTCCCAAACGCCTTTCAGTGCTGTGCCAGCTCAGCCCCAGAGGATGGGGAGGTTCTGGGCCTGGTGCCCTCATGGCTGGGATGCTTGGGCGGAGGGGCTGCGGGCTGTGAGTGATGGGGCTGCAGAGAGCAGAGCACGGCAGAACTGAGCAGGGAAGGGGCAGCGTGTGCCCAGCGGGACCTGGACTGGGGAAAGAACCGGGGAATGTGAAGGGTGGATATCAGGAAAAGGCTCTTCCCCAGAGGGTGGCTGGGCCATATTGCCCAGGGAACGGACCCAAGGCCCCAGAGCTCCAGGAGTGTTTGGGCAACGCTCTCAGGCACAGGGTGGGATTGTTGGGCTATCTGTGCAGAGCCAGGAGTCGGACTCGATGACCCCTGTGGGACCCGTCTCAGTATATTCCATGGCTTTGTGCAGGTGCCAGGGTAGCAAAGTCAGTGCTGCCAGGCTGCCCTGGAAGGTGCCATACATCTGAATATCAGAACATCAGAGCAGTCAGGACAAGGCTGTGTGGGGCTGTGAGGCTCAGCAAGAGCTGGTGAAGGGATTCAATGGTTTTGGGCACATGTTTAATAGAGCTGCAAAAGGAAGCAGAGCTCGTTCTGGGGCTGTTGGATGCTCTGCTTGGTGTCCTCTGTCAGTGGAGATACTCCTGTCCTCCCCAGAGCCTGCTCTTCCCTGACAGAGTGAAGGTGACTGCTTCATACAGCAGAAAGAATAATTTACGGTGCTCATCAGACTGCAACTTCACGTGTTGTTCGGTTCCCCAAATATTTAGTGAGGGAAATTTCAAGGACAGGCACTCAAACTCACTGAGTTTGCCTTGAGCCTGAACTTGACATCTAAATTTGAGTTCTGTTATGTGTTATACTATCACACATTATAGCTAGTTCCTTAACACCAGTGCTTATTTTTACAGCAAAAACCACTGCTGTCTCCTATCCTGCATCTTTTTATAACTTAAATTTAGCCACCTCTTAAGCATAAATTTTTAAAAAATTATTTATTTTATGTCTGGATTTATTTTGGAGTAATGTAAAGAGATCCTTCCCTTCATCAGCCTTACGCCTTTATTCCAGGAAGGCAGGCCATCCCCAAGATCTGCTGGATTGGTTAATTGCTCTGCACACACAAAGGGGAGCTAATCAGCTTTTCTTCAAGCATGTGTTCATATGTCAACACTTTTGCTTCTGTCAGAAGCTTAAAAATGGAAACAGTTTTCTCTTTAAGAAAACAGGACCCAAATAAGGAGATGGAGTGGGGAAGATTCCTCTAGTGAGTCTGTTCCAGCTCATTCCTTAGAAAGGCTGTGGATGGAGCACCGGAGAAGAGGCCAATAGATCTGGGTTTTGTCCAGGGGGCTCTGGGTTTAAAGCTCTCTAAAACCACTTGTAGCTCATTTTCCCTGTGACTTGCCTGGGTACCACTTCTTTCTCTGTCCAAGCTCTTAAAAGTCTAAAATTTTAATAATAAGATTCTTTTAGTTGTGAGACAGATCCAGCCTGTCCTTGAGCAAAAATGGAAGCTATCAAGAAAAAGATGCAGATGTTGAAGTTAGACAAGGAGAATGCCATTGACAGAGCAGAGCAGGCTGAGACGGATAAGAAGGCAGCTGAGGACAAATGCAAGCAGGTAAGTGGAAATAAAATCACTGGCTGTGTGTGTGCTGTGGAAATAAGTGTAACAAAATACTGTGTGGCAATGTTCTGATTCAGAAAGCAAAATAATTTGAAGTCAGTTTTCTGTTAATCTCCTTTTGAAGTTTTTTGCCTTTTTGTCACGCTTCTGCAGCCACAACTAGGCTGTAACTTTTCAGCCATCTCAGTCTTTCCAAAATTAACATCATCCACAGATTATTAACAGTACTTTGTCTAAGTTTTCTTGAATCTTACATAATTGTCCTAAAATTCCCATGCCTTGATTCCATGCAAAAGGCCTTTACATATTTAAAATCAAAGCTGTAAACCCTGACACCTGTAGGACTAGTGCTAATAGAGTTGGCTGTGTCTAAACATTAATTAAGCCTCTCCTTGAAATGAATTAATAAAGTTCACTTCAAGTTCTTGGTGCAGAGAGTGCCCCTTAGAGGTACCAGCTGAGACTCAACAGGAGATATGTTCTCTTGTTTTTTGTGTCAAGAATAATGGAAAGTATCTTAATTTGAATGCTGTTCTTTTAACTGAATTCTAATGATAACATTTTCATATTGTTTTGCTTTTCAATGTCTTTATTCTGGGGTCTCTCTCCTATTTGAGCTTCAGTATTTCCAGAATAATCTTGAAATGTTAGCTGAGTGCATTCAAGTTTTTACAGCACTTCTTGTAAAAGTACCACCTATTTCCTTTTTACGTTTTCTAAATTTGGCTGCTTCTACATCTTCCACACTGCTCTAATATGTTATAAGCATTCATCTGGCCTAATAGTTCTTCTTCTTTAGAAAAATAAATCTTTGATCTTACTCCTCTTTTCTGAATTGTCTCAAAATTTTCAGCTTCTTTTTTTAATGTGGGCACAGTACTCAAATAGTTACTTTAATATTCATACACAAAGCCAGCATCTGCTTCATGCTGCTCAGTGTCCCTCTGTTAGAACATCCCAGCAAGGTTTGCAGTTCTCTCACACTGTCTGGTTGTTCTCTGCAACATGACAACATTCCAGAATAGCACGCTACCAAAAATGTCTGTAAAACTATCAGTGAACCTAAAATGAAGGAAGTACACCAAAATACAAACTGTTTTCATAGAGTAAATTTCTGTGAAGGTGGAGCTAAATGGATAAATCACTGTCTCAACAGACTGAGCTGTTTTGTGTTGCAAATCAAAGGATGAAGCAGATGGGCTTGCAGGGCCACCCTTATCAGCAGCAGGCCTTTGATAACATGAATTCTTCAGGGAGCATGAGACAGTTTGTCACTGAACAGCCTCCCAGCAGGTTATAAATAGCACCATTCTAGTGAACAATATGGATTTATATGGTATGGAGGAGTCTGAGCCTCATCGTGCAGGGGAGCTTATCGTGTCGGGCCACGGTCGGAGAATAATCCAGGATGGAAGGGACCTCCGAGGTCAGCGAGTCCCGCCTAGAGCCAGGCCAGCCCTGTTCCCTCCCACGTCCAGAGTACCTCGCTTGGGTGGAAGTGTGCTGAAGCACACACAAAGATCATTAAGGAAGGACCACTAATTTTTTTCAGCTGTACAGGAATTGAATAGTTTCCTGAAAAATCACCAGGTAATAGTGTTACAACAAACACTAAAAGGACAAAATTTAAAAGCATCTATAATTATGCTGCAAAACTGCTGCAGGGTGTCAAAAAAAAAAAAAAAAAAAAAAAAAAAAAAAAAAAAAAAAAAAAAAAAAAAAAGGGGAAACAA